>NC_051055.1:27179380-27490769 GCF_904848185.1 Acanthopagrus latus
ATCTTTGATGTTCAGCATGAAACATGTTTAATATTACTGCGACCAGACTTAGTCCAAATGTGGACTAAGTCAACCAGATAATCCTCCTCTGTGTGTGTGTGTGTGTGTGTGTGTCTAGCACTGCTCTCAAATTATCACCTTCACAGAAACCCATTTTGTGTAGCTCAGTAGCTCCAGGCCCAGTTGTCACCGGTTCCTCTGCTTTGTGCCCGTACAGCTGCCTTTCTGACTCAGACGGTATGTTTGGACGACACAACAGTCAAGTTTGAAATCTGGGACACAGCTGGTCAGGAGCGCTACCACAGTCTGGCTCCCATGTACTACAGAGGTGCCCAGGCAGCCATTGTGGTGTATGATATCACAAATGAGGTGAGTCAGGTGCCGGCTCTCGTCGACTGTCGCTGTTTCTGTTAGTGATGAGGAGATTGTGGGGGGTTTCCATCAAGCCAAAAAAAGAATCTATTTTGGGGTGCTGACAAATAAGTGCTGTGCTGTGTAGACAATGTATACCTATAAGAGACCGAAAATGTCCTTGAGTCAACTCACTCGAAATTAGCTTCTAAGCTGTGTTTCCACTGACACACTTGCAGTAAAATACCCTTTGACTACTGTTTCCACTACGGACAGTACCCTTAAACGTAGGCGGAATTGTTACTGGCCGGCTTCGGGTTAACCACTTTTGCATATCCGTTGGAAAACAATAGGTGAGATTGGTCTTATCTCTTAATAAGCTGCTGCATTAATTAACTGACACTCTGTGAACCTGTACTGGACATTACTGCCCGACTGACAGCATAATCAAATGTTCTGCAGTGTTTTGAATCCACATTCGTCGACAGTTGGGTGACAAAAACCTCAGGACGGTACAAACAGTTCTTTCGGTACCATCCACAACTTTTGACAATGGAGACACAAAAATAACCATCCCAAAGTGTAACAAACCCAACTGGACTAAACCAGATGGCACCGTGGAAACAGGGCTGTAGTCTTTTGAACAGCAAGTGTCTACTGTTCACAGGCTTGACATTGAAACAGCTGCCATTAATAGAGATCATTTATTTGTATTCATTATATAAGTTGTACCTGAAAAATAACGTGTGGTTAATTGTTTGTGGAGGAAGGCAGACATAAAATAAATGAGGAAGGTGTTAAATGTCAACAAGACCTTTGACTGAACATCCCTCAGTGAAAAAGCCAGCAGTGATATTGTTCAGTTTTTAACTTAAAGGTTGCATATTGTAGAAAGTGAGACTCGTGATTATAAAGCAGGTCTGAGTGCTTAGAAATACTGTGAACAGATCAAACAGCATACAGAAATGCATGCTAACGTACGTTTTCAGCAATGTGCCTTTTAAATGTTAAACCACCATGTGGAAACACAGTGGGCGGTGCCTGCTCAGGTCCGTGAGAGCTGACCAATCCGAGCGAACTGGGCTTTTCGAGAGGGGGGCCTAAAATGAAGTGTTCAGACAGGATGAATCGAGGTGCTGCAGTGATTAAAAAAAAAACAATATGCGACTTTTAAATTTCTGATGACATTTCTGCTCGCCTTTCTAAAATAACTTCTGTTCCATCAGATAATCACATGTTCAGAAGAACACATGTAGCCCACATTTAAAACATGTTATCACTGTGCATTATTGGTGATATTCTTACTATACAAAATGCTGCTTTTACCCTTCCTAAGCTGAAGACATATTTCAATTTGTTTGACATTTCATGAAAAGCCTCATTTCTTTGAGTCTCTCTTCTGAGCCTTGATCAAAAGACAAGACAAAGCTTTCCCAGACATCATGGGAGCACTCCTGTTGCCCTCATCTGTCCATCACTTGGATCTTATTGTTATTTTCACTAACTGAGTCACCCCACTTCCCCCAACCCCTCCCTGTTTTGTTTGCCAGGAGTCATTTGTACGGGCGAAGAACTGGGTTAAAGAGCTTCAGAGACAAGCCAGTCCAAATATTGTAATAGCTCTGGCTGGGAACAAGGCTGATCTCGCAAACAAGAGAGCACTGGACTTCCAGGTTTGTGTTCTTCAGACCCTCATTAATTAACTGCCGGATGTTGTCTCAGCGCCTGCTGAAGGTTACATAAAGCATTCACTGATTATCATTTGTAACACATGCTGACAGAATAATAGTCTCTCTGTCTGATCGGTCCTGATCTTGTCTTCTGCTTGGAACTCACCTGCTCTGCTTCCTCCATGTTTACATTTTTGTGAGGTTCTTTAAGTCGTGTTAATTAATGACTTGCTAACGTTTGTTGGACTTCCACAGGATGCACAGTCGTACGCAGATGATAACAGCTTGCTTTTTATGGAAACATCAGCGAAGACCTCTATGAACGTGAACGAGATATTCATGGCCATTGGTAAGTTTCTCAAACTGAATCTGTATGAAGGTTTTCACATTTCTGAGAATTAAGGCAAAATGATTGATGTCCTACTCTGCTGTTAGAAGTCTAGTACACCAATTTCCTGACCAGATGTGGACAGATGTGGATTATGTTGCCTTTGAGCGACAGTAAAAGACAGTGTTTGTGTTTATGAGCCTCCAACTGGAGTTTATTTTACAGGTTTACAAATAAATTGGAAAAAAAAACCTTTACTGTTCAGCTGGTATGTTGATCACCAGTCAGTCTGTTGTGTGTTGAAAGAAAATGTTGCAGCCCATAATGTACCGTTTACGCTTTTTGGAAACTTCCTGGTGTTCAGACTTGTTCCAAAATGCAGTTGTGATCTCAGTGAAGTGAGACGATCTCGTGCTTATGGAGCCTCTCAGCTTGTCTGGAGGACACTGTGGCCTTTGCAGGATCACAACATCTGGCAGCCTAAACCCCATTTGCATTTGAAGGACACGCTGTATTTCTTCCATAAAGTCATCATAGAGTTCTTGCAGATTAATTCCAGTCGGCTACACAGTGTAATATGTGATCTGAGGTGGAGAGTGGCAGTGTCGTCAAAGGAGAGTTTGTCCACTAGAGAGCGCTGATGAACTTGCTCACCACATTATTAAAACATTAAAACTACTTCACACCCCCACTCCACCCACACTGTTGTTTTCACTTATGTTGCTTGACTTACCAAGCACAGACTGTGCTGAAAAAACTCCCATGTGGGCGTGAACCAGGTGTGCATGTTGTGTTTTATTCCTCTGTGCTAATATCTCAGGGTCATTTACAAAGCGTCTTTAAAGAGCGGTTTAACACCTTGTTTTAGGTTTGAACATGCCTTCTTTACAGATTCTAAACATGCATTCAGTTCTGTTTGAACAGCAAGTGAAGTTTAACAAGGCAGAGAGACACGTTACAGCTTCATACTGTCCTCACTGGTAACAGGTGATTCAGGGACGCAGTGAACCAGAGAACGTCATAGATTTGTCTCCAGTTTTGGGGGTTTAAGAGGTCAAAATGTAAATTATTTATTTTGTAATGAACACTGCAGACAGGGAACAGGATCAGTTGTAAATGGAATTAAATGACTGCACACTGACTGGCCTTTATCTGTGAGGGTAAAGACGTGGTCGATTCTGTACACTTGTGCCATTTTGAAGTATCTAAATCAGTTAATTACATCAGTTCCAGATCAATCTTTACTTTTGTTCTCAACTTCATTCTCATTGAAAACCCCACAGGACAGCAACACAATTAATTAAGTTGGTAGGACTTTGTTTACTTCTTAAAAGATTTCGGATGAAATTGAACGAAACGAAATCTGGATTAGGGATCGACTGATATCTTTTTTTTTTTTCATTCTGATAATTAGTAATCAAGGAGACTGATAACAGATATTTGGAAAGGAAATTTAAATTTAGAACAACCACAGATGATATGTACAATTACTAATTTACTCAACTTATGTATGTAAGCACAATTTTGAGGTACTTTACTCGAATTTCCCCATTTTCTACTACTTCATTCTTACACTGTTCTAATCAAAAATACTGACATTAATATTTGGAAAAAGTAGGATAATTAATACAGTTGTCTTTGCAGATTGATTAGTTGAAAATCAAGTTTATGCTGAAGACATTTTTGTCTGTAATATGGTGGGTGGTGCTGAAAGGGGCCAGACATAACAAGTCATTTACACATTGAAACGAGCAAGATTTAGTGTAAAACAACTCTGAAGAATACATTTTGGCGTCATCACACGTGTTCATCATGTGGTTAATTATCGTGACATCATCGCTGATCTTGTTGCCGTGTCATTGCAGCAAAGAAGCTACCCAAGAACGAGCCTCAAGCGACCGGCACCAGCAGCGGGCGGAACCGGGGAGTGGACCTGACAGAGACGGCTCAGCCCACCAGCCGCCCCTGCTGCAGTAACTAACCCAGCTCTTCCTGCTCATCCACCCCTCCCTCCCCACCACACACACACACACACACACACACACACACACACACACACACACACACCCTCCACCCTTCTGCCCCCCCTCCTCCCTCTCAGCTGAACAACATCTGGACATCTGGCTCCTCGACTTCCTGACGTCCGACCTGAGCGTCAACCTCACTCCCCTGGAATAGCTAAAAGACTCTGTATAGCTGCATTTCTAATACCTTTTATTTTGTTGATGTTCTTTTTTTTTTTTTTTTTTCTTTTTACTTTTTTTAAGAAGTGTATATCAGTATAATGGATGCATGTATCACTACAACGCCTAAAAAACACACACACATTTTTATCTTTTATTCAGTTGGAAGACTAACACCCCCATTTTAGAAAAAGATGAGCGAGTGAGAGACCTGTGAACGTGTGAATGTGTCGTGTTTGATTTGCTGATGAGAAGGTGTAGCTTCATTTGTCACTTCGCAGGGTTGACGTGCGACACGTACGATGTTGCCTGTAATACTCTTTTGTGTGCAGGGTTATGTTATGCTCACAATCAGAGGAGAAACCAAATTTGTTTCCATCGAAGGACCGTCGCGCACAGCAAGAATCCCTCCCTCCTCACATCTGTCACACAAGAAGACGTCACCATCCGAGGCTCCTGAAGGAAAGTGCAGAGAATGAATTTGGTACCGTCCGGTTTTTGGAAAAAGTTGGTAAAGAAAGAAGAGTAATAGTCGATACGCATCTGGCTTCCCATCACGTAAAGCAATATGGGCTTAAGTAACACGTTTTGGAAGTGCGAGAAGATCCGGAGCCGACACCTTCAGGTCGACATGACGGGATTTTAAATTCGGCTTTGCTATTTAACAGATGCTTTCATGTCCATCGCAGAAGTCTCATGTTCAATTTTCGACATGTCTAACGGCTTCACGAGGAAAAGAAAATCACCTGGAAACCTGAAAACTGTGGAACATCCCGCTCTGTGAGTCGTCCTGCGAAGACTCGGACATACGACTCGTTCTGTGTTAGATTTCTTGTCTCTGTTGATCCGCTTCTGTTTCTGTTTCAGGCCAGTAAATCAACCGGCATCAATTTTTTGGGGGGGAAACTCAAATCAGACGGGGGATTGTTTTTAGACTAGAGTTCGGACGGCACACATGCAGAAAAATTGGACTACTACTCATTGTCACGAGTCTGTGGAAAAAAAATATATATACTCTAATGTTGTTATAGGGTGCAATGTTGCAATGTTGTCTTCTTCCTCCTTTAGTACAGCTTGCAGAGCTCACGAGCTCACCAGGAAATTATCTAGAGACTCCGAACAATTGTACAGTTCAATATAGGTCTGCTTTTTCTTTTCTTCTTCTATTTTTTTTTTTTTCTCCAAGTTTCATCCTCGACCTCGTCACACACAGGTCAAATGTTACGCAGTGGTGGTCTTTTTAGGTATATGTAGTGTTATTAACAAAAATCCCTCTCTGGTGTCTTGTTACTTTTCTTCAGAAATGGTCCATGGTCATGTTTGAAAGGAACTTTTATTGCATTGCACAGTGTTGATCATGTTTTAATTAATGACTGCCCTTCGATTTTATATGACGGACTGTATTGGACTTGCTAACCTACAGCTATAAGCAGGTAGCATAATTAACCTTACTGGTGGTCTCTCTTACAGCTCAATGAATTTTAATGATGTAAAACAGCATTACTAGTGATGGGCTGATAAGTTTTGAGTGTCTGAATACAACTTAATAAATTCAATAAAGAGGTCTCTTGTACGCTTTTTTGCTACGAGTATGTCAGCCACATCACATGAGACGGAGGTTTTCGAATTATGTGACGTGTCTGTGGTGCAGGGAATCAAAAGGTGGATGATTTGATCAGATAAACTTCTCTAGAGGAAGATCTTTGCGACCAGTCATCCACCCTTTTTTAATAAATTTATCAGTGTAGTGCTGAAACATGTGCTTAGTCATTAGTTTCTGAGGTTTAAAGTTAAAGTCCTCAGGAGGATTTCTAACCACAGCTGCAATGACTACTAGATAGAAGAACATTAAAGGGTAACACCACCATTTTCACACATTTACTGTAAGTGTGGTTTCTACTGCATATGTGAAGAGAAGGAGTGCAAACCCTTTTGTGGCTCCAGAGAAAGCCGCATGTCATCTAATGAATTCCCCCAATGATGTCACTCTGTGGCAGAGTTGCATCGTGGGTAATGTAGGCGCCTAGATTGTGTAAAGCAGCACACGGTCAAACGTGGACAGATTCAGAACGTGATCAAAATGGATAATATATATCACCTTTTTTTTATTCGGTGCTTTCTTCATTTTCAAAGCCTACATTACCCACAATGCAACTCAACCGTCCTGTTACATCACTTATGGTAAAATAATTTTTCACAGTTATTTATCAAACAACAAGGCTACAAGTTCACAGCTATGCTAACTTCTCTGTGTGGCTGTATTTAGGCACAGAGGATGCTTTTAGCTAAATGCTAACATGCTGATGTTTAGCCGGTTGCCAGCATCATAGTTAAACATATTAAAGGAATAATTCATGCAAAAATGAAAATTCAGTCATGATCTACTCACCCCTCAATGCTGATGGAAAGTCGGGTGAAGTCTTGTCGTCCACAGAACATTTCTGGAGCTTCACAGCAGAACAGTGTCGCAGCATTTTCAGCTGCAGCAGACGGAGACGCTGATCCTCCAACATGCTGCATACTAATCAGCACTAAACAGCCGAGACTGATGGAAATGCAGGTATTTTTTTTAAATAAGAAATTACAATTTTGACCTGAGGATGGCGCTAGATGAAAGGTTCAGCAATATGAATGTGTGTTTTCTTTCTTTCCTTCCTTTTTTTTTTTTTGCAGCTGTAATTCACTCAAAACCACAAATATCGACCTCATGATGTCTTGCTTCACGTCCAGCCCTGGCCCTCCACACTCTGCAGCAGATTGGAAAATACTCGTTCCACTCAGAAAAGGTGAATTCATATGTTTGAAAATATTACTCACTTTGTTGTTTAAACTTTTCCTTCAACAGTGGATGAAAAAGAGACAAGACTGTGTTTCCAAAATGCCAAACACTGACTATCTGGTCGAACTTCCTCTTAAGTGGATTTGAAGCGTTTTGGCTTTTCAAGTGGAACTCCAGAGGAAAGCAGCGAGACGTTTTTCAGAAGACAGAATCACATTTAACACTTTTGCTGATATCAAACCTTTTTCATATCTCAGATGTCTATTTAGCGCCACTGGATCGGCTCCAGTTCACACTTGAGACAGTCTCGTTCATGTTCACAGATGTCAAAGGAGCAGCATGTCGGGGGACAGAGGCTCCTCGGAAGATCCAATTTATGCATCCATTATCACAAACGCTGAAAAACTGTGTTGTGTGGCAAATAGAAAATTGTCATCATCAAGCTGTTTTTTGCTCACACTGTGGTGCTCAAGGAAAAGTCAAGAGTGACTGCATGTAAATCAGTGGGCTTCATTTTTGAGAATACAACTTGTAATTTGCTGCACAAAAATCAGATATTTGAAGAGGATTTGAAATTGTTTTATGGGTCTTTAAAGGGGCTCTTTGTTGCGCTTGAAGCTGGTCATTAGTTTATATTCGCGGACTCCATCTTTAATCTAACGTTAGCCTCTCTCTGCTCCACTGAGACGAGGCACTCGACAACGAGCATTAAGTCTCATCGTTTGAGATCGTCGCAGAGAGTTCCTCACGAAGAAATCCGCAGTCCAGCAGCATTAAACAACTTAAAGACAACATCCGCAGGCTCGTACAGGCAACCGAGACGGAGGGGGAGGGTCTCATTTTTCACGTTGCCAATTAAAAGTGGGTTACCAACATCTTTCGTGTTGTTTCCACTTCACAAATGAGATGCTCATTAACACACAACTTCCCAACGCAGGAAACTGGAGCTCCCGAGGAGCGTGTGGACGCAGCCTGAGAGCCTTCAGGTCTTTTAATCTCTACATCTCCTGTTTGTTTTGCAGACTTTCCGTTAAAAATTTCAAATCTCCGAATCCGAGCGCAGACGATCCCGACTGACTGACATCTCGAATTTATTCTGAGACTCAACAAAGCTCCTCCAGAGCCTCAGAAGATGTAATACTATTACAGCAGATTGAGTGTTAGCTCTCACCGCAGCGATTAAACAGATCTTGAAGTGTAAAGTCGACGTGTTCATCAGTTAATCGATGATGAAAATAACAGCTAGCCGCAGCTCCAACTTCTAGCCACATTTTCCACTCGGTTGACGGCTCCAGCTCCCATGATTCTCATACATTTCCACCGTCTGCCTCGTCTCTCAGCTCTCTCTCTGGCTGTGCTCCATCCCGACACTTCACTCACTCAAAGTCCTCTCTCGATGAGTTCTCTGAACTCTCAACCTGCCTCATCACATGTTTGGCCGAGACTCAAATCTGGGCGCTGAAACGACCCCTCGCTCCCGTCAATTACAGTCCTTACAACCTCGTTAACGGCCTGTTCATCCAGCACCGCCCACGCGGCACTCGAGGCAGAAAGAGATAGAAAGAGGAGTCGTGAGTCGTGGACGGCACAGAGATCAATAACCGATTATGCCGGCGGTCTTTAAAGCGACCCGGGCTTCTGGTAGCTTTGATGATGTCCTTCGACCAAACAGCGCTGTGAATTAAAGGAATGTTTCACCGAATATGACAACATTTTCTTGACCTCAAGTGGTCTCTAGGTAGAGGTTTGATCAGGTTTTGAGATTTTTGCCATCAACTGGGAGAATGAAACAACAAGAACTTCTCTTTCTAGAGGCAGTTCAGTAGTTGGCAGACGGACTGTCCCCGGGTTAAGTTCACTTTGTAAAACACATCATTGTTGGATATTACCACACGGCCTCAGGAACTCTGTGAAATTGCATTCTGTTTTTCTTACTTACATTTTACACAGAGGAGAGAGTCCCAACTTTTTTGGAATCGGGGTTATAAAACTCAGCGTGTTTGATGATATAAACAGACGTGTCTGTGGTTACGTGGTGTGCTGCTCTCCCACAATGCACCCTTTCTCTATGCTGACAGACCTCCACTAACCACACAGATGCACAGGGCACCAGTCAGATGGCACTTTTCTTTCATCACGGCGGAGCTTAATGTTGCCAGGGAAGCTAATGTAGGGTCGTATGAGTCACTGTGTCGCACGCTGCTTCGCTGGGAGAAGAGCCCAAATACTTTGTCCAGAAAGTTAAATCTCAAGCCTTTGATGAGACGTTCAAACACAGAATGAATACCGACAACAGTTCGTGATTACAGCCTTTCCAGCGGGAGATTCTAACCCCTGATCTTTCTCGCTGTCAGAGAGGCAGAGCTCATTACTGTTCAACCACTCACACAGATCCAGGACATTTAAGTTCCACCCAGCGTAAAAATGTGGTTCATCAAGTGGCAGAAACTTCTGTCACTGTGGCCGAGTTATCGAGGGGAAGGTGTGGGGTACTTGTCCTCTCCCTCTGTAAGAACCATGTAGAGTCGCTCTGGTGTTTTTCCAAGTACATGGGAGGTTTGAAGAGCCGGTCCAGAGTGAATAGTAGCAGTTTGCTGAATGCTATCAGGGCTGAGCTCTGCCCGGGGAGCCAGTCAAAGACGCTCGGTATCCATACTGATGATCTAATTTCTTATGAAACTACAGAGCATTTTAACATCTTTCAGCTCATTGTTCTGGTTTTACAGCTCCTGACTTTTACCGCTTTGGTTCACAGATCACATCGACTTCAGCAACAACAGCGAAGAAACAGACTTTGATAAGATTTGGATTTTAAAGCTACTACAAGGGACTTTTGACGAAAGCGGTACGACACCAGCGCCGGCTGTTGTAAAGATCTTTGCATTTGTTTTGGAAGCAATTGACAGACACACCACAGGACGGATCGTGATGAGGTAATGTATCAATATGTGATTCTATATGTGATCGGACCTGATCACAGGCATTAAGAATAACTATATAAAAACAGCGGTCTTTCCACTTTCCACTCTCGTTTGCAGCTACAGGTCGTTTATAATCATCAGAGGAATAAACTGTTTCATGAACACTGAAAAGTTCCTTGTAGTCACTTTCAGCAGAGAGCCAAGGTCATTTATAGAAACCCAATTTTGTCCAGACGTGACGTAAGTGATTTTCCCGTTGGTTACGTAGGGGTATGTTCGGATGTCGTGCCACAGTTCTGTCTGCCTCAGCTCAACACACTCCCAAGCAGCACACACTGCTTTGTTCGTACGATTACACGGAGTTAATATATGTTGCCTGGCTTCATGTTCTCGCCTTTTAAAAAGTTTGATTTCTTCTTTCAGTCCATCTCTATTCCTGACAAACCCCGTCGTTTGAGCTGCATTATATGAGGAGAAATCACACAGCTGGTGCTGTCAATTAAAGATGATCTGAGATTTATAGATCACAGGTGCGTTAATTAGAAATGGGATTTGAAGAGCCAGCTGAGGCGAGGTGTTTTATACTCAGCGTCTTTTATGAATCGAACATAAGCTCACTGCTGGAAACGATCTCAAGACCAACTTCAGCTGTAATTCTCAGAGCATTTTTAAGAATTAGGCCCTGTGTCAGATATTTCTGTGTGGGGTTGGTTGAGATCAGAGCGGCGCTAAAAGAAAGAGAATATTTGACTTCTGTTTGCCAGATACCTGCGTAAACTGAATCCTGGACATCCTCCTATTGTTGAGTCTTCTGAAAAATGCTGTCTGACTTCATGTTCAGTCTGATGATGTTTGAATAAAGAGGCAGGGAAACCAAAATAAAGCGCTGGCATCACTGAACACTTAGCAAAGACCCAGTGTGTCGTCTCCCTCTGTCTTGATGTCTGGCTGCTCAGCTACCATGACAAGCCGCGACCCAACGGGTGGTGCTGTGTCAATCAGCTCACTGCCTCTCAGGCTGTGGGGAAACATGCCAGGGGAACTTTCTGTCTTTTGTACTGAAGACGAGCAAAATACGACTTATAAGTGAGCGTCAATGGGTAAATAATAAAATGCACTGATCACCTTTGCAGTCTTTACTTCTACATATTTCTGTTTCATGATCTGGTTGAATATTTTTCCCGGCATACATGATTCAAGTAACGTTATAATAAAGTAACTGTCATAGTTTAAGTTTGTGTTTTAGCTATTTCCTGTTTTATTTTGAAGTTATATCCTCCTGTCTCACTTTCCATTTCCTCCCTTTATTCGTGTTTTCCGCCTTTGGGATCGTCTGCCCCTCCCTGATATTTGGGTCCCATCATGTTTAACCTGACATTTACACATTTATAATACATTTCACTTCCTTATTGCAATGAATTGTGGGTAGTTAAATCTCTGGGAGTCTGCAGCAGCTCCACTCGAGTGCCCTTGTGGACCGAGACGCCATCACTGTTGGCGTGGAGGTGACGGGGTTCACTCTCAGACAGTCTCTCTTTATATTGTTGTACTAGACATACACAGGAAATGAAAAGAGAGATTGAAAGTTTGCTTTCTCACCTCCGCAAACGTCCGTTGTCTGCTTGGAAGTGGGCCTGCTTGTTGGTATAGGAAAGTTACAAACGTCGCTGGACACGGACGTCTGAGATGCGTTTGAAGCATCAAAGTTATTTTCATCACAGTTCCGCCACAATAAGAGCGTCCTTTTGATAGAACCTCTTTGTTATCTGAACGCTGGGGCTGATGGGTAGATGGCTTTCGAACGGACGTATACAATCTAATCCTCAGACTCCGCTCCAGCTCCATAATTCTAGCTGTAAAGCAATAATGGTGCTGGAGTCCATCTCTGCTCGTCTGAAGATATCAAACTCTTTTCAAACCGAAGTCAGCTGTTTGTCGACCTTTCCGCTGTTTCCCTGGCAACAAAAATCACTTTTTGAACTGTGCAGGATGTGACTGCCCGCCGCCTGCCAAAGAGGAGAATAAAGTGGGAACAAAATGTTGACAGGATGACATTTTGGTCGTAAACAGGGCGCATTAAAGTTTTCATGTGAAGTGTGAAAACTGCTCGGAAGTTTTGACACACTGAAGGATTTCGCGAGTCAAACTGGACTCTCTCTGCGGTCGGGACTGATCGTATTAGCCTTCCAGCACCGTCTGTCAGAGTGACAGCTGATGGTGATTGTTTCACTTCCAAATCAGGCCCTTCACACTGGCAGAGGTCCAGAGCTGGAAGTGGAAAATACTTGTTCCACTCGAAAAAAATGGAACGTCTTCTTGACCCTGAAGATATTACTCATTTTGTCTATAAACTTTTCCTTCAGCAGAATAATAAAGGATGTCAACAGTGTGTTTAAGAAAATGCCAAACACTGAATATTTGGTCTGAAGTGGATTTGAAGCATTTTTGGCATTCAGCCGTCTGAGTGGAAATCCAGAAGAAAGCAAGCGAGACGCTTTCTGAAGGCAGACTTTCATTAAAAACCTTTACTGATTAATCACCACCGCTATGAAACGTTGTTCATACCTCACATCTCCGACCAGATCTCTGTTTATTGTCACCGATCAGCTCCACTTCACATTTCTCTGTTCATACTCATAAATATTAAAGGAACAGCTGTTTTTTTCAAGTTGTTAATCACTCACATGTCAAAGATTTTCTGTCATCGTTTCCATCCAGGGTAGATTTAGTGTCAGCTGTGATAAGAATTCCCAGACGAGGTGACTTTCAAAGGTTTCTTCAAATGTTTATGTGGACGATAATCTTACAGGTGCATCATTAAGTAGGAATTTTGGTCAGAAACATTCAAAAATAAACTGAAAATATCAACAGAATACCACAATATGACGTCTGTGTATCGTGTTGTGGGGATGTTTATTTAAGTTAGCATGCTGCCAGCCAGCCACCGCCCGTCTCCCAGTCTGGACCGCTAACTGCACAGCTAGCTGGGCTAACTAGCTAATGGTAGCAACAGCAGTTAGCAGTTAATGTCTTTGAGTATGAATTCAACAAAGTGCCAGTTCTTACATATCACACTTATAACTGTGCAATAAACAGCAACATTATGTTAAACAGATCAACCAACACATTTTTTTTCCTGTACAGTTTCACTCGCATTATTCTACTGATTAAGCATTTATTCAGTTGTACAATTACTCAGATGTAATTTAGCATTTACACTGCAAATTAGAGTCAATTATATTTCAACGCTCTTCACTGCAGTTATAGTGTCGTATAAGGCGCGTAGCTTCTAGGATCAATAATGTGTTTCTCATTTTGACCCTGATTGAACACCTGATGTGTGTCACTGCCCGGCTCACAGCTGGACAGAACAGGTTAGAACACACAAGCTGTAACTCAAAATAACTGTATCGTACATAATTTGAAAGAAAAGTCACAGTAGGCAAAACTCTGGTGCACAAAATAATGATTAGTCGATTCAGCCTCTTTGGTTTCAGGGTCCTGAAGTCGTTCTCTCACGCTGTCATGACTTACTGAAACAGAGGAGAGACAATATTAGTGTCAGTACCACTTCTGCTGTTCTGAGGCCTTTAACATGAGCCTTATAATTTTCATCAACACATATGGATCGATCAGTTGAATCACTGGTAAAACTGTGGGTGATTTTTCATTTCTTTTGATAAGCATGTTGTCATTTCTCACTTCACGTGACGAGACTCCGACATGATGCCAAACAAACACTCCCAAAAATATAATGACAATATATTTTCAATTGCTTTTGAACCCTTTCTGCTCTACACTTCAAATTGGCTTTTAAGACAATTAGGGGCTCAATAATTTTTAACTGCAATTCATGCCGGCTGCCATGTGGGGGCAGCAGTGGACTGTATCTGTGTAATATTCCCATCAGTCCACACATCTCTGGAGTCTGTTTTAAAAAAAAAAAATATCCCAGGAAATAATATCATCCCTCCTCTTACAAAACTGATGCATCTGCACTTAAATTGTTGACCGGCTGGTTTGAGCTCCACTTTTCACAGCTCATCAGTTTCATCACCAGCAACAGGAAATGTCAAAAACTTAAAGTGTGTGAACTGCAGCTTTAACAGAAGACTCGTACATTTTTTTTTTTTCCCCCCCCTCCAGTGTTCCTGCTCAGGGCTGCTTTAATGTTCTGGACCGAATACAATCAATTTGTATCAGGAAATCAAAGACTATGTTTGTATTGGAATAATTTGCACATTAACCTCATGCGCTGAACCTGAATGCTGGAGTCTCTGAACAAATGAGTCACTGACCATGTTTTCGCAGGCGATTGTGTGACGTCTTTTCATCTTGTTTTTGCAAAAACTTCCAGCTCTCTGTGATCATTGCTGCGGTGTGTTTACGCTGCACTTATCATATATCACTTACTCCAAACATAAAGCTGTTGGTGCCGCCAGGAATATAAATGGCAGCACTTTCCATGCACTGGAGGACGGCGTTTTCTTTTTTCTTCACATTTCTTTGTAATTTTCTTGGTGTTTAGAAATATAAAAGCTTTCACGAAAAGCATGAGTCAATATTTTCATTATACCGGGTATGACAGAGAAGAGCAAAACAGAAATATGACAAATGCACCTGAAAATGAATAGTAATTTAAAAGGTAGACGGCAACATTTTTTTTTTTTTTTTTCACCTTTACCCATCAGCTCACAGACGTCTGAGCAGAGAGGTAACATCGCTGTGCTGTTTGCCCGCCTGCATTTGATACGTCAAGGTAAAAACACAAGGTCAGACCTCCTGAAAGTCACGGCTGTTCGCCCGCTGTGATCTCCATAGCCGACGGCATGCGTCACCTGTCCTGGCTGTCACCGGTAACCCCGGGACGTCGCCACGGTGACAGCCTCATTACAGTGATAACTCTGCCGGCTGAAAATCTTTCCGTTGTGTTCCTCGTGACGCTGGGATGTGCAGCGTTCCAAGAGATGCCTTGCAAAACTTTTTAACTCCCGCCGCTGCAGGCTGTGAGATAAATTTCAACTGCCGTGCGACCTGCAGGCTGCAGAGAGGGCAGAGGAAACGGTTACCACAGCGACAAACCACAGCAGCCTCGGCTCATAAGCTCCTGTGGTTTATCACTATGTGGCTGATGCATATCTAATCCGCCCAGCGCGCCGGTGTCTCACGCCTGGGGAACAAACAGGTCGTGTGGTGTTATGTGTCCACACAAAAATAAAGTGTAGAACAAGGCTTCGGTATTGAAGAGAGATCAGGAGGGTCCCTCTCAGTGTTTGCAATCTAAAGGCAGTGGTGGAGATACTCAGATCCTCTGCAGAAGGACTAATATCACTACTGTGTTGTATCTCAGGGGGCCACAGTCTGATGTTAACACCCTCTGTAGTTGCAGCTGGGAGATGTAAATGAGCGGTACGTCGTGTTTCAAGCTCTCTCAGCTATTAAATAAACAAAATAAACCAAAAGAATATCGAGGAAGGAAATATTCTAACATCTGCTCTAAGTTCTGTATCATAGGCAGCAAACCATCTGTCTTCTCTGGCCAAGACGCTAACATGGTTTGTCCTCAGAGGACTGAATTTTCTCCTTCAGATGTAAGTGGACGGCAGAGTCTTGACCTGAGGAGTTGTTCCTCCTGTGTTGTGTCATTCGTTCACAGAGAGGTTGTTTTTACTCCAAAGTGTACGAATCTGTGCAGTCCTGAACTGAAGAAGCCTCTTAGATGAAACGTCTTCAAGAGACTGAAACAAGTCCAGTCGCCTAGGCTTTTTTTTGTGAAAGTACCCAAGTCAGACCTTCGTGTAAAAGCATCATTACGATGAAAGAGGCACTTTTAAGATTTACCGTAATTTCGTTTTCGGGTCAAACTCATTTTCAATGGGAGTGCTACGGGCACTTTTACGATAGCAACAAAATCGAAACTATTTTTAAAACACTAAGAAGGCTCGACACAACATGAAACTTTGCTCGTAGTATCACCAGGGTCTCTACACATGAACACCAGCATTGAGAACATTGTTTGTGTGCATAGAGTTTACTAAAAAGAGAGTTTTTGAACAGCTCACGTTAGCAGTAGTTTGTTCCACTCGCCGCCGTCCTGCCAGCTGAGAACTGTCGATTTCCAAATGTGACTTAGTATGAAAATGCCTCAGAAACAAGGTCTGTTGTTTACACGTTTTGTTCTACAACATAAAGACTTAATTAAATGTCCCTCAATTTAATTATAAAACTCTTATGGGTCTTGAAAAAAAGGACAGTTGCTAACAAGTGGCTAACTGAGACTACAGAGATGTTCACAGACATCATCACCGTCATCCTCACTTCCCACATCCTCCGTCTTTACAGGCCGACTTCAGCTACGAACTATTAAACCTTGTACATTAATCAGTTTATAGTTAACCTGTATATGTTTCTAAGTAGCTACAACAAAGAATACAATGAGCTGCAGTTACGTACGTACATTCAGATCAGATGGCGGTGGCTCATTCTCTGTGTGGGATAACGTTGCATACCATTGCGGGTTGAAAGTTGGAATTTCTGAGTCACTGTTTTCCAGATTTCCAATCTAAAAGCATTCGAGTACATTTGCCCTGAAAACACGGACGCTGGCTGCAGACAGGTGATCGGATGGCAAGTCTACGAACTTCACGAGCAACTACAGAAGCTGATGTAACAGTTCAGGGCCCTTAATAAAAGATCTTTGTTTTATTAAACTGAACTTTATGGGGTGACATATTTTCACAGGTGCTACTGGCAGAATGACACGATGCGCTGTGAATTAAAAAGACAGAAAGTTACAACACACCTCTTTCAAATCTATTTGATATACACTCCGAGCACAAGCCACAAAAACACTTCACTGTCCTAAAGTTACATCAAAGTGATGCTGAAAACATTCCGGAGTTAAGAAGATGAATAATGGTCGACCCGTTCACTTTCGTGACTCCCAAGTCCTGAAGTGAAAGAGACGCTGGAGCAGTAAACACTCCCACGTCTTCAATCACAGTCCTCCCAATATGACTCACGGAAACTGTTTACATGCACTACACATTATCCGATCTTCTGTTACTGTCGGGGTCATCTGTTTTTTTTTTTTTTAGCTGGATCCTTTCTTTTTTGCAGACTCTGCACACGTCTTGACCCTCAGAGCTCGCACCGTCTTTCACTTCTGCCTCCCACAGCTTCCCTTTCTTCCCGACGCCTTTGAGCCTATATGTTTGAAATGCTCCTCGCCACTCGGACGGCTCGCTGGAGGGTCTGGATCTCTTTGTTGTTGCCCCTCTATCACATGGTGAGATGGCTATAAGGGAGAAAAGGGTTACATCCCAGTTGTTTTTTTGCAAATTCCCTCATTTTCACCTCTGCACCAACCGGCGAGGCGTCTTGTTATCGCCGTGACGCCGTGGCAGCGCCCGTGGTTTTTGGATTTGCTGGCTGCTATAAGCTCTCTCAGGGATTTGGCTCGGGTTCACAAACGTCAGTATCTAAAGCGTCTTTAATCTAATCTCTTAAAAGAAAGAGTAGCCTTCTTTTCATACCCTCCAAAACAGAGCGAAGGATTCTGACATTCTCAACTTCCGACCTCCCGTTTTCCCAGTAAATCTCCTCCCCTCTCCGCTCCTTCTCCACCCGTACAGTCTGATGGTGTGCTGGGTTACACTGATCTCTGCAGGCGCTGTAGAAATGGGCACCGTCTCCATCCAGAAGAAGCAAACGTGGCCTTGGCTCTCGCTCTGGCAGGATTTTTTTTTTTTTTTCACACTGCCTCCCCCAGTTCAGGATCAGTTCACTGTTAATCCAACCGTTGTCAGAAAACCCACTCAAGAGTGTTTGGCGGTGCAGGGTAGAGCCATTTTTCTTTCTCATGCTTGGCTTTAAAAATCACAAGCGAAGGCATGAAGTCTCCAACTGCATCGCAGCTGGCGAGCGCTGTGGTTGTTTCTCAGCGGTGACCTCATTGCAGGCACTCCCTACTTATGCCACGACTCTCTGGGACTCAAAGTGGTCCCGCAGAACCGTTTCATCGCAGAGGGGAGAGAACTTAAAATCCCTGTTTTATTAAGATTTCCCCGTTGCCATCAAAAACACTCGCTCAATCACAGTTTGATTGAACGCAGCTGCCCGGGCAGCAGAAAGTTTTGTCATTCTCACATCTAGATGACGAATGAAAAGGTCAAACCGGTGCCGCCCGGCCTTCTTACTGTAGTTGACCTTTACTGATTGCTTTTTGTGTGTGTGTGTTTGTGTGTGTGTGCAGCCACTCCGAACGCTTCAAGTTGAAAATTGGATCGGTCGGGCCACATCACCTGTCGCACAGGTGACCAAGAAAATGGAGGACAAGCTCAATCAGACTGTGTCTGTCTACACTGATGGAAACGCAGAGACAGAACATACAGTTGTAGGAGCAGATTGGCAGGAAAATTAATGTCGCCGGTGAGTGTTGTGCTTTTATCACCGTATGCATTGTACGCTGGTCAGCTGTGTGGTCAGCCCTCCGTCTCCATAGTGTTAGCAGCTGTCAATCAAAACCAACGTGTAGCACCGAGCCAGCACTTTTCAGCTCAGATAAAAGCTATTTCGACACGGGCTCTTGAGAAGTTAAAGGTAGCTGTAAAGTTTTCTTTCATTTGGGGGACTCACTTGTTGAGCTAGCATTAGCTTGCCTGCCTTAGCTAACTTGATGGATAACCAGTGACAATCCAAATTTGAATTATATAGCATCCATGTTAGGACAACAAGTTAAACTGCTAGAAAAGCTAGCTACAACACAGCTGTGCTTCATGACGATGTGTTTATTTACTGTATTTGTTGCACTCTTCAACAAAGAAAAAGAAAATTGTGTCTATCCAGAAAACAAGACAAGAGCAGGGAGGGTTTCACCTGCTGATGAAGGAGCTGCTGAATTATCCCATTAACTCCAGATGTATCTCAGGATGACTGTGGTCCAGTTCTGACGGGCTCTCACAGACACTGGGACCACAAATTTAAAAAAGACCATTATTGTGAGCAAACCAGTTGATCCTGACCAGAACCACACGTCAGAGAAGGGTTGAAAAACGCAGAAAATGAAACCATCACTTAAGTTCCAGTAAGCTAAAGATAACATACGTAAGAGAGCAGCCTGAAGTTCATGATCCTCTAAAACCCTTTTTCTTTCTATCAAAATGACCTTCAGCTGTAAGTTCTGCTGTATTCGACAGTATCATGGTGTCTGCTTTTGACAGTAGACAAAAATGGAGACTATCAGATTGCATTTTTTCAAAAAGGCTGAAAGGAGAAATTGATTTATAGCTGCTTCTGATACACAATTACATCCCATTACAAAAATATATTGGCTATAGGTTTTATAAGTGTGACCATTTTCACATCAGAAGTCTGTGAACTGCCGGCCAGAATTCATCCTACTGCGTCGTTTCATCTATTCAACAGGATTTTTCAGCTTTCTAATTATATTTCAGCAGCTTCTCCACACGGCTCGCAATAATACGAGCCTTCTGGATGTTCAGTGACCTGGATGACTGAGAATATGGCGAGCAGCTTTGGACGGGAAATACTGAATGTCTAATTTAATTATACACAGTTTTAGAATTGTATATTTGTGAGGGATTGTTATATGTGAGTACTTCAAACTTCAAACATCAAACTTAGACATATCAGGCTTTGAATACAGAATGTTTTTGACTTTTTTACATGAAGGAACTATTAAATCACAAGACGCGAGGAATGCACATCTCTCCCTCATAAGACGATTCGATACGTGTAGACATTCATTTTCCATTATAAATTAAAATAAGCAATTCTATAAAAGTGGCATTGCTTACCTTACCATATCTCCAAAGTTATCACTCTCAACCACACTGTAAGGTCGTAATAAAACAGGCTGTAGATGGCGTGATGACCTTCGAACTCACCGAGTTGTAGCTGGAAAAAGTCTTTAATAGCCACGTCGTTGTTCTGCGTGTTCTTGCTTGTGCTAGCTGTAACGTTACTAACGTTAGCATCCACAGACTCCTCGCTGCTCCAGGTGAGTTTTCAGATTTGTCGTGCTACTACTGTACTTAATAGCTATTCAGATTTCTGTCCAGATGTCCCTCCTTCTTGTAAAATCCAAATCTCTTCTGAACTTTAGATTTCGTACTAGATGGTGCATTGTAAACAGTGTTGGAGTTGTCGGACATGTTGTCTTTGTCGTGGTTTTTCCCTTGGATACGCTAACGTTACTCTCACAATAACCTAATGTTGGACTTTAACATCTTACGAGAGTTGAGAGACGCTCTGCAGAATTAGCAGCAAAGCTTCCGTCAACCGATACATAAATCGACTGGTTAATGGTAAATGTATATTGATTATAACGTTAAAAACGGTTACCGATTCGTATCGGTGAATCTTCACACCCTTACCAGACAACCTCTGACATTACTTCCCCTGGAATTATCTAACAGTAAATGTACAATCCATTAATTTAGCATATCTACGTTGCGTGACAGCCACTTTAATCCAGAGCAGCAGAAGTATGATAAGTGAGCGTACGTCGTCAGCGTCGGCGGCCCTGGAGGGAATAAAAAGCCTGAACACAGAGAGCTTTAGTGCGGCTCTCCACCAACTGAACTGACTAAAATAAGCTCAATAAGCCTGAGCAGGAGATAAAATCACTCTCTAAGCTGGGTTTCTTTTTTTTCTTTTTTTCACTCTGCGGGACTCCAGGAAGGTTATATTAAGAGATTATGATCTTCTAGCCGCCACCATCACCTTGCATAGCACCAGTGGATCTTTCATTCCATATCTCTGGCTCTTTACAGATACTTTCCCCTCCGTATGGCTCAAATTAAACGTGTTAATGTCTTCTACCGGGAAGCTTATTTGGTTCCTTGATGTGAAATGGAGCACTGTAAGTATTTATATCATCGTACAGTCTTGATATATGAGCCAATCACTGCCGTGGATGCTCTCCTCTTTACTAGTCCGCCGTCCTTGAAATTTATAGCACCTCTCAAATGTGTTCACACACGAGTGCTCATGGCCGACCGGTCGGACACGCTCGCCGCGCGTTTATAGCTCAGTGTTATTCATCAGGGTCAAAGTGTCCGTCTCACTTGACTGACATCTGTTCGAGCCCATAATTAATGGCTCGATAATTGATGTGCCCGTCATACTGGTAAAGAGATTACGGAGAGATTAGGTCAGTCTGTAGCGCATACTAATGAGAGGTCACCGAATGACAGCGCCGGATACCCAGCAGTGACTGAGGCGTCCGTGATCATTTATCTGTGTTGCCTGTATGTCAGTAAAGACCCTGTAGCTGTTTTGATAGTAATGATGGCTAAACATGTTCAAGGACTGACAGAAAAATTTGACTTTAATTAATTTGCATTCATTGATTCTGATCATTCACACAGGTGATGCAACAGTCGCTGCTGGTTTATGTATATGGTGCCTCTGAAGAACATTTTTACAAGTTCATATATATATATATTTTCTTCGTTTGGCTTTATTTACAGGAGAGTTGAAGACATTACTGGAAACAGGATGTTCTCTGTACATGGGACACCTGCTGTATCCACTGAGCTAAACGGCACCCCGGAAGAACATTTCAAATAACACTCCAGTGTGGAAAACAGTGGGGATGACGAAGGCTAACGTGGATATTAGCATCGCCTGGGTTCCCTCAACAAAAAGCCTCTGGTAACTTTTGCGTTACACTTAATATCCGGCTAACAGAAGTTTACTTACACATCTGGTTCAGCAAGATAATCTTCACCAACACTTTCATGATTCTTGAATTGTAAAAGAAGTAAAAAGCTAACGTTAACGCTATAAAGAAACTACACCGCTGTTGTGTGACTTCAGTGCCACAGCTGCTGATCGTCTTACTGTAAATTACTTAACATTAATCTACAAGCTGTAAAGTGAGAGTTAGATTAGTTTGCAACTAAAGTCGGTTTGTAAAGACAGAGAAGTGAGTACATGAGCGTCGGCTCTTGGCGTCATGATGTTCAATGTCTCTAACAACTTCTGTAGTCTCATATAGACACTAGTTATAAGACACGGAAGCACTTTATAATTCAACTGTGGGACATTTAATGATGTGTTTTATGTCGGGGAACCAAAACGTGTTAATATCTTAAGCTGGTGGTAATGATGGACCTTATTTCAGGCATTTAACCAAAAATCCTGTTGACTTTGAGATGAAGGAGGAAACAGGAAGTGCAAACATGCAAACTGACCTTTGGGTTTTAGGACTTATTCCTGCGGCACTCTGTATTTTTAGTGCTCATTTGTTTGTACATATGGAAAAATGTCAGTTCAAGGTAACATGAGAGTAAATCTTTGTCCTGATTTGTCAAACTATCCCTGTATTTGTCTAGTTTTGGGACATCACTCTGAACCTTCTGCCCAAGACTTGAGGATTTCTTGTGACTCGGACAAACAAAAGCGTTCGTCACACCTCTGGTTCACGTCCGCCGTGGTTCAGTTTAGAGGACTGCAGTGAACATCAGAATAAGAAGGGAGAAGGACAGTTCGATTGTCAGGCGATATTCTACATCAGCTGCTTAGTGTGAGTCACAATACCGGGAGAAGGCTGTCTAAATTCATGAGGGCTGCAATAACACAGCTGTCAGACGAGTCCTTGAAATCTTTTTGATTGCACTCGTACTGTCCATGTTCCCATGTAGTTTACGAGAAGCCAAACGCGGGCCGGTGTATCAGAGCGAGACATTTCAATAGCTGTGTGTTATTAAACTCAATCATACCGAGGTAGAAATAAGTCTGTTGTTTGTTACCTTTCATGAAAGGGAAATAAATGTACGATTGACCAAAGCCGAACTGAAAGCTGGGTGATTATGTTGATGGTTCTGGGTGTTCTCAGAGATAATTAGTCTGTCGTTGGGGCCCTTGAATGTTGTCATTTCCTGCTCGTGAAGGTGCAACAGAGTTTACTTGATCTTTCTCATGAACTCTTAACGTATGGCAACCTAGAGAAAAAAAACCCTGTTCACTCGATTTTCCTTTATACTGCCCAAAATCACAACCACATTTCCTCAACGGGCTTTACAATCTATACAGTGAAAGACATCCTCTGTCCTCAGACCTTCGCACTTAAACTTAACATGTTAAGAAAAGAAATACTTTTCTAACGGGGGGAAAAAGATGGAAGAAACCTCAGAAGGAGCCACAGAGGAGGGATCCCTCTCCCAGGACCGACCGACATGCAAAAGATGTTGCAGGTACAGAACAGAACAACAGAATCACATCTTACCGGTCGCATTGGCAGAAAATCTGATAGAAATCATAAAATATAACAAAAGTGTGGATCCAGGAGACGACTGAGTGGTGCCCGTGACCTCGTAGACCCGCCTCTTAAAATCTGATTTGTGTTAAGTGCAGAGAAAAATAATCACTTCTACTTTGAACTCTGGACATTCATCATTCTACAAAGTGAAGCTCAAACACCCAACTGAGGGAACAAGAAGACAAAAACATGCTTTTTGACTGGAGGGGACTTTAAAATCAGGACGGGCGTGTTGAAGCGCTGCTCCGCTCTCGCTCGCTTGAACCTTCTCGTGTTTTATCTGAAATGGATTTATACGTCACGTGCACAGACCCTGTTAGTACATCTATTAGAAATGATATTAATGTGTGTAGGTGCATGTTTGGTTAAGTGGATTTGGGAATATCTGTGTATATTTTATGCACTCCTCTCTCTGTATCCATGAGTCCTTTAAGTAAGTCTTCAACCTTTGGCTCTAAAAGTATTCTGGGCTCCAGTGAGTCACTTAGAAAAGAAAAAAAAAAAAAAAAAAGATAGAAAGAGCGAGCGATGAGCAAACCTTTCAGTGACTCCTCTGCAAACCTTCCCCTCTCGTTAAATCTTTATCTTTCATTACCGGAGCCTAAAAGCACTCTGTAAAGACACACAGGACACTAAAAACCCAGGGAGCTTTTTTTTTTCTTAATGCAGGTGTTCTGTCAAATTCACAAGCTAGACAGTGTTTCAGAAAGAAAAAAAAAAAAAGGATTGCTGCCCGCGAGCGAGGCTTTTTCTGCAGCGGTGAAACGTCCGGGTCGAAGTAAAAATGTCAGCGCCTTAATGGACTGGAATGTTAATTGACACATTTATCACGATGTTGAATCAAAGCTTTTTACACGGGACATGGTAACAGGCTGCCCGGGCCTGCCCGGAGCCCCGCCAGGAGCCCCCGAGGGCGTCGTCAGAGCAGCTCATGTGGAGTATCTGTTACAACATCCTGCCTGAGTGCTGCGGCCTCGAGAGGTTTCTCTGCTCCTCCGGCTGGGAATGACAAATTAAAAACAACTCGATATAAGTATCGAAACGCGAGGAAAACTTGTGTCTTGTTACGGCGATGGGGGGGGAAGATGAATGTGACGGAGGGATTTGGCCGACACACACGGTCCAACTGTGCCGAGCAGGTAGTCTGCATATAAATCAACTCCCTGTGCAGCGAAATGATCGGCGGGTGAAGACTCTTGATTCTGTTTACTGCTTCTCTCCCTTTTCTACAGATGCTACAGATGTGTTAATGTTTATACCCCAGCGGATTTCTTTTTTTAAAAAGTTATCCATCGCCCACTATTTCAAAAACAGATGTCTGCATGTTTTTGAGTTCAGTTCAGGGCTTGTAACTCCGCTAACACTCGTAAATGTCTCCGTCAGATTGTGTGTTGTTACCGGGCAGATAATAAGCCGACAGTGTGATGCTGCTCCAATGTTTTCTTTGGAAGTTAATGTGTTACGGAGGAAAATGTCAGATGTATCTAAGGACAGGACTCAAAATGCCACATAATTATGACTGGAGAGCCGTGACAACAGGCTCTCTGGTAAATGAATCCTTTGTACATTGTTGGATCGTAATGAGCTTCATCAGGCCTGATGATAATGACATGCAGGTTTTGCCCATTAAAAGCTAATGAAATGAAAAAGATTTTCCAGGTTCTTAATATGTAGATATGTTGCAATAACGAGGCTTTTCTTCTCCTGCGTGTCACCAGCACATCCCGACTGGAGCGTGTTCATCACAGCTGCCAATTCATAAAGTGAGAATCATATTTATTTTAACTTTTTCGCCAAAAGTCTGATAATCAGACTAAATTGCTCCGTCCGTCTGTTTGTCTCTCCTGCTTGTTAATTTGAAAATGTGGGGAAACATCCATCACTAAGCAGAACAATGGACCTTTTTGTAATTATTGCACATGTGGGCAGCGATTGCGAAGCCACACGTGAGCACGCTGAGGTACATATTTAATCATTTTATTCATATTATCTGAATTTGCGGGGTTCAGCAACACAAGAGGAGTCGATAAAATTGCATACATTCATCACAAGAGGTGGGTAGAAACAGCTTACATGTAATTGGATTGCAAAAAACAAGTAACTCATCTGTAATTTGAAGAAATAATTAATGTGCAATTAGATTATATTTATGTTGTCCAGGATGAAAGGAGCAGTACTTTTCTATAATACCACTCCCAGCTCCCATTCTGAACCACTAGCTGCACTGCTAACTGAGCTAACTAGCTAACAGTTAGCAGCAGTTAGCACAGACTCTGGTCAATGTTGCCCGCTGTTTGTTTGGACCAGATTGCACATTTAAACCTTGTTAAATCTGCCAAAGATGACGATCAGACTGTTAAAGTCTCACACTCGTCTTCCTTATCATTGTTTATAAAATCGTGAAATGGTCAAATATGTGTTTCATTTTATATTTTCTGACAACTAATTGATGGATTTTTTTGAAATGTCTGCATGACGAACGCCTAACGTGACTGTGTTTAATCATTATTGTACTAATTGTCTCGAATCCTCATTCAGTCGAGGCTCGTTGATTCCAGCATTAGTCTTCTGTTGGAGCCCACAGAGAGGTTTTCTCCTCTCTGAGTCACACTCAGGCGTAATCTACATTCCAGCGCTCGCTTGGTTGGACGTCCAGCTGTTCACAGCATTTTCCCCGCTGATGGAGGAGTGAGGCGGTGCTTTCTCTGCTGATAGCTCCCCTGAACGGCAGATAGAGGGGCTCCACATCCCACTTACAGATGTTTGTGATCATTGTTCCAGTGAGATTAAATGGAAGCGATACAGCGGCCAGAGATTCAACTCACATAGCAGCGACCAGGTCCTCAGGCGGTCCTGCTGTATTGGTTTTGGATGGCGAGCAGGGGCTTCGGTGGAAAGAAGCTCCCTCATCTGGCTGGAGGGCCAGCGCTCATGCGTCAGGGAGTTTGGGGGTAGATGTGCTACAAACGAGCGATGGATGAATCTGCGTTTGGGTTCATGGAAAAGTTCACAGACTGAACAACTGAGTTTAATCTGTAGCGTATGAGTTATGGTGTTGTGGTGAATTGGGCTCCCTCCAAAATGTCAGAGTTAAAGCGCTCAGACCTGCTGTGTCAGTGATGTTATTTCCTGGATGGAAGAAAGCCACCGGGGCTTTAGGTTGTCAGAGATCATGGATGTATTTACGGCGTGTGCATGTGCGAGCGTGCATCAGCGATTTCTGTTGTTGCTTATCTTTGTTCAGACTGACGTTCGTCTGCCACGTGTACGTCTTCTATCAGCCGCTGCATGATTTCACCTCAACTCGGCTGCGTCCTTGTCACATTTATCTTAATAAAAACTCTCATGGCTGCAAAATATTTTCTTTCCTTGTGGATGTGTAGATCAGCTGTCGATGCTCGCCGTGTTTATTCTGTTTATTTCTGGATCCGGTATTCGATTTGTTTATTTTTTAACGCCCGCTGTTGTCGACTTACTCAACTCACAACGCTTAACGCAAAGCACAGATTCGATCGCCCGAGCAGCGTCGCACAAGTGATTTACAACGCATGCAATCGGTTTGTGAGTTTCCTGGGCCGCTTGTGCCATAAAATGTTAGTGCAGCTGCTCCAGTTAAGATAGAAATGCATAATAGAAAACGTAATAATTCTCAATAATTTATCAGTTGTAGGTCCAGATCCTTGACGGTGATCCACCTATTCGTGATTATGAGGATGCATTTGGTCATTTTGATAACAAGTAGTTTACATCCGCCTTCACATCATTTCAGTGTTCAGTGTGTAGGAGATATATTACTTCATTCAACCTGTACCGAAGCTTAACATGTGCCACTGCTCACCGTGTTTTCCATTTTACTCTGCGGTGTTAATAAACGCACAGGGTGACACTCACGTTTCCGTACTCACCTGCCTGATCTCTCTGTCGGCGCTCCTCGTGCTCTGTTCTATCTCAGGGGATTTCCCCGGTGCTCCTGATGGCAGCTTCATGGGCCGCTTCATGTGACCACCTCCACCACCCTCCGTTTCCCAACAATTTGACTTGTGCGAAGTCAAATACACGAGCGTCTTGACGTCCGTGTGATGTGCTGACTCTGGGGAACGAAGCCTCATTATAACTCTCGATCACTGAAGGATAATTATCGTCAACAAAATCCCGTGGAAAAGGCTGCGGAGCCCAAAGCCTGATATATCTTCCTCCTCTGTGCCACGGAGCCCCATTGTTGTCCAAAAACTATTAAAAACACAAATGAGTCACAGAGTTGGCCCGGGCGACATGTTCCCTCGTTACCATGAACACACACACACACACACACACACACACACTTGGAGTTTATTCTCTCAGTCCCACATGCACCACCCTGCTGCTGTAATTACTCCGCAGAGCACTGAATGTGTATTAATGCAACAAATGCACCATTTAGTCATTTGTAAGAAACTACAGTTTACTTGTTTTTTTTTAAACTGTAACCAGGTTTTGCTTTTGGTTTGATCTTCAGTAGGAACAAACAGGATTCTGTCCACAGCTTCTCCCAGAGTTCAACCATGTGTGACTTCAAATAAGACACACTCAAATAAGCTTCAGAAAGCTTTAAATTCCCCTCAATGAGCAAATCAAAAGGATGCAAACGAACCTCAACAGGAAACAAGAGCCTCCGTCTCTGTTCAGTGGAGGTCTGCAGCCTGACAATGAAGGAATCAGAGTGACCCAGAGGAGTCGCCCTCTTCTCTGAAGCCTCCACCTTTCACCCCGAGCTGCTCTCCACCATTAATTAGGAGCCGGTCTCCACACCTCTGCGCCACAGGTGATCTGAATCTTCTCCTGTCAATGCAGAGAGACTTTCGGCATTCAGCTGAAATAAACAGACAGCAAGTAGTGAATAATGTGGCTGCTACGAACAGAAATCACATTTTCACAGCTGATTTTAATTGTTTGGATTAACGTCCACTGCTTCTGAGTGTGTTTAGTTCTGTGGGATCATTTCTAACAATTAAAGCATATTTGAGTGTTTTGTTATTAATCATTTTAAAGGTGACGAGAGACGTACGAATGCGTTGATTTTTGTGTTTTCATGGGATTTGTTGACATTGGGAAAACTCTGATTGTCATTCAAAAGGTGCAGTGTGTCAGATTGGTGCAGGAACAGACTAGTTATCAGCTGATATTTTGCATTTTCCCAAAAATACGTATTGCTATTTTTTGTGTCTGATTGTCGATAAAATACTGGAGCCTCCTTCTTCTGTCTGTAGTCGCTCTCTGGTCTCACTCAAGGTCTGTAGTAACTAGTAACTAAAGTTATTCAGCAAATGCAGAGTTACATTTTCTACACTGCATATAAAACATTTTGAGACTCAGATTTTCATGTTTATTGCAAAATGTAGATCAGTGTCAGTATCAGTTATCGGTCTCCTACATCACTAATGATCTGAGAACTGAAATAAACATATCGGTCTTCGTTAGATCCCACACTTAGTTTTGGGCTTCTGTTGAAACATGGTGTCCCTGGAAGAGGTTTGAGGTTTAAAAGGCTCATTCTGAGGTGGAGTAAATGGAATGATTCCTAGTTTCAGCTCATTATACACTAATGGAACCATAATTATCCTTATTATTTTACATTTCTGCCAGCAGATCCCCCTTAAATCCTCCAAACTGCATGTTTAAAGTGAAGCGAGCTGACAGCAGTACAGATGTTTATAGTCTGCGAAGCCTCCGTGTTCTGCTGCTCAACGTCCGCCGCTGCCGCTTCATGAGAAATGACATCATTCAGGTAATAATCCACCGCATTGTTATTCCGATAGGTCATCTGTCACTCAGTAACAGCGGCCTGGGAATTTTTTTTATTTTTTTTTAATATTTACCCAGTCGTAATAAATTTCACGCCACTTGTGTGCATATCTGCTCTGCTCGCCGGTTTCGACTCAGACACAATATAAGACTGTAAATAATTGAATAGAATTGTAATTTTCCAGCAGGGATATTTACATTAGGATTACAGATTAGCCCTCTGCGTCACAAACACACACACAGCGAACATCCCTCAGAAACATATTCTGTTCCCGCTGGAAAAGGAGCTGTGCTGAGAAATTATGAAAGTGTTTGTGTAGTGGAGAAATATAATGATTAGTTTAGCTATAAACACATATCGTGATGGAAACACCGGGAGAGTCGATATCCTTCGGGTTCAGTAAGAGATACATATCTTAGATACTGTGTGTTTCAGAGATTTGTCCACCCGAATGTGTTCGAAGTGATCTTAATTTGGATTTGTTGTCTGTATCTGACAGAAAACTTGTAAATACACTAAAAAAAAACTCCTCTTGTGAGGCAGCAGTGTCACTAATACCTCCTCCATATCTGGCTTTTGTGTGCAATGTGAACGTATAATAACGGGATTAGCTCCCGGGTCTGTTAACCTCGCAGCAGTCGTAGTTTTTATCCCCTCCAGCTCGGCTCAGACATGAACACACTGATGTAACTCTTCTTCTCAGGTGCGATGCTAACACGTGTTGAAGTAAAGGCCTTTGGCTTGGTAATATCTTTCCATCCCAAGTGTCAGGAACATTTCACCCAAAAATGAAAATTTAGCCATTAACTCCACACAAGTCTCTGGAAACCCCCTAGATCCAAAACAGATCTGACGAAATGTTATTTGAATCCTTTTTTTAAGTTGAAATCTTTGTCGTAGCTGTTAAGCTAAAAGTGTTAGCACTGACCCCGTCTGAGGTGTGTGCACGACCTCGACCCGTAACATCTCTTCACATGGTTTCCGGTCTACACTGGTTCAGCAGTGTGGAGCCATTCAGTGTTTTCCCCATCTGCTTCAGTAGTTTAGGAGAATGCTGCGATTATGTTTTGCTGCGAAGCTCCAGAAATGTTCTGTGGACCATGAAACTTCAGCTGACTTTACAATCTGGCGTGCTGGTGAGAAGGTAGCGACTGAATTTTAACTGTTGGGTGAACTGATCCTTTAAAAGCCCGATAGCTCCCACTCGAACAACACCGAATCACAAACAAATTAACAAATTAGGACTCTTTTTATTTGAAATTGTTCACCTTATACACACTGACAGTTAATATACACAAGCCTTTGTGGTCCCTCTGGCCCGAGACGTGGTCAGTGACGATGTGTGCTGGATAATCGACTGGGGATGGATGATGGTGGGTGGGAGCTCTTCCATTCTCACACACACACACACACACACACACACACACACACACACACACACACTCGAACACAGATGGACAATCACACGCACCCATGCAGATGCACACACGTACAGATATGCGAGGACGAACACGGAAACACACGTTTTACGACACGTACTCTAAACGATCTAACACAGTCTAGCCATCTAATGTAGACATCAACAGAGGAGGGGCTTAAAGTGCATACAGGAACAGAGGAGGCTCGTGCTTCGCTCTCAGGATCAGTAACAGCCTTTTTTCTTTTTTTCTTTTTTTTAAATTATGAGCGATGGTGATCCTCCACTAAAGCAATGATCTTAGTGCCACGCTGTATCTTTACAAAAAGCACATCCCTACCACACGTTTAGCTCAAACTGTGCCTTGCATCATGAAATAATGACACTGCATAGTTCACGGGGGTTAGTCTTATACATTATTGCGGTACAATGTGGGACCAAGTCCAGGGTCCGGGTGTGAGCCACGGGCTGCAGTATGGCACAGGAAGCATGTGTGCTGCAGCTCAGGGTTACAGTGGGAATAGAGAAATAAATCTATCGTGAGAGAACCCGACGCTTCACCGCGGCCCGGCTCATCTCTGAAGGTGGGATATTCCATACGAGGAGCGGAGAGACGTGGTAAAGGTCCGATCACAGTATGAGGATGTTCAGTATCCCGGATGCATAAAAAGGAGCACAGATGCTGCCACGACTCCTTCGCCTGGTCTGGGTGGAGCGGGTGGGTTTGGTCCTTGACGGGTGGCGGTTCAGATCCGCCCGGGTCAGACAGGTCAGTAAGGGGCAAATAGGACCTGTGGGTGGGAGGTCCTGACAGGCCCAGGGGCCGGGCGGAGCAGTGCGGCAGGGAGGGTCTGTGTCTGGAAGAGGGCGGGGGTGGCGGCGTGGTTAGTGGCGTGGTTCGTGCGGTGCGAGAAAGAGTTGTTGATGGCGGCGGCGGCGGCTGCTGCGACGGCCGCCAGGTGAGCGGGTATCATCTGCGTGGTGAGAGGCTGACACTGCCGCTCCTTACCCAGAGACAACTTTATCTGTCGGGGGGAGAGAAACACAAACACAGTCAGGAGAGTTTGGATGTTCACACGGTGGACAAGACAGAAATCAACATCAGACATCCTGCTGCAAACCAACGCCAAAGAAGTTGAGATGCAACTGAAAAAAGAAAATCTTCATTGTCTGGTTGTTTGTCACTGAATAAACTAAATAAACAAACTGACATTATCTTATATTAAGTTCAGTACAAGATAACGATGGCAAAACCAGACGAATTTGACAACAAATCAAACCAATACAACATGAAAATCTTTTGAGTTTTTGCAGCGCATCTTGGTTTTCTTATTTATTTATTTATCTCTGCAGTGTCCCCGACTTTTTTGTTTTTCAGGATACAAAAACAAGAACTTTTCCTCTATTTTTATTTTTTTTTATACTGTGAGAAATAAAAATGCTTTTTTTCTATAAACCAAACTTTCTCGGTTAACATAAAGAAGCTGAAGTCCACAAATTCTAACCGCCGTATAAACACAAGCTGATATTAAAAAAAAAAACTTTGCCAGAGGGAAAAACAGTTCTGGCGTTTCAGCCTCAAGAAACTCAAAAAACCCAAACAAACAAAAAAACAGAGGAAAGAAAAATCAACTTCCAAATCGACCACAGATTAAACAAAAGAAAGAAATAATACTGGGAAACTAATTTTCTCCACCAGTTTGACGACAGTAATATTAAAAATCAAAAATCTCTTCGATATCTGGTGCTCGGAAAAAAAAGCTAATTTATTGATCAATCAACAGAAAGTCAATCAAAGCCTCTGTTACTAATGTTACTGTTAGCAGCTTTACTCTGTTTTAATCATTATTAATTAAAACACGCTTGTGTGTTGGACAGACAGACTGCAGACTTCTTCATGACATTTTCACATTCTGCTCTCCGTCACTTGCAGTTTATCTGTTGTGTTGCTGGGATTTTTCAGACCGTTTCCTGTTACAGTCCTCGATCAACAGCGGCGACATGGCAGCGTCGCGCAAACGAGATTTAACTTGTAAATGAGATTTCATTACGAGAAGCATGAATAAACAGAGAGCTCGGTGGCTGACGATGCTGCGGCTGCGGTGGTGTTGGAGTTTGGGGGCCTGAGAGTTTTACAGGTGCCACAAATCAGCTGCTAATCACTGAAAGTGTTCCAGGTGATCTCATATGTGAAATAGCAACAGGCGCGTCAAAGTGCTTTGTGTTGTAAATTATTGTTCCACTTCTCGACCAACATATCGTGGTCGTTGGTAGTTGTGACTTAAGTCCCAGAGTCATTTTTTTCTTGGCCAGGGGAAAGTCAAGTCCCAAAACGAGGCATTTTGGAAATGTAGTTTCCTTAAAGTGTTGCCTTAAAAATAAAACTCATCATCGAATCAGTGCAACCGAGTCGCCAGGATAAAACGTTAGCTTTAACTGTTTCTGCAAACCACAGATACAAGGCTGACATTTGTACCAAACATGGCATATCACATTGAAATGATGTGTTTATTAGCCCCCTCTCACATCAGGAGGTTATTTCTACAGACACGTGGAGACATTTCCAGATGTTTCGTGGTGTCAAAACCTGCTGTTTTTCACCGGGAAGTCAGAGCATCTCGACCTGTGACCTCACCGGAGCGTAATCACAGCGTTGTGATGGGAAAAATAGAAAATTCAACCCAAACAAACGTAAAAATGCAACTGTTTTTTTTTTTTTGCAGACACTAACATTTATTCTGTTGATGGTTCATCCCTGATTACAGACCTCTTTAATATCCGTCATGCCCTGTTATTTTGCAGCGGTGTGTTTTCCTTCAGAGTGAGAATGTTTTGGGTTTTTTTTATTTAGGAAGAAGAAGAAGAAATGAAAAGAAAAGTAAAAGGAAACAACAGACAGACAGACAAATGGGAAAAAACCACCAGACCTCCAAAAAAGCAGCCTAATCGGGTGAAGAGGTCACTGAAGTTATCTGGCTTAATCTTCTGTATCAGTAATGGAAAAGCTTCGGTCTCACGGCACCGGGATGGCAGCCTTTTGTCATGGGTTATCAATCACTGACTCAGGCATCGTAACCCTATGGGAAGCATTCTTTACTCTCCGCTCATCAAAGAAGCTTCTCTCCGTTAACTCAGTCAATGATGGGTTTCACAAAAAGTCATTTCCCCCACACTGGTAGCCCCCGCGCTCCGTCTCGGCAAACAGTGGGTGTGATGAATGCCGTTTTCTAAAGAGCGTTCTGTACGACGGAGAGTCAAGCTGTCCTTTATCTTTCGCACATTGAATCGTCGCGGCTCCTTCGTGCATCGAACCCATCCGGCCTCGCGTGGCGCTCGAATAAACAGCTCCTGCGGGGGGGTTTTGTGTTCGCTCCCCCGGAGAGCAAGAAAGCCTCAGTTTGCTTCACACTGCAGCCCTTTAACATTTCATCTGCAGGGCGAATTTCTTTTAGCTTTTCACTGGTGGAAATGACATTTAGACATATAAAAAAAATGTCACTCTGACTGGTTGAAATGTTAATTCTGATTCTGAGACAGTGCAAAAACATTTTCACATGTAGAATCACATCCACTGATAAACAGATATCTGTCGTTTAATCAACAACAATTGCATTTCCAGTATGGACGAGTGGCTTGTATCTATGAGTCTTTGTATTTCAGAGCCTGTACTTAGTTACTTTTACCCGATTAAAGAAATAGAATCAATACTTTTATACTTCTACAAGTATCTGTACTCCTGCGTGTGCGTACTTTTGTTCCAGAAACCAACAATAAACATTTCAACTGGTAAGAAAAATAAAACTCTGATATGTGGTGTGATTCAACATTCGACTGTTGAGAAACGAACCGCAGAGATCGTGAATCAGAACAGCTGCTCATCTAAATAACATTACGAATATGTCGGCTAGGAATTCTAACTATGGTCAGAAAAAGCAGCTGCTGATCTGTAATTGCTATTACGTGATTAAAAAAGGGGGACAGCGAGTACCAGAAGTAATAAGAACCTCAGGAAAGTTTACTTGACTTCTCTTATTCTGTGGTTTTGGAAACTTGCCTGACACTAATCTGAACTGCCTTGACGTGGAGGACCACACGCTGAGGCACTCAGAGTAGGTTAGAACTGACATTTACAATTACCGATGAATAATATTCGACCCCAGGTCTGTATTCAGCTCACTGGGCTCAGAAGAGCCTCGACACTTTTGTCTATAAAATACCAAGTTTTCAAAATGAGATCACGCTGTTCCCTGCCATGGATTTTTAATAAAAGCCAGGTAACAGGTGAGCCAGTTATGGAAGTTGACATTTTATTGAATGAGCTGCCTTCAAGTGGATTGAATGGTCCTTATCCAAGAGCAGACCGCAGCACAAAGAAACATTAAACTGCCAAATTTCTTCATGCGGTTTGGTCCAACAGTCTCTCCCGTGCAAACGGAGCGAAAGAGAACGGCACGTATCGGGTCAAAGCGCAGACGTAAGCTTTTTTTTATTTTATTTTTTTTTATTTGAGCAGCTGGAACAGGAGGATGACGGTCTCTCATATCAAACAATAACTGTCTCTCTTGCCTTCATGCATCCGTCTCCTGAGAGACTGTGATTGTTGTCGTGACACCGACACATATTTTGCTGATGAGGCGACAGAAGCGTGCAGTGACTCACCGGCTGCTTGGTCTGGCCTTTCAGCGGTTTGCTGTACGGGCTGTATTTCGGTTTGGCTGGTTTACCTGCCGCCCGGTCTTTATGACGCCGGCTGCTGATGTGCTGAGAGGGAGACAGAAAAACACACAAGTGTCAGAGAGACGTCCAGAGTCACACTGAAGGTTCCAGTATGTCAGCAGACTGCGGAAATGTTCACATTACAATAATCATGAATAAATGTATATGAAAGGACTGTTGCTGCTTTTATTCAGTCCAAGTCGTGTATCAAATGTCCTTCTGAGTTTGAATCACAATGACTCGACCTCGTTGTGTTTCTCTTGATGTTTTTCAGCCAAGTTTGACTGACAAAAAATAAGAAACAAACAAAATTGTACCTCTATGAATACTGACAACATTTTGTCAAGGAAGTTATGTTTTCACTTGTGTCCATTTGTTGGTTGGTTTGTTTGTGCGTTGGTTTGTAGGCAGGATTACACAAAAACTACTGAACGGATTTCTGCAAAACTTAGCAGGTGGATGTGTCTCGGCCAAGAATAAAGATATGGATCCATGAGGCCGTATTCGGTCAGACATAATGCTTTAATCGTTCATGCTGTTATGTCTTTTATTTTGAATGGTGTCTTATTTTGAAGGGAACTGAAAAGGAAAGCTGTTAATGGTGTAACCTCCGAAAAAAGACGAGATTCCTGGTTCGTGTGAGACAGCAGAGAAGACGCTGTTGCTTGCAGCGCAGGTTACGTCCTCCACTGATGTGAGTTATTAATAAAACAACCATACTGACTTGAGAGTGGAACAGTCGCTGTCGTTTCATCACTCAAGTTACGTAACATAATCAGTTTATGGATGGTTTGGATTGAAGAGACATACCGAGTTTGATATTGGATTGGGGTCAATTGAATTGGGGCTGGTGGGCCTTGATGGAGGTACGCATTTTACTGAGTGCCATTCTAGTTCAGTCATCACATAATATTGAACATTTAAGTCCATCTAGTCCAGAAAAAATGAATAATTTCTGGGTCTTTATTAAAACTTTCTTCACTTAAGATGTTTATCTCATTGCCACAGAGGCTGGATGATTCAGAATGCAGCTTTGTTTCTGGTTCGTCTCTCTTGATCAAATCAATTTATGAAACAAATCCAGACATGCAACATGTTCTGATTTGCATATTTATTTTGAACCAGCTGCCTCTGTTGTTTTCCAAAAAGGAAACACAATGACAGCCGTGCCATCAAGTAGGTGGCGGCGTCAAGGAGAAAGAGGCCAGCAGCTCCTGTCAACACGGAGCGGCTATTTCCACATAAAGAAAAACAATGCAGACGCTTAATGTGGTGGGACATTTCACATCTCGTCACCAGAGCAAACGTAACAAAAAACAATCAGCATGAACGGCCTCGGGGTCGTGAAAAGATATGTACGATATAAAAAAAAAGATCGTACGGACTCTGACAAAAGTATCATCACCTCAACATACTCAACATCTTATTTGATAGCCATCAGCTTATGTTAGCATTCAACCACTCCCGAGCTAACATCGCCATTTGATCACATCCAGAGATGATCCATGCTGATAGCATCAAACAGGAAGTGGTTGAATGCTAACGTTAGCTTGTCCCTCTTATTTTTTTCTGTCCTTTGTCTTTCAGGTTGTTGATCAATCAGGAGGAGGTGAAATTATAACAGTTTGTCAGATTCAGTATGTTTAAACGACTTGTAACCTGGAAAACAGCAGAACGACGTTTGAGCTTCCACCCTCCCCCGAGTGTGACATCAGAGGAAAATGGCTGCCATGTGAATATTGTCCACATTGCTTTTGGCCCGTGGCCCTCAATTAAATTTCAGTTTTGGTCCTCAGAGGAAAAAAAGTTTTTTTTTGCAGCCCTGGGCTGGAGGAAAGATCAAGGGGTCAAAAAATCATCCAACCCCTGAGGATGAGACAGATTAGCTGGTCAAGAAGAAGGTTCGACCAGTTTCCCTGACGTCTGATGAAGTATTCCCGGTTGAGATACTGCACTTTGTTCCCGTCCTGAGGAAAACACTGCAGATTGTCTTCGCTTTTTTCCAGATTATGATGCTTTATAGTCGCCTGTTACTTCAGCCAGAGGCTGGATGTCATTTCAGGATAGATAGCTTATCATGTGATGATGCAGGAACCTGACCAACCCAGAGGGAGGAGGCCGGACTAAAAATACACCAAGCGGGAAGTATTGCAGCTTAAAAGGTCTCATTTTGACTGGAGCCACCCGCGGTGAGAATGACTGCAGCTCTGGCCCTGCTGCAGGGATACAGTGCAGACGGCGTTCACCAGATGACACATTTTGTTCCCATGTTAAATACAGAATGTCATTTTGGGTGAAATTAACAGTTTTCTGGTGTTGAGCGAGCAGAAACACGCAGTTGATGTGAATAAACAAGTGGAAAACGAGAATCTGGGATGACATCTAGAGAAATACTCGGTGCTCTGAGCAGATAAAGGCAATAAATAATTCAGTGTGGGTACACATCGACAACAAAAGGCAGATTTCTGGCTGCGTCTAAAGCTCATAAGTCCTTCCAGTGGGTTTGACAATCACACTTTTTCCTCTGGTTTCATGCCGTAGCAGAAATTTGTCATGCTGGATTCTTTTCACAGGGAATCGCCGCTTTTCAGAAGTACTCAGTAAAAGTCCCTGCATGAAAAATTCATACAAAGCCCGTCTATTTTCAGTGAGCAAGCTCAAGGTTAGCTCAGACAAAACCGAGTGGGGTTTCAAGTATTGTAGATGAAATTCCCCCCGTGACAGAATGATCAGCAGCTACAAGAAAAGAAGATTTATGGAGTGCCCCCGAGCGACAACCAGGATAAACATTCCTAGGTAGGACTTTTCAGCCAAGCCACAGTGAGAGAAATATCACAGGAATGAGATTATTATCAGCTTCCTTCGGTAATCCGATTTCCTTAAAAGCATATAAACCAGGAACCGTATTCCTTATTTTAGGAGAGAGTTTAGGAGGGTTTCTTTTTTTTTATCTGCTGGAGGAACTTCTCTTCTTGGCCTCCTGCTGCGAATTCTCAACCAGATTTATTTTTTTTCTATGTGCATGACAGCAGCACGGCCAACTTACATCAAATATTATCAGCACTAACGGTGCATCTTTTGAATCCAGAGAAATTAATCTTAATTAATGAATCTTAAATGACAAAATGTGATGTCTAACACTGAAGTAAATGACTCTAAATGAGCAGGTTTTCACAGATGAACAGAAAAAAAAATACCTATGACATATATCCAAAAAACTGCGGCGTCTGGCGTGTACGTATGCTGTGAAAAGACCTTTTATTCTGTAATATTCTGTAAATATTCTGCTTCACTACATCTGTTTCACCACTTTTTATAGGGTATAACTTCTTGTCCAGACACAGTTGATCTATATTTTAGTTGTTGGAACTGGATGGCAATAATGAGAATGAGCTTATTTTGCAAAATGTTGACAATTCTTTCAAAATAAAATTGTTATGTCAGATAGCGATGAAAAGTAGTAAAATATTACTTTTTGTGCAGAGTTACCTTTAAAAGCATCATTTAAACATATGACTTGTGCAGGAAAGCTGCAAAAAGTTTCTTACTTATATCATTTTTTGTTTGGGTTCATGAGTTTCAGAGTGTCTCCGTCCTTCTCACCTGTTTTAGCTGAGTCTCTGAGTTGACGTGCACGTCGCAAATCTCACAGTAAAACGTTTTGTTCTGCAGGCCCGTCGATGATTTGGTGGTCACGGCCAGTTTGCTTTTGACTCCCGGCCGGGGGAAAGACTTGATGGAGCCCACGCCGGTCCTGGCCTCCAGCATCGTCTTGTGCTTCGTACCTGCAGGTTCAGACAGACAGAAGGAGCCAGGTGAGTACCTGAACTTCGCTCTGCAGGGTTCTGCCTGAAGGAAAGGTGAGACCCGGAGTTAAGTGTTCTCTGACCTCAGCGATACGAGGGTCAGTGTGAAAAGGTCGAATTTTTCAGTGTCCCTGATCAAAGCTGAGAACGTTGTTAAAGTCAGTCACAGAAGAGTTACACATTTGACCCGAGCTGGTTGTAGTGAAGAGACAGACTAGGAATCAAAAACAGCTCTGGACCTGGACCCAGACCACCAGAACCACTTTGTGACCCTCTGAACAAATTCAAATTCAAGTTTTCTTGTTGGTTCACAGACACTCGTCCAAACTGCCCTCTTCTATACGCGTCCAGAACTTTAGGACCGGTAGATGAACGTCCAACATATATTTCTAGACTTTCGGCTTCAGAAGAAATTCAAAGTCTCTGCAAAACTGTCACTCTGGGATTCAACCGCTGAAACCAAAGAATAACTTTTCCTGGAATGAGATGGAATATTATTTCAACAGCTTAAAGGATACTGGCGAAACATCAGCTGTGTTTCCATCACTGTAGTTTCATGCACATTTTGAAGCACTGCATTAGAAAAGGTTGATGGAAACTTCTGTAAACTTTTTCAAAAAAGAAGAAGAAGAACGTCATCATGACATAATCTGCTGGAATAAACATTTTCTTATGGCCCAGGCGGTTAAATTCTTCTTCTTCTTCTCCTGCCTCTTCTTCCTCTACTTCTCCTTCTTCTTCTACTTCTGCCTCTTCTCCTTCTTCTGCTTCTTCTTCTTCTTCCTCTCTTTTGCCTCTTCTTCTACATCTTCTCTTCATCCTCTTCTTCTGTTCTGCCTCTCCTTCTTCTTCTGAAAGATGTAAGTGGTTGTTCTTAGTCGGTCAGTCAGTCAGTTTCTTACATGGGTGTTGTTCTCTGTTGTTAGATTTGTATCTGACTTGTTCAAACTCTCAAATAAAATATTTATTATAATTTTAAAAATTTGATATGATGAGGCAAAAGCAGCGTGACACGACGCTCCGACAGAAGACACAGACGACTCTGCGTCCTGTAACATCTCCACTCTGTGCGAGAATTAGTCTGACGCAGAATCACAAAAACAATCTCTGCTCGCGAAGGCAGAAACGTCCTGAAATACCCGAGCGAAGCTGGATACAAGGTTGCTATGGAAACCACTGACAACTCCAACTCTAATAAGTTTTTTCACATCTGACAATTATTGCTGAGGACGGCCGATACAACTCAACAGAGACGACGGCGGTGACGAACACTTCAGCGCTGGTTCTGGGTGATTGTGCAGAAACCAGCAGGTAACAACCGTCTTCACAAAAAGCATCGACTGGACAAAATCACTGTTTCAGCACTGGTGTGTGTGTGTGTGTGTGTGTGTGTGTGTGTGTGTGTGTGTGTGTGTGTGTGTGTGTGTGTGAAACTGCACAACACAGATGGCTAAATGATGCCAAGGTTACAGCGTTTGGTGAGAAAACTCTGACAAACACCTGCTGAAATTTTAACAACAGAAAATAATGTCTCATGAAAACTAACCAAGAGTAATTTGCGTCTTCACATATGATTTCCCCATTTTTCACGTATTTTTCCATTCATTTGTTTTTTATATACACGTGAGCTAAAATTTTAACTTTTCAAAATACAGTGAAACTGTAACGTCACACGTGTCACATCAGTTTTTTTTTTTCACATGATAGAAAATGTGTGCATTGGAAAATTTACATTTCCAGATTTTCACGTGAAACTGGCCATTTTCATACGTGAATTAAAGATCTGACATATGAAAATAAAGTAAATGTCACAAGAGATTGGCTTTTTTCACATGGAATAAAATATTCTTTATGTGAAATTATTACACATAATACAAAATATTTACACATTAATTGGCACGTTATCAGGCCTCAGCAGAGTCTGATGACGAGCTGATCATTTCAGTAGTATCTTAGATACATGCTGGGTCTCAATTCAGGGTCTGCATCCTTGAAAGGACCCGGCCTTTGTGTTCTTTGAAGGCGATTCCTTCGGAGAGACCTTATTAACCCACTCAGCCGTTGTTAAATTGGACGGTTTAGCCTTTGGAGCATTTCCTGGTTGCATCTTCAAATGTTTTACCCTTACGTCACGATTTCTGCCGCCCAGGCCCACGAAAGTGACGATCTACGCCACAAAATGTCGCCATTTTCTCTTTTTTTCCCTTTTGTGAGGCTACGAAGGATAGTAGCGGTGCATCCTCAAAAAAGAGGGAAAAGAAGGAGCTTCTGTGGGCTGCATCTGCAGGAGCCTTCGAATTGGGACATCCTTTGCACGGCATTGTGACGTAATTGGCCTTCAAATGCTCCTCTGAAGGATGCAGAGCCTGAATTGAGACACTAAAACCTGCAGGGCTGAAGGGCTCCATGAGCAGGACTGAAACACACTGGATTAGAATTTCAACATGAGGAAACATGTTGGAGGATCTTTTGTCTTCTGCACTAACACCTCTATCATCATCACCACAAACACTGAAGTGACGTTCACATTCCCGTCACACGTCTCTCACCACTGTTGTGAGCCTCCAGCTGTGACGCAGAGTTGACCGCCACTTTGCACAGCGAGCAGTACAGGAGACGCCGAGCTTTCTCCTCCTCTGTTTCAGCGTCTGTCTCCGCCTCGGGCTCGGCCTCGGGCTCCGGGTCCGGTTCTGACGGCGAGCCGAGCTCGGCTGGCCTCTCGTCCCCTCCGGCGACCGAGGGAGTCTCTGGGGCGACGGCCGCCGTGCTGCTCGGGACTACGGGTGAGGCCGCGGGTGCTGGCGTCAGCGGCGTGAGGGTCATCAAGGATGCCAGCGGCTGTGCCAGTCTGAGCACAGGGGAGAGCGGGAGGGGTGCTGCTCCAGGGACGCCATCTGCAGAGAGAAAACAGATGATTTGTTTGTTGAATCAAACGGGTCCATCCATCATTTACGGACGAGGATGTTTTATTCATGCGATGCAGCCAACAGGTGGCTGTTATAGAAGTTGACGTGGACATCAACAACAGAGATACTGACAAAATAAAAATGCACGACGACCACAGATGAATCTAAATGTGTCTTTGTGAAGATTATGTGGGCTAACGTGACATTTAATATTCTCTTTATTCATACATGTTACTCGACGCATGAGCGAACATTTGACTTCAAGGCACGGTCAGGACATGGTTCAAAGAGTTTCAGAACAAGCACAGAAGATTAGACCGCAGGCCGGGGCCGCGTCAACGAGTAACACCGGTCCTGCATGATTTACTCGGTAAGACAGTTAGAACATCTGATACACTGTCAATAGGTTGCATGGCAACAAAAGATGTATCTACAGTAGAGCACAACCCGCTGTATAGAGGTATAGAAAAACAAAAGCAAATGAAGAAAACACCTTCGCCAGTTTGCAGCATTTGTGTCCACATACAGAATTTTTGCAAATTGCACATAAAACAGCGGAAATGAGTTTCTCAGGGACGGAGAGGAAACGCTCTCGGTCTCAAACAGCAGCAATTATAGGCTCGCCTGCTGGAACGAGCAGCAAGACTCTCAGAGAAACAACATGTTCTAATATCTGCTTTTTTTTTCCCCCCAGCGTTAATAGACACATTTAACAGGCTTCTGTTTTTCATACAAACACTCGGGTTGGAAGTAAATGAATCTGAAATTACGAATGCCACTGATTCAAGATGTGAGCTCTGTGGCTGCAGACGATTATAAAGATTTCAACGTATTGAGACTGAAAGTTTATGTTTCTGGTTGTGTAATTTATATATTTATTTGTTATACTTGTTAACCAAAGACTGTAACAAACAAAGGGAGAGTCAGCTACTAAGATAAAAAAAAAAAATGGTATATCGATATTTTTCCAGGTTTTGTATCCAAGTAAGATGTTTCAGTACCATGAAAACACCAGAGACAAGTAACCCTGGTTCATATTTATTATAAAAAGGCTAAAAACAGCAACAATTCCAAGTATTGCAGGAGAAAACTGATTGGCATGCTGTGTATGTACATATAAAACAGAAATGCATATAGATTGCATCAGTGATGGACAGCTCTGAGATATAATCACACCTCTGATCCTCTGCCAGCGAGTGAGATCACATTAACATGTTACACAAATAGCTCCTGTGCCTCTGAAAGAAACGTCTGATATTTTTAGGAACAAAGACGGCAGCCGATCGATTAAACCTGACTCATAAAACAACACCACATGTCAGCGTGTGGAATACAGCGGGCCCAGCCGCCGCCACCACCACCGCCGCCGCCGCGCTGACGAAAATGAAATTTTTGCCTTTCGCGGCACCGCCTGATCGATGCCAATGCCTCTGAGTTCTCCCGACTCCAGTGTCACGAAATGAAGATCACCCAGCCAGGAGAGCAAATCAATAGTGAATTATGTCATGCTATTTTTGTGGGCCATTATATGCGGTTCTTATTTATCCCTGAGACGGTGCCGCAGAAGTGCTCCGAGTTACACCGGCACCGGGGTTTAATCCTGCCAGTGGTTTTCAAAAAAATAAATAAATAAATAAAAAATAAGAGAAAAAGGTTTGGAGCAGCAGGTGTGTTTCTGACGTCACGTAAAAGAGCTCCTGGTGAAAGCTGTCCTTTTTATTCACACCGAGGTTTTGAATCACGGCGGCGTCGCACCGACACTCCGCATGAAAGCTCCAGCTTTAAACACTTTAAACTTAATGTAAATGTATGCAACGTGGGTTTTTCTCTCTTTCAGTGCTTCGGTGTTTGCGAGCATTCAATCCATTAACCTTTGAAATGGGTCTGAGGCACATTTAGACTTGTTGTAATACACTCCTCTCACAGCTGACTGACTCCCAACTATGATATTTGCTTTTTGCACTTTTATGGAACTCGCTGCACGCTCTGAATGCAGATCTTTAAAGTACAGGAAAAGGAGGAGGAAAAGAGAGAAAGCTGTGAGAGCGTTTTCTAACCTATAAGTAATAAAATCTTACGATGCAGGATTGGATTGGAAGTAGAGTCTCATGGTGATGATGATGATGATGATGATGATGGTATTTTGGAGTAATATTTAAATCTGATAATGGAGTTATTTTCTTTATTTCCTTCAGTACAATCAGACTTTAAGTCCAGTTCCCTGAAAATGTACGTGCATTCTTCCTCAAACAAAGTAAATTCAAAGCTGTTGTTGAACCATTTGAAAGGCAGACAAGGGTCTCTTCAATCACTCATTGGCTGTTTCAGGCTCTAGGGCGGGCGTAGAACGAGCTGTCAATCAAACGGCTGCCACCTCAGGATCTGCGGTGTGATGGATCCAGTGGAGATCTGCTGTTTGATGATGAGACACTTCATTGGTGAGTTGGCAAGACTTCCCACATGCTGGTTTGTTGTCTTGGCTGTCTGTTTACTGCTGATAGGGTTCAGGCAGTTTTATCTTGACGTGACGGAAGCATGAGAATCGAGCGTTTTGCAGAACTGCATGCTGCTGGTATTTACTCCGGCGACGGGGGTTCATCAGTCAATGTGACTGTAAATCTCAGTAAATAAACTCAGCTGAATCAGTCGGTGCTGTGATATTTGTCTTTCCGTTCTGTGTGGATGCTGCTGCTGTTCTCTGACTGCCTGACGGGATGCGTCCATCACATGACCTTCAGCGAGGGCGGCCTATTGATTACCGCAGCCGGAGGAGGATTGAGCTGATTGACCTCTACCTGTATATCTGCGTGTGTGTGTGTGTAGACGCTTGGACTGATGTAAAGAACAACATCTGGCACGGTAAAGACCATTATTCCAGGCGGTTACACTCGATACCGTGACTGGAACATTTATATAAAAGTCTGTGGACTCAGCTCAGAGAAGGGGACCAGTGACTTCCGCTTATTAGCTGTGCGCAATTTATGTTCTGTTTAATTTGAAGTCGAGGCTGACTACGCTTCAGACGAGAGCCGGAATAATCTACACAGCCCTTCCAGTGCACTCTTAACAGCGCTTTAACCCTGATTTAAGGCGATCGCAGTAATCTGATCTCAAACAGAGTTTACACGAGGACGATTACCTGGCCCATCATCAATCTCTCTGTCATCTTTGTCTTCTGTTACATACGTTCTTCGTGTTTTCTCGGTTTTGCTGTGTCCTTTGCTTGTTTCCCTGCTGTGTTCCTCCCCCTCGGTCTGCCTTCCCACCACACCTGATCTGCATCCCCCCCCCCCTTCGTTAGCCCGGCCCTGTTCCCAGTGTTTGCTCTGCTGCACAGCCAATCTGAGTGATTTTTTTTTTTTTTTTTTTCTGTTCTGACAGAGGACTCAACGATCCACCAATTCAATTAGCCGATAAGCTGCCGACAAGGGCCAAAGGTGAAGGACGCCTCGATATTGTTGTGTCAAGACATAGAAAGTGTGTTGGTTTGAAACATATCAGGTTTTATTTGTGTTCATATTTCAGGCCTTCAGCTAAATACAGCTTCAACATTAATCAGTTTTGACCCTAATGGTTCAACGGCCGTGAATGACCAAGGTGTAACTTAACATTAAGTCCCGCGGAGCCCGAGCTATTACCGCAAGAACAATAATTAATCCGTGAACTATTTTCTGAAGTGCCTGACCCTGTCACTCCTGATGAATAATGTTTATGCCACGAGCAGAGCGGCGGCGACCTCTCTGCTCCCTGCAATTAACAGCCACCTACTCCCAAGCCCGCTGCGGTGTGCCAGGCATCAAAACAAGCTGAAATCACAGAGATTAACTCACTCGGCCTCACCGCGATCACCGCCGGCCAACAAACTGCTGCCATCACACCTGCTTCTCTGGGCAGCTCTTCAATGGCTCGGTCACCGGACCGATGGTAGCTCCGGGGGAAAAAAAAAAAGTGCAAAGGGGTTTTTTTGGCGTTTGTGCGAGCAGGTGAGTTGTTGGGTCGTTATTTTACTGCTTTCGCTTTTTCATCGTGAGGGAGTTAAAATAAACGCACCATCAGGATGAAGAGGTAGCGAGAGATCCATTACGCGCCGCGCTGTTGTCATCACGAGTATCGTCGCAGATTGCTTTAGTTTCGTTCTGTGAATAAGTCTCATTTCTCAGCATAATCTTCGTCGTTTTCTCACGGAGAGGATTTTTCTCTCTGGCACTCGACTCGACTCTACCCTGACCGAGCGTTTTGAACAGCAGCCTTCATGAGCTGCTATATATTCAGCAAACAGTTGTGGAGAGTAAATTGCTCGGGTGCTGTTATAAAGGAATGCCTCAACATTTTTTGGCAGCCGGCGTGTTTGCTCTGATACCTGGAGTGTGAGGATCAATATCAATTCCGTCTTTATGAATTCAGGAGAGAAGGCGGCGTGATTTGTTTAGCCTAACTTAGCACAAAGACTGGAGGTGGGGAGATAGCTGTCCTGTCCTAAAGAGGGAAAACAAAGCTTCCAGCACTTTAAATATCCAGCATGAAAGTTCACACTTCACCCTGGAATCAGTAGTTTTACATCTTATTATAATCACACCTCAGAGTCCACTTACTACATCCCACAGGCTTCATCTGGCGTCTGTGTGCGTTTGCTAAAAAAACCCCAAAACAGTCAACATCAAAGACTCACACAGGTGTGAGGCGAACAGCGAGGCCTCGTGCCGTCACTGTGCGACCACAATGTCTCCAGCTCCATTTCTACATGTGTTTAATTGGAAACACGCCTTCTCTCCGTCTCGCCCGGAGTGAGATGAGAAAATTCATACCTTTGTGCAGATGTGTGAAGCTGGAGCCAGGAGGAGATTAGCTTAGCATAAATGCAGCGTGAAGGCAACAGATAAAAATACGCCCCAGCACGTGCAACTCCTCGTGAAACCACAACTAGCATTTAAGTCATACGTAAGTCAGACAAGTCAAGATGGCATTTTTATCTTTATCTTTGGACAGAACCAGGCTGGTTGCTCGCCCTTGCTTCCAGTCTTTATGCTAAGCTACGCTCATCACCTGACAGCGATTCAGCCTCTGGAGCCAGTTACCAGTGATTTAACACATCCAGAGCAGCCAGCAGACATCCAGGCAGAGACTTTTCCTCTCCTGTGATGATCGTAGTTTATAGTCTGATTAGCAGCTTGAGACGCGAGACGACATTTCAGCTAATCTCTATAAACAGATGACTGCATATAAATGCAGATATCTCTTTAATAAAAGCTAATTAAAAGCTCAATCATTGTCAGACACTAACTGGTGGGTATCCAAGGTAGCATTTCAGCCGATGCCCTCCACTTCTGTCGCTCTCCACACAGACTGTTAACCTGAATGCAACCAAAGACTCAAACTAGACTTCAAAATCTCGCCTCTCGCCTGCAGATTCCACATTCACATGCAAATATCTGTTAATAGAGATTAATCTCCTTAATGTTCCCGCTCCACACTCGATGCACAGATGTGAGAGTGATATTAATCTTCTCAGCAATCAAGCCAAGAACTGTGAAGCTCTCCCAAAATGTCAAACTAGTCCTTCTGAATGACGTGTAAATAAAGTTGTGTAGCTGTTAGAAGACACGTCAGACGCAGCTTTGGCTGAACACCAACAACCCCTGGATGAAACTGATACCAAGCGCCGATTCTCTCTTAAAACATTGTGCCCCAATGCAGAAAAGTCCAATAATCATGTTTAATACCATATTTTTCAACATTATGATTGGCTGAAACAGTTTTCAAGACCTGACTGTTCGTTCCTTGCAGCTGAAATCACAGTGAAACATCACTGTCGTTGTTTGCACACTGTTTCCTTGAACAGGGAATCAATAAAGGAACTTATCTCATCAGTCAATCTACTGTGTTAGCCATGCTGTCAGCTTGTTTCTTAAAAAGTATGTCCGGGCAACCAAGACGTGTGTGTCGTGTCAAATGGACGCCATCTTGGCTCCTTCTCCACGTTTTTTTGAGTCAACTCGAATTGTGAGTTGTCTGAAGGTTCCCAGTGTGAATAAATTCAATAATAAACCAACGAGAGCCAGAGCGGCTCAGTTTTTTTTTTATCCGTCTGCTTGTTACAAAGCCTGGCTGGGGAGGCCACACCATGTTAAGTCATGCATGTATTTGCCCTTGTGTTGGGGTGAACCCATCTACCACGGCGTCATTAAAGACCCATTTGCCGTTGGAAGGGCAGGTGATTAAAGTGTACTTTGGCTGGCCTAGGACGCCGTGCACTCTGGGAAGCCTCCAGTAATCCATATCCCCAGTCAGAGCGACCTAACTGGCTCTGCGCGGCCCAGTTAAGAACTCAATCCCCTCTCATTAATGGAGGTAATGACTGTGATCAATCTAAAGTTGGTATGGAGCGAGCTGGGCGCGACAGCAAAGTCGGAGGAGGGAGAGAGAGAGGGGAAGAGATGGAGAGACTCAGGCCAGGTGAAGGAAAAGGGAAGGATAAGAAACGAGAACAAAAGAGGATAGATTGGGGGGGAAACAGAGAAAAGTTAAATGAAAGTTAAACTGGAAAAGTAAACAAGCTTTGAGGCAAACAACGGCGGGCGAAAAAAAATCGAGTGAGTGAAATAAGGAGAAAGAAAAGAGGGCGACGAGAGGAGAGGCCGCGAGAAGGTGAGAGGAAAGATAACATTAAAGGAGAGTAATCGAGTACGGAGGCAACAAAGACGGGGAGAATCGAGAGAAGGGAAGATCCGGACGGACGCCGCGACCCCTTCCAGCAAAGACAGCGCCTCCTTTCTTCCCTTCGTTTGTACCTCAGCCTCTCCCGACTCTCCCCTGAGATCCTTTCTCCGGCGATGGAGGGAGAAAAACTGCTGCTCTGAAATCCTTCCACTTCACTTAGGCCTCCAGGCAATCACAAGACTCCCCAGAGATCTGATTACCTTTCTCAATGAAGCTGGATTAAGCTCTTTAATTAAAATGATTGGGGCCTTATTATATGCTGTCACAACTTAAAGGACAGAAATCCCTCGTGGCTCTTGAGTTCTGTCAAATTTCATTCAACGTCTACGTTTTTTTTTTTTTTTCTCCCACTCTTCCTCCCCCCCTTGTCGCTCTCTCTCCGCTCTTGTCAGCTTTCAAAGTGAGTAAATGAGAAAAGAGTCACGCTTGAATATCCCTCGAATAAAAAAAAAAAAGATTGATAAGGTGAACAAAATTTGCATCCACAAATAAGAGTGCATCGGCGCCTGCGGTCGTATCTTTTTTTTATTATTATTTCCTCGTCGAGCGGTAGAAAAGCGACCTTATCTCAGATTTTTTTTAAAAATTTTAAACAGCGTCGGGAGTCGCTGATTTGAATTCGCACTGATTTATCTCCCTCCCATTTCGTTTGAGAGCCAATGATCCGCGCCTAATTTCTGTTGGGAAGTGTCGGCGGCTAACACATCCAGGATCTCAACCCTCCACCCCTCCTCACCCTCACCCGCCCTCTCGAATGGGAACATTTGCAGGTACGGAAGCCAATCTAATCACACACTCATCAGGTTTTTGCTGCTGTCTCTCTCCCCCACCGACGTCTGTGTGTAAGGGCTTTTTCCAACCCAGCGCCCTGCGTACGGAGACTCGGGCACAAAAGCACTTTTTTTTTTTGGGATGGTGGTGGTGGAGGAGGAGGAGGAGGGGGGGGAGTCGATAGAGACCCAAGAAAGAGAAGACCGAGGGGGGAGAGAGAGTCTTAGCTAGCCTGCTGCCTCCCTGCAGCCTGCTCCATTGTACAGCTGCTGTCAGTGCTGGCATGGCTCCCCTGACAATCTGCTCTTTAATAGCTAATATCAGGGTACATTTCCTCAGGCAGTGGACTGGAACTGAGAGATGGCGGGCTGTGCTGTGGGCATTTCTCTCTCTCTCGCTCGCTCGCTCGCTCGATCTGGCTCTACTCTCTCCGGTGCTGCTGTAAGGACACACTGACACACACACACACACACACACACACACACACACTTGACAGGCAGCCGCTGAGTCATCCGGCTAATCTATACTATCTCACTGTGTCCCCACCGTCCATCAATCTCACACACACACACACACAGACGCACACAACAAGTTCAACAATGAAGTAAAAGAAAACACAGGGGCGCTCGCTGCATCTGATGAAATCCAACCCCGTGATTACACTCTTTCAAACGGACTCGTTACCCCTCGAAACATCGCACTTAAGTTCCCTCCACGTCGACTTAAGCCCCCCGAGCAAGACGGAATCATGAGAAGGAAAAAAAAAAAGTTTAATTTCGCGAATAATTTCTCCCATTATGTCGCGTCTTTGTTGGGATGTTGCACTCAGGCAGTGTGTTTTCTTGTTGGTACAGTGATTTTCCAGAGATAATACCCTAAAAGAAAAAGGAAAATAAGATACGTGCTTCTGAAAACAACGTACTGCACTGAAAACGTCACACAGAAGTCAGTGGAGCCGACGAGCTTCGTGTGAGTTTAAAGTGTCGAGTCTTTTGATTTGAGGTGAAGAGTGTTGTGGTTTTGGGTTTTTTCACCTCCTGTCTTTGTCTTCTTCCTGCTCACCTGTGTGTTGTTAGTTCATCAGCCGCTGTGCATTCAAGTCTGTGATTTTTCCTTCATTCTTCCTCTGTTTGTCTGTTCCTCTGTCCTCTTGCGTCGTCCTTGTTCCAGCTTTTGTTTGGCTTTTGTTCTCACTTCTCTGTATTAGTCTTTGTTTTGTCTTGGATTCTTCTTCGCCTGTGTTGTTTTTACTGCTTCCATTGTGTATTTTGGACTTGTGCTTGGTTATTAAAGCTTGCCGCCTCTTTGTCTTGGTCTATTTTTTGCTTTAACAATGAGTTGAACGACTGAGGTCACTCACTGCTTTGGATAAAAGAAGCCCTCCACCATTTTTACACATCGATGTCTGGAAAATGTCTCGAAAAAAGATGTGGGGTATCTTAACCGAGGGGCGACTGAAAAATAGAGCTAATGTGGAAGTGCCAGAAACTGCAGTTCCTCAAACGACAACCTGAAGCTGCCTATAAATCTTCATAAATGCCCAATGTTGCAACAGCCTGATTTAAATATAATTTTAGATTTACATTTTTGGGCTCCATAGCTGCCAATAGTTCGGTGTAGTCGGACAAAGATCCACCACGCCGAGCTTCACGATGGCTTTTCTGAAACCTCAGGGTGGCATCATCACGGAGACTACGCCCATGTTTTATACTGACCATGAGCCTCCAGTGGGAGCTCAGTGGCGTCTGATTAATTCCCTCAAGTGTTCACTCTTCATCTCTGCTGGAGACTAGCGGCTCGGCTACGTTAGCCGCCACTTTGCCAACACATCTCAGTCTCCATCAGTAGTCGAGTTTGCACATCTGGTTTTGACGAGGAATAACAACGCGTGGAGTTAAAAGAGACGGTGCGTCTGGTTCTGCTGCATCAGTTCCTCATCCACCTTTATTTTATTGTTTAACTGTCCATCAAGAGTCCAACAGAGCTGTAGGAGGCCAGAGCTGCTTTGAGTGTCTGAGGAAAGATATCAAGGATAAAAGCAGACTTCCCAGCATGCACTGTTTGAGAGGTAAAACTCTCCAGACAGCCTTTTTCTCTCCTCTTTTCTTCTCTCGCTCTTCAAACTGACGTGCCGAGCTTCACGACAGCTGAACAGCTGTTGATTAAACGCGACGTCTGAAGTTCACTTGACTTGTTTCCTCGAGTGCCGAGAACGTAATGGAGTCAATTTCACAATTTCAAAACTCATTAAACAATTTATTACACGGCATTAATTAATTAATTAATTCAGTTGAATCGGTTGAAAGATAAAAAAAGGAAGAAGATACTTTTAAAGTGCAATCCAACAAAATAAAAGCACTCACTGTTAATGAGGAGATTAAACCTGATTACAGCTCTTAAATGACACAACAGGATACGACTTTAAGCATCTACCGCGAACACTCTTCTCAGCTTTGGGTGTGTTTTCTGTGGAATTAAATGATCGCTGACCGTTGTTGTTTTTCGGCGGCGAGTTGAGAGCTGAACAAACCCGACAGCGCGCTCTGAGAGGGCGAACGGAGCTGTGCCTCCCCGTCGTTTCCTGCCTCCTCTCGCCACGTTACGACCATTACTCTTCCCGCGAACTCGGCTTTTCATTAGAGCGAGTTTCCGTGCCGCTGATATACCGTCAAACACTCTCAGCCTCGCAGATAATGCAGCATTTACCCGCCTCGACAATTAATTCTCCTGACATCTGAGCACATTAATATTCATTACTCGATGCCACTCGTGACAAACCGCCGCCCCCGCTCACTGTAGATATGATAGAGAGATGCTGTAGAAGTCTGCTGGTGTTTTTGTTTTTGTGCGTGTTTTTCTTAAAGCCGCTGAAATGATTAATAGCCCGTTTGTCTGTTCGGTTACGACGGCGTGTTGCTGGAGGTCTCAGAGGTCTCTGTCTGTGTGTAATGTGTTTACCATTGTGTGTGTTTGTATGTTTTGTGAGTAAATGTTTGTGTCAGCGCTGTTTAGAGTCCATTACAGACATCTCAGTGCCTGTCGAGTGGGAGGAGGTCGTCTTTACTACGCTATAGAATCAGAGGCTGGTTTTCACTACGAGAAATCTGCCTCAGTGTTTTAGGGCATCAACAACTAAATCATCAGAAATAAATGTTGGCAAAGAAGCTCAGTGCAAATTGCGGTGGTTAGGTTTCGGCCTACGTGACCTGGTTTCGTCACCACAAACACAGCTGGAAAATCTTCAATGAAATACAGCATCACGCTTACGAACGTCAAAACACAGTCTCGGACGGTGGTCGCTTCCCGACATCAACTTCAACTTACATACATGAAATGTCAACTAGATGTGCCACATATTGTACAAAATGTCAACATGAAGCATTCAGTGTGGTTTGCAGAAACATGAAAAGCCATCCCAACAAATCCTGCTGGGACTTTAAATCCTTAACACACATTTTTCTCAAATTTTACCTTTAAGTAGCAGCTTTAAGATAGAATAATCATCTAATTCTTTTATTTTCTGCCTGTATCACACGTTTTTAATCTCGATCAGCATGTTGCATCACAGCTGAACATCCACACTAAGAATTTAGAAAATATTCTTTTGTTTTGTTGTTGTTTGGCTGCACATCATCGAGTCGAGTGAGAGTTTTCTCTTCGAAGATCACAACAAATAGTTGTCACCAAATTTGTCTTTTTGACCCAAACTTACCTCAGTTCCCCCATTTTTCCCCTCTAAAGTCAATCCTGTAGATGCTCAGCAGTAAAAACACAGCTGCCTTGAATCGTCTCTTGTCATCTCAGTTTTATTTTAGCCTGTTTTATCTGTTTTCCTGGTTAATGTGTTGTTGTTTGCTCTGTTTCCGTCCTGTGTTTTTGCGCTCCTCGTCAGTCTGCTCTCCATCCACACCTGCACTGCGTCTCCTCCACCTCCCGTCCTAGATTTTTCTCCACTCGTTCCCGTCACCTGTGCCGCTCGGCATCGCTCCACCTGCACCTCATCCCCTCGTTAGTTTACTCTGTATTTAAGTCGAGCCTTCAGTTCAGCCCTCTGTTGTGTTTCCCTGATCCTGTCGTGTTTGTCTGTTCCACGTGTTGATCCTGAATCCTCTAAATCCTCTTCCATTGACTTTCCCTTCCCGCCATCTCCTGCACGCTGCCGCGCCTCGTCTGCTCCAGCGTGATACAGAATAAACATCCCCGCTTCATTACAGAGTTTCGACATACGCTTCCAACAAACTAAGCAAGTAAACGACCTTCCTAAAATAATGTTGTGAGAAAACGCCAGATTAGCCGTCACCTCACTTTACATCATGAATTCTGTCTTTGCTCAAAAATTCAACTCGTGTTTCTGTCACTGCAGCTCGTCGTCCAAATCTCACAAATAAGACTTTAGGAAAATAACGAAATCATGTGAATTAAATCATGACAAAACCATAATTTGAACATCCGTTTTAAAGCACAATTTAATGTGTTATTTTCACAACAGCAGAGTTTTGTTTAACTTCCATCTGTTTTTACTTCCAATTGTCTTTTTTTTTTTTTTGTCTGCTTATTTTCACAACTTAATCCTTTACGAGTGATCACTTCATCCCGTAAGAACACATTTCATCCTGACGTCTCATCCACGCCGCCGTTATGCAACCGCCTGTTGCTTTTTTTTTTGGTGTCTGAATAAACAGCCAATCACGTCGCCGGCTCGGTCGTGTTTGTGTCGCCTGACTGACGGAGACTCCGTGATGACAGGCGGGATTATAAAATAAATGGAAAAAATGTGTTGTGAAATGAAAACAGACAGGCTGGCTGGCAGCAGACTGAATGGAAGCAGGATGAACTAACATTTCATTGTAATAACCCGAAAATCCAAACAATTATTTGATTATTTCACGATTTTCTGGTTAGTGTATCTCGTCTGTTTTTATTTATCTGGATATTTATTCCATGATGTTTTGATTAAAGTCCAATTTTGGACACTTCGGGTGTCTTAATCTAGTTACTGTTAGCTTCTAGTGTGTTATTTAATATGCAGTTTAGATGTACAAGCTGACGATTTAAAGAAAACTGTAAGGACGCAGACTCACATATATCTTTTTACAATATTAATTAATACTAGATGACATTATCTTTATAAAAAAAGGACATTGTGATGCTTTTTTATTGATAATATAGCTGGTTAATTAAAATTAATGTCTCGGAAGCTCAAGGTTCCCATGGCACATGAACACACCATTGCTCACATCTTTTTATATAGTTGTAAAAAAAACAATTGAATGCACCGTAGCAGCAGCAGAGGGAGTGAACTCAGGCTCAGTGCTAAATATTTAAGTATATTAGCTTCTGTCCGAGACACAAAATACTTCTCTGACTCTAAATATCGTTCCAGTGTTTCAGCGGTTTATGTTCACGGGTTAACGACACACTTAAGTACCAGAGTTTTAAGCTCAGTCCTGGTGGTAATGTTTTAAAAACAGCATAAAATGTGGCCACGTTGTAAATCTTGTTGTTGTGGAAATTCAAGGACGGTTTGTTTACTTTTTTTAAGACCACCGTTGTTGAGACCTAAAGACCGCCGGGGGAGCTGCATCGCGTACGTCGGCCCAAAAAAAATCTCTCTTACGGTAAATGTTGACAGCGCGGATTAGCTCCCGGGAAGTTCAAGTGTAAATTGCTCCACTTAATGGTTTGACATTTTTACGGCAGCTCAGTCGCTCAGTGGGGTGCGAGACAGGCTGCTGCCAGGTGTAAAGCTCTTAATATCACATAAAGACAAACATATGTGAGGTTAAATATACAGAATTAAGTACGTGTTAGTCCTGTTCTCTCACCTGCTTTTGAACCCAACGGAGAGAAGAAAACAAACATTACGTGAGCCAGAGTCATCGAACCTGAGCCGTTTCCTCTTTTGACATGATATGAATACCACCTTTTAAGATATTTGCATTTCCACCTGAAGCTACCTTCTCTTAAAGTTCAGGCGTGAATAGGTCACACTCTGCAAACGGGTCACGGTTCAGAACGAGCTCCAGAAATGTGCTCCTGATTTAAATACTTGTGGAACATTGGAAGAAGACGTAGGTGAAATTAATCCGAGAGCGCGACGGCTAAATGTGTTTCCAATCGCTTTTAAAGATAAAAAAAAAAAACATAGTCTATTGTTACAGTTAAAGCTGAAGACTTTCACTGGGCCAGTTTCGTGACATAATAACAAGCAGTTTAAAGAATATTACACCGGAGGAGACGGAGGAAACGCAGGTCTGCTCTGCAACGCTCTCTGTTACCAAAGACGTTATCCGCCGCACGGCCAGATACGAAACACAGCTGATAGAAATCATTTGAAATAATCTGCATCTGGTTCCCGTCTGCTGCTGCCGAGAGCTGCAGTTACTTTTTTGTTTACATTTTTCCGACGTGTCTTAAAGCGAGGCGTTCCACCGAGAGTCGGAATGTTTTTCGGCAGACACCTGGCGGAGATAACCAGATTAAAACAGCCACCTGGCTGCATGTGTGATGAATATTAAGTTACATTCACAGGCAGCACGCAGCAATGTGTGCCAGAACAACAAGGGGAAAAAAATGGAATTCAAACATGGAGCAAAAGGCAAAGTACAAATTCAATACAGGCGGAATTAGTTCTCGAGCAAATGATTATAAAAGTTGCAACGATTTCACAAACTACGTGATCGTTCGCCTTCCAACGACATCTAATTGTGAAAGTGTTTACAAATGTTTCCGAGGCCTCCTGCACATGTAGGAAGTAGAAGCACCACAACAAGCAGGAATTAAATGTCCAATATGTAATCGGGTGCAGAGCTGATACAGGAGGAATAAACACCCAGAGTCAGATCGGGTTTGTTTTTTCTGTCTGTTTTCTCCGACTGTTGTGTCTCCTCTCGATTCGTCTTTATCCGTCTGACTCGATTAAAAAGGATGGATGCACTGTGATCATTTTGCTAACTCTTTCTGACAGACTCTCCTCAAAACGCATTCATGACATTACAATGACAAACGTGCCGTTCGAGACCACAGTTGTGCTTCCAAGGTGCATTGAGCAAGAAAACAAAACTCTAGAACCACTGAAGAACAAGTTGAGAAATAAGTTTCGGGTTGTAGCCTTGGTTGTCATGACGCATTGTACGACGACCGAGATGAAGGCCGCAGTCGATACGCGCCGGCCTCACAATTAAGCTATTCTGTTTTACTTCTTCGTGAAGGTTAAATCCTCCCAAACACCCACATCAGAAAAGGATTCAGACTGAAAACAGCTCAGAATAAAAGAAAACAAAACAAACACAAGACTGATGCATGACTGTGTTATAGTTGCTTGAGGATATGAAATATGATCCTGGAGTAACAGCTTAAAGCATCTGAGGGCTTTTAATTCTCATACTCTGAGACAGGATTTTACAAGTTTGCAAAGCGTCAATCATTTTATCTACAAGTGTGAAGTAAACGGTCGAGATCTGCTGCTACATGCTCCGAATCCACCGACTGAACGAGTTGCATACTTGAGAGGTGAACGCAGACGCTGGCAGGAGGACGATGTGCCAGAGCTGATCCAGATTCAGCTGTTACTGTGAAGCTTCAGTGGTTTAATTTCAACATCTGAACTCACCACATTGCCATTACTGTAAACTTCAGAATGTTTTTTGACAAATAGCTGTGTGAAATACCCGTTAGAGCAACATTAGGTAACTTCAGATTCATGTTGATGGTTCAGTGTCTCGTAATAAGATGAACGGTGTCTCTGTCACTTGTTTCTGCTCTGTGTTTACTTACACATGTTTTCAACACATAAAATTGTGATGATGTATCGAGTTTTGTTTGTAGTTAGCACCTTCGTTACCTCTGACAAGGTGTGATAGACCTGGGATTTATATTCAAGACAGTTGTGTTGCACTCAGAAACTGTGGTTGGTGCCAAATCACACAAAACACTAATTTCCACATAATGCTGCTTCAAATAAAGTGTAATGGACAAGCAATTATAAAAACATCTGTTTGATATTAAGTCATTATTTCATAATTGTTCCATTATTTACAGTAGCATGACGAGGCTGAAACAGACTTTTAGGAACATTCTCAGAAATCTTCCAAGGATTCAGGAATTTTTCGCCTAATTTCAATAAAAAATGAAGCTGATACAAACATGATTGTACAAGAAAACAAAAAGGTTTCCACACTGTAAATCTTCAGTCAGACAGAATATAATCATTGGATCAGTCTCTCGCCACAAAGCATGCTGCCTTCACGATCCCTTTTTATTAAATACCATGTTTTCTTCTTCCAGCCGCTGCCACCAAAACGTGGTTTCGAGTTGATGGTAACTGAAGACGAGACCGACCTCAGTTAAACATCGAGGACTCTTTGCTCCGGTCGTTACTGTAAATGGAACAATTTTGATTCCCACCTGCTGCACCGTGTCTCCGACTCTGAATCTCCTCCAACTTTCCTCCTGTCCGAGGAGGAAAGTTGGAGTGTCTCTGGACCGTCTGAAGTGAGCTGAAGGCAGACGTCATAAAAACTCCTTTTAAAACCACAAGAAGTCGTCCTCTGGAAGTCTGTAATAGACTTTTACAGGACGTCTAAAAATGATGTCGTAAAACTGTTCATTCTGCGCCCCGTACAGACGTCACCTGGACGCGACACTGAGCGTTAAGAGGACGTCGCAAAAACGTTCACGCTTTCTCAGCAAGCAAGAAAAGTGCCACACAAACTCAGGTAGAAGTGCAGATACTCGTGTGAGGGAAAAGGAAGTACTGATTTAACTTGTTTACTCAAGTAAAAGTTCAAAAGTACAGCTTCCGAAATGTTCTCAAAGTGTAAAAGGGAAAAATATCCCTCTGAGTGAGATTTCTACTGGTCAGTTCTGTGGAAAGCTGACTGATCCTGAGCTTCTGTCACTGAATACCTTCTCTCTTCATTCTAGTCTCGTCTCGCCTCATCTCGCTGTGACTTGTGTCAGACTGGTTGAAATCAGTCTTGTGATGGTGCAAAATGAAAATAATTGACGAGTCCCTGAGCTAAGGAGCCCGTTCTTCAAAATCTAAAGAGTAGAAAGTGGAGACATCTGCGTTAAAATGGAGGGAGTTGAAGTAAAAACGTTATCTGTATAATCCACTTAACTACAGCTGTGAAATGTGTGTACATCCCACCTCTGCACGCCTCCTCACGGACAGGAAGGTTGCACTCATCCAGATAAGCTCAGGTCGCATTTTCACGGCAGCAGGTTGCCAGCCTTAATTTAGGTTTCTATCATTATCTGAGGTTAGCCTGACAACAGCCCTTCATTTTTTTTTTTTTTTCTTTTTTTCGCCAGAGCCCTCCACACCGGCCCCCCCGCTGCACCGATGAAGTGGTCCCATTCAAGTGAACGAGGGAGACGGATTTTTCAAACGGCGCTAAACGCAGCCTTGTTGATCCCACGAGCACTTTGTTTGAAGCATGCTGAGGCCCCACTTCATCCCTCTTATGTCTGCCTGTGTCCTGCAGAGATCTCCCAAACTCCACAAATTCAATATCTGAGCGCAGAGCGGGCAGCCGGCCCGTTGGCCCGAGCAGCCCAGCGCGGGGTTGATATAATCAACAGCGAGTCCGTCCAACTCCTGGAGTGATTGCATGTTTGCGTGCAGCAAATCAAAACGAACGACAAAAAAGGTGCGTTCGCTGGGTCCAACGTTCGCAGCTGCACAAAGAAAAGACAATAAAGAAACATGTGTCGGGGAATGTGCAGGAACACACAAACCTTTCCTGTCTGTGCCGTCGGGGACCTGCGAGGTGTTGATGCCCTTGGCGATCTCCTGGTTGGCGGTTTCCTTGGTGACCACCGAGGCTTTGAGCTTAGTCTTCGGAGCGTCCAGGGCTTTTAGCTTCTTGGCGTGTTTGGTCCCCTTGTAGTGGGCCAAGGCCTGGCTCTGTGAGGAGAACAAATAGCAGGCTCGGTTTAACGCTGCAGCACAAAACACAGAGCCAGGATGAAATAAAATATGAAAACTAGCCGAACACAGTCGGACTCAGTGAAGCAGACTGAAACAGGAATTAGCTGGGGACGGCCGACATGCCTCGCAGTCTAGAAAATGTTGGTACCATGTGAGTGTTTTTGCCAGCTTTAGAAAATAAACGCTCTCTTAATAAAAATGATTTTCTTCCCAGGTAATTGTTTTATTTTAAAATGACTTAAGTACTCTATCTTTTGGGATCTGTTAAGTGAAAAAAAACTTCTGGAGCAGTTTTTTTTTTTTTTTTTTAAATTTTACCCAGAGGGCTACATGTAAATAAGTGCAGGATTTTGGATTTTAAAATAAAGCTATTGTTCTACAGCGGTGAGGTGTTTTAAAGGGCCTTCATCTCAGATAGTTTTGCCACGTCAGCCCGTCGTATTCAGCCGCCTTTCTCTCGTTTCCAGCTCCTGAGTAGCTGTTGAGATTTCAAACTCGTCAGGCGGTGATGAAATGAACATTCAGGCTGAATATGAAGCCCGTTTCTGTATCATTAATAAAGATAATACCTGAGTGTAGGTGTTTTTGAGAGATCTGTCTGACTGGTGATAATTTATGAGGGCGTCTGATTTAGTTTTTAGAGTCCGGACACGTAGCGCCGCCGAGCTTCACCTTCACGACAGATTCAGCCGGGCACACAGAAGTGGGACACATGCAAAGACTTTGAGCTGTCCTTGTTTACCTCGGCACACTTCCCCTGCATACCTTTGCCGGTGGCAGTAAGGGAAAGGTATCAGGAGAGATGCAATTGCCTCTCGGAATAAATAAGAGCAGCAGGCACGCGTCCCAGGAGACATTTGTAAGCATCTTTATTTATGTGCCGCTGTGGGGATTTTTTTTTTTTTTACTAAAGACAGCGAGGACAAAGAGAGCAGTCAGGAAGTATTCACATTGTTTTAATGGTAAGAAACTCAAGTCATTATAAGATCTGCTTCAGATATTTCATTTAAATTGGCCAACATTATCAAGGAGAGACACTACAGAGGGAAACACATTTTATCACACAGTGTTTCGCTGTTTTGCTTCCATATCATGTTTTATTTCAGACTAGAGGAAAGAAAACTAAATCCACAGCTTGGTGTGTTTTTTGGTTCAGATTTCTGCTCTGAATGTTATTAATATTTCTATGGAGAACTGAAGCTGACAAAAGGTCAAAAATGTTCAAATAAATGCAGCTATTAACATATAAAATGTGATGATTATGTTAAAATATGCAAATTATTCTGTTTTATTAAATGAGTGCTAATTTATGGAGGACTGGAAATGACAAAATGAAAGAAAAAAACAAATAAATAAACAAATGTCTATCCTATGAAATGCACAAAGAATGGTATTAAAAATACATTTAGACATTCATTTATAAAATGCAACATAAATTGATATTTCTATTTTATTTAGCTTTGGATGGAACCTTCTGTTACTTTCCTCATACATTTTACCATTTTATTTCTTACGTTATTCATATTTGAACTTATTAGGTTTTGTTCCATATTTACTTATTATCTTGACAAAACAATACAGAAATTAATACATAAATCACTCAATAGAATTTTTTTTGAATAAAATGGAAAATCATATTGAAAGTTAAATAAAAATATGAATAAATACAAAGTCAAGAGGAAAAATAAAATAGAAATATCAATTTGTATCACATTTTATAAATTGATTAATGCCTACATTTTAAAATGTATATTTTATGTATGCATATGACTAATATAATGTATTTTTTTATTATTTGTTTTTGACTTTGGCACTTAAGTCCTCCATAGTTAGCACATATTTAATTACATACTCCAGTTGTGTAATCTATATTCCCAGGATTCTTACAGGGCGATTGTTCATATTTCATTCATAGGCTGATTTATCCAACATTTAATTCTTGAAACATGGCAAAGAATTCCAGGCTGTTGCCAGGATCTCTAAGATTTATGGAGTGATGAGGAGAGATCTCCAACATTCCCTCTGTTAGAAAACTTTGACTCTTGTAAAACAAAAAAAAACCAATAGTGTTCGATCTGAGCACTCAGCTGGGAAAGTTTCACGGTGATAACCGGTTAAAACTTTCCCCCGTTCACCTGTAGCCTCTCTCCTTAAAATATTAAATCTAATGGAATGAGACAAGCAAGGAGGTTTCATTATACGAGAGGGATTAAGTTGCCAGCAAATTCACAGCTGAATAATTTTGTTGGCAAAGGCTGTGAAACGTCTGAGGTGCCTTTTAAACGCTTTCCCATCGTTATAGAAACCATTTCTGGACGAGGCGTCGCTTTTTCAAACGGAGCGCTCGGCTTGTTCTGGCACCAGACCGCTCGCTCTGACCCGCATCCATCACTCTCCAGGTACCGAAGGACATGACTTATTGTTTTGTCATGAGCCTCAGGTGATACGGATGAGTGTTTAATACGACTGCGCCAATAATTCATCTTTCATTAGAGCAATGAAGTGGAAGAATCGCCCCAACTCCGAGTCTGACACATGCGTGATTAAAACCGGGAAGGAAATCATTTGTTTTCCTTCCAGGTGCTCCGCGATGAGGGAAAAGACATCAGACGGAGTCGGAGTCGCAGGAGTCGTTCCAGGATTTAGAGAGCCTGTCTGAAACTTCCCCCCCCACCCCAAACCGAAAAGGTCACGTTTAAATCCCGGTGAATCCATCAACACCAGCGTGATGTGAGGCGTGAGCGTCAGCTGAAATGCAGGCCGTGTTTTTATTCCTCCGGTTTAAAGGCGCTGAGAGCAAATTCTCTCAACTGGCATCTTTACTTTGAGCGATGTGGCTCTGCTCGAGAAAACAAAACATCTTCCTGCCAGAACCAGAAGCGTTCTGGCAAATTTACACCAAGATTTTTCTTTTGTTGAGCTTGTTTTTCTCTTTTGAAGAAGGCGGGGCTCTTTTTTTTCTTTTTTTTCTATCCTTTAATCAGAACTTTAACTTTGCTGCCAAAAAATATTTACACAGGAACATTTTGAGATTTGAAATTTAACTGGTCACAGTTCGATTGCTTTAAAAGGGCCATTACGTAGCTTTGGAGAAGAAATTCAAAGTCCGAATTTTAATATGTAGAATATCAATGAGATATTAATACAAATGAAGAAACAGGTAAGAACAGGATGTAGCAGGATGCACTAAACATAAATATACATTTCTCAAAATTAGTTAGATATGTTAATGTTTCACTTGATTGTTCATTTTGTGAGTTTTCTGAATTTTTACTTTCTGTTTTGTGAATATTTTTGGACCGCAAAGATAATAACACGTCATTGCAAATCTGTGCACATGTGCATAAGCACCCATGTCTTAATATCCCTAAATACAACTAAATAATGTGTATATATACTGTGACTGATTGATAACTGGTCAACAGTAGTAACATGTGTGTCATTATACTCTGAATTATTCACATTTAAACAGGCTTCACGTGTACGAAATATAAATCTAAGAGGTACCAGCTGACTTTTTCTTCGGGAACTGGATGAATATCTGACCTAAAAAGCCTTCAACCTTTTTTTCTTTTGGTTTATTCTGGCTGCTCTGGTTTACAGCAGCTGCTAACAGCAGAACTCTAACAGAACACAGCACAGGACCCGTCCAACACCTGGACGCAGACACACAGTGAGCAGCTAAAGAGACAGACGTCTCCCTCGGGAGCAGGCAAAGGCCAAGAGATTCATCAGCTGACGACTGCTGATGGATGCTAATGTCGCTCTGCTGAATGTGTAAATAAACAGCTGTGTGCGAACAGCTCTGTGAGGCGATGATGCGCCTGTGAGTGTTGTGCAAACGCTTCCCGGAGATAAGTGGGAGCGACAGAAGAAGAAAAAGCAACAAATGCAGCTTTAAGACAACAGCTACTGGAACTGAAACCAGTGTGACTGTGCTGTTATTGTGTTCATCACGTCAGGCAAAGTTAGAGATCCTCCCCCAAAGTTTCAGCTCAGATGTTTGCTGTTTGGTCACAGAGTAGTTTATAGTTTTGACATATGGGGCGTCCATTAAAAGAGACTTTCATTCCCATCCTCGTTTTTTAAAATATCCTGTTTGTGAATAAGGTCAGGAGTGTTCAGGAGAAGAAGGGGGGGAAAAAAGGAACAGTAGAAATGTTGAGATGAATAAAAGCTCTGTTGAGAAATCTGGACTTCTTGAGAGAAAAACATGAAAAACCATGTTTGATTTCTGAGTTACGACATCAAACCGGCCGATGTGCTGCTGAGAAAAGGGGAAAATTGACGTGTCAGGACGGGTTAGGCTCCTGGTTTCACATTGTTCTGGTGTCATAATTCAATCAGATGGGATTTAAATGACACTGTGAGTCATTTCTTCCTTAAACAACAAACTGTTCCTGGTGGTCGGGTCGATTCAGAACAGAACCGAAAGTGCTGCAGCTGTTTGTGTTTTCATTTTGCTGTAGATTTATTGAATCCTGCTCTCGCAACACATCCAACAAACACTTATTAACTTAATACTCAAGTAAAATTATACCCAAAGCCCAACGTTGATGTAATGGAGGCTTGAATTATTCTTATTAGTGGAAGAGTTTACTCATATTTCTTTCTTTTTTTTTTTTTTTTTTAATTGGGTGGATTTTACTTTTTATTTATGGAGTCGCCTCCCATTTTTATTTGCGCTGCTGAGTTTATGCTCCATTTTCAGCGAGTCGTAAATCTTTACGACCCAGATTCAGACAGTATATACCAAGTTGTGCACTTGTACAGGCAACAAGTAAAGGACAGCGTCTTCGAGAGGAGCAGAGGAAGCAGATTTGTCGAGTATGTCCGTTACAACAACAGCCTGGTCAGTAAAGTGTTGAAGTGTTGCACTCGAGATTACAACACTGCACTCGAGTACTTGAAGGTGTCGGTCTCGTCTCGGTCTCAGATGAAGGCGACTGAAGCAATAATAAGTAATATATGTCCGGTTAGATTTTCACAATAAAAGCATGATGACAAATTGTTCAAAAATTTGTCATATTTTCTTTTTTAGACTGTTCTTAACATCACAGTTTGACTCGGTTCAGATAGAAGAGCTACCTGGTCAAGTTAAGAAAAGGTCATACTTCTCGGGCCACGCGTTAAGTTACGTAACGAACATAATGTCATTTATGGACGTGAACTCACTTATGTTGCAACATTAAACAAACAAATCGCTTCTGACACGTGAAAAAGCCAAAAGTCTGTTTTTAGCGGGTTTACCTGTGCTAGAAAATATTAATTTAGAGGCAGGAAGATGTTTGAGAATGAGACGAATGACAAGAATGTTTAAGCAGAAACCTTGTGGTGTATTTCCAGTAGTTAAACGTGAAACACAGCCCTGTTTACAATGATGGTAAGAAAAAACAGACGTTATATCTGCAAAATGTCCATTTTAAGTATGAAATCTAAAAGTACCTGATGCATCGATGTGCAGGGAACAATTTGGGATCAGGATAAGGAAGAAATTGATATATATTGTTTTTGTATAACATATATTTTCTTTTTTTTTTAACTGACATGACTTGATAATCTCTTTTGGCGGAACTACTCACAACTCACAGTCATCTGCACTGTCACAAGGGAAAGTTGTGTTTCATTATCAGATCATCACGTGTTCTTGTGTGATGTTACGACTACAGATACATTTAGTGGAGCAAAACTAAATATTTCCCTCAAAATTTAAGTAAACATTTTACAAAATACAGCAGATTTAAATATCATCCCCATTTTTTTTTTGGTAAAAAATGTGTAATATGCAGTTTGTAGCTGCAAAAACAAATATAAAACATTGGCACAACATTTTAAACTTTTACAACGAGACAAAGCTCAGACAAGATGCATTCAGCACCAACATGATAATCTGTCCATCACTCGACGCCCATGAAGCTGTGAGGAAAACACTTTAAATGATCCCTTTCTCGCAGACGATCTGACGCATCAGGACTTGAGATAAAATCATGCCGAGAACCATCAAGATGCCAAAAGCGACGGCAGAGCCGATGAGCGTGTCTGAAGCTCTGTCCATCCAGGTCATGATGTACGTCATACACGGGGTCGAGTAAACCTCACGCCCGTCCAGCTCTGTGCAGTTTCTGGAGGTGTCGGTGCAGTTACACGAGTCGGGCACAGCTGTTGAATTGCCCCAATCAAGATGTCCGTCGAAGAGGCCGCAGCAGAACCCGCTCCTCTCCACCGCCTGATACGACTCCTGGACCTCCTTCGTCTGGTTGCTCAGCGGCAGCAGCTGCTGCATGTTCTCCTTCACCAGCGCCTGGGCGGTCGGGGTTCTGGCGATGGCTCCGAACACTCCTACGGCCAGCAGCATGAGGAACATCAGCAGCAGGCCCATGAAGAACATGCCCAGCAGGCGGCGGTTCTCTAGGATCGCTCCGCAGAAGCCGAGAAACCCAAAAATCATGGTCACAGCACCGACAAACATCAGCAGGTTGACGCCCGGGAGGAGTTCGTCTGTGACCTGGTAGTCCGCCTTGTTCAGCCTGATGTGGACGGATAAGGTGAGCAGGATGCACCCACCAATAAAAAACAGCAGGTTGAAGGTGAACAGAAGATATTTAATGACTTTGTTGGTCGCCATTGTTGAACTCTGCTGTCGGTTCAGAAGCCAGAGGAGACTGTCCGGGTGCTACTGCTTCAAAATAAGGGAGGCTGCTGTTGGAGAAGGCAGGAACTCTTAATGCATTTACTGTCTGGGGGAGGCGTGTTCAGAGGACGAGGGATCACCTTGTTGAAAGCACAATGAAAACTGCCCTGAGGGGGTGAAGAGAAGCTGTTCAGGCTATCAGGTGGCGACACCTCTGAATTCCTCCCAACTATTGTTGCTGAGATAATGTGGCAGCGTGGAAGGAAAACTCTAAACTACAGGCTATAAAGAAAATCAGTGGAGTTTGACGAATGATGCACCTCTGTGACTAAATCACACAGAAAATAAAAACATGTGTAAATATAAGTATAATAATAATAATGACAATCACAAAATCACCCACTTCTTTTTCCTTCGTTCACCCAAAAAATGATTTGCCTACATCGCAGCCATCAAGTATTTTACTAACATATAAATCTATTTCTTTGACATGAGTTCATGTTTTTCTATCATCAGCATGTTTAAATCAAACACTTTATGTCTTTATGTCCAAGTTCCCCTTTAACCTGAGGCGTCACAATAAAAACATCAGGTTTAGGTTTATTATCACGTTTGCATTAAACTGATTTAATCAGATTGAGTTGATTAGTTTGGTCACATCGACTCATGACAGCATTAAAACCCTAATTGAATGTGACACTTTGCACTGAACTCGTGCACTAAGATTAGATGGAACAGTGACGTGTAATTAAAGTCACAGCATTAAACTGTTTCTCTCTGAGTGTCATTGCTGCTTTGAAACCCGGTAAGTGCACCGGGGTGGTAACCCTTCCACGCATGAATAAATATACACTGTCAACTTTGTCTTTGCATTTCTCTTTGTCAGCCAATTAACAAAAGTGGCTAATTACACTAATTAAGTTTCCACCAGAGTGACAATCGGACTCCCCTGTTGTCAGGAAGAGAGGTGAACAGTTGCTGTTAGACACGATTCATAAATCCGGTGTCTCGAAGAACAAACAGGGACGCAGGAGAGAAACTAAGGAGATTCAGCGAGAAGCAACAAAAGAAGAAGAGTTGAACACACAGTTTTAAAGTCTCGCGAGTCCGCTATGAGGTGGAAACATCCCGGGAGCGGCTCGGCTGAAGTGAACTGATACAATCTTCATCTAGATGCACATAGCTGAGGTACAATTCCATCATATTCAACCGTGATCCACAGCCGGCAAAGCCAAACAACGTGATCATCAGTGTTGTTGTATTTGTTCGCATGAATCTTTTGCTCAGTTTTTCCTTGTTTTAGATTCAGAGATGTTTATTCTGCTGGTTTTAAAACATCCCTTTGGTGTATTTCAGCCAGACACTCATGTGAAAGTCATTTTCCGTGTTAAATCGCACATTTTAATCTCTAATTCCCTCAATTGTCTCACTCACACGCTAACCATTTCTCAAAATCTCGCATTTCCTAAACTTCTCTGGAAGTCAAGTTACACATAAACGACTTTCAGCGTCAATAAACATTAGGAGAAACGTCCGCTCCTGGTCCAGTTATCGATATCAGTGGCATCCTCTGCTCGCTCCAGCTGCCAATAAGCTTCTGCAGAGCCGCGTGTCCGACGGTCCAATAGCTTTTCGAAGCCTTCCTCCCTCCACCACCTTTTACCGAGAGTTAAAGCTCTCCTATCGAGTTCGGTAACTGATTGAGCTCTGGAAATAGTTCCTGGCCTCGTGATAAGAAATAAAAAATAAATAAATAAATAAAAATCCTGCAGTGGAAATAAGATTAAAAGAAGAAGTGGTGTGTGTGTGTTTCTTCATGTCTATTTAGAGAAAGAAAATCCCATTTGGATTATCACCCAGTAAAAACTGGAGGTCTGCAGAGTAAACAAGTTACTCTTAGAGAGTCGTGAGTGGAGGTGAGGAGGTGCGAGGCGGCGCTGCGAATGCATTAAATGTGAGCAGGCAGTAAAGCGCGGCCTGTTAGGGGATAAATGAGACTAACTGGTGACTCATTCGCTCGCAACAAATTACAGACTCGAGTCCAGTTTATGATCTGGACTCATAAACGGCGAAATGCATCTAGTAAAGCAGAAACATCTGAAACACAAAGCTCTCTTCTCTTTATGATCTCAGGCTAATAACTGGGTTTTACAAACAGACTCTCAGGAAAAAAAAACACCGAGCAGGTCCTCCAGCTTCTGCATCGTCCCTCCGTCCGAGCTGCAGCTTCACGTTATGATAATCTGTCGACGGAGGAAATTGAGACACGGCTCTGCTGCGGCTGCCTCGGGCTGTTTTTACAATCCTCTGGCTCAACGCGGCACCTGTTGATTGACAGGTAAACACAGGGTTCATCTCTCTAATGAAGCGTCCAAATTAACAGCCGATGGACGGTAAATACGCACCGAGACAGATTTCCCCGCGTGAGACATAATAACCTCATCCCGAGTAATCACCGACACATTCAGTGTTTGGAAATTGGATTGATTACTCCTTTTAATGAAAGAGCGATGACATGGCTATTTAGGGATGCCACTGATTTAACAACATGCAGCGGCGGCGGCGCTTTTCTTTTTAAAATGTTTTGATTACTTTCAGAATGGTATGGAGATTAGGGAGCAGGGGGGGCAAATCCAAAACCCATCTGCTCGTCTATCGGCTAAATTTAGCAAGCTGGTATTAATGCAACGCTTTTCATTAGATAGTGTTATATAGATAATTAATGTATTGGTGATATATCTCCCTCCTGTAATCTGTTTTACTCATAAGATGCATTATGTTGATGTCAAGGACAAAGAAGACAAGAGGTCCGATCATGATCCAGTAAATAATCCACGACAGGTAAAAGTCCTGCTGTCAAAACTTTATTTAAACTGGCAAAAGACAAAAAAAGAGAAAGAAATATGGCACCATTCATATTCAGATTGGCTCCGTATAATCCTTGACTTCACCCCAGAAAAAAAACAAACAAAAAACAAACAAATTACGGCACACAAATGAATCGAAAACAGGAAGAGGAATTGTTTTCCTCGGTCACTGTCCCCAGGTTGTGGCGGGACAACTGGAATAACTGTGGAGACGCTGCACTGCAAAAAGAAGAAGAACTCAACTGATGGACAAGGAGAAGAAGATTCAGAGGAAGAGTGATAGAGACGGAGGTAAGACGAGAATGAACGGGACGGTATTCACTCGATGGAGAGCACCGGTGTTGTGTCGAAGCCTGTTCCCTCGTCAGAACATGTTTCTACGAACACCACGACGCTTCTTTGAGAGATTTCAACTTTGATACAACACTAAGATTTAAAAACTGATATGATACTTTCTAATATTACAGAATAAGACTGAAAAAAATAAGAAATAGATATAAAAGATATGTTTTCCTTTTAATAAAACAACCTGCACACAACATACATTTGCAATAATGTAAATATCTGCACAGCCTTGAGTTGAAAATCTGATTGTAGATCTGTTTTTGTTTTTTTTTCAGTACTATTGAATATTGATTCTGTTCTGTGTTAGACACGTGTTGTCCTTAAAGTATCCAGGTATCGACGCCTCTAACAACCAATAATCAACTCTTGACGATTAGTTGAGAGGTTTAATGTTCGTCTCTTTGTTGGAACAGCTATCAGCTCTCAGACTGAAATCTGACAGGACGCTGTTACTCTCTTATCTGCCGAAACAAGCGTGTTTGTGTCTGTGTCTGTCTGTGAACACACACTGGCTGTTTCCCCAGACTCCCTTTAATAACATGCACAATTTTGAAAACTGTTGATTGAGGAAAAAAAAAACGTAATAAACCTTGCAAAACAGCTCCAGTTATATTTTCTTTAAAACATTTGTGGCTCTGTGTAATCTCACATTAAATTAGTTTCTTCCCTTGTAAGAAAATCACAGTGTCGGTTTGTGGCAACATGTCGGCTGCTCCGTGTCTCACGGCGTCTCTTACCTGCCAACGTTTAGCAGCTGTTTAAACAACATGTTACTGACTGGTAAACATGTCAAACTGTACAAAAAATACAACTGTTCTCCATGTTTGCATCAGAGACTACAGAGAAAATAAGCATTCACTTGATTTCCTCTTTCTCATAACGTCAACTCAACTAAAGTGAAAACAGAAATCCTACCTAGGAGATGAGGACACATCGAGGGTAAGAGACACAGAAAAGCAGAGGTAATAAAAATAAACATAACATTTACAAAACTACGGTCAAACAGTCGACTTCTTGGATACTTGTTAAACAAAGCGAGAGGGCGAGTGAGAAGCCAAACATTAGAAAATGAAGCTGAAGAAGAAGAAGAAGAAGAAGAAAAAACCCTCCACAGCCTGAGCTGAACTTCAGTTTCTGTGTTTCCATTCCTGAACTCTCCAAGTCAAACATCACAGTAACTTAACAAAAAACAATCTCCCAATTTTTACTTGTACGAGTGTCTTACATAAAGCTGTTATTCAGACGATGTCGTAATGGATTGGATCTCTGCGATGGATCCAACTCCCTAACCGCTGCTTTCACCTGCCGTGACACCACCTCACTGTCTGATTCACGTGTTACACCGACGCTCACAGAAAGTCTGAAGTCGCGCTCTGCGTTTCAAGCTCCTGGAGTTCGTCGTCAGCGTCTCACCTCGTCTCTGCCTCCCCTCCTCCCCCGCAGCTACAGAGCAAATTAAGCCAAATTAAACTCTCCACAGCCTGTTGACAACGAGGTGAGCGATTTCACTTGAACCTCTGCAACACTTCTGATTTAATCTCAACTCACATTCCTCATAACAGGTTTTGCTGTGTTATGCTGTTCTGCTGGATTTTTTGATAACCCTCCAGACTCCTGCACGATGCCCGCTTCACCTGCAATCAAGTTTAATGACGACATTCCTGATTTTGTCGGCCTACGTTCTTCTCCTACGCACCTGTCAATCGTAACGTGCAAAAAACGCTGCGCTCTGTAGTTACTTCAAGTTAAAATCAATAATCCGAACCTGAAAAATAAATCGAGTTTTGTCGTTTCTTGAGCAGGTTCTGCCACTTGAAAATGTCTCTGCTGGCTCTTTATGATCTGATGGATGCTGTTTTATATATGTTGTGTTGTTAGAGGAGGAGATTAAGACGTTATAAGTTGCCTGGAATCACAAAATCGCCATCAGAAACCTGCCCGGAGACAAACGCTGCTTTCCAGGGAGGACCGAGTCACTTTTCTGTCATATATACGTCACCAAAGACATGAACTACAGCGACATTATTGCAAGATCTGTTGTAGATTCGTTATAAACTGACACCGAGTGATTTTAAAGAGACTGAGATGTGTTTCTTCAAAGCTAGTTTTGTTTTTTTATGTGTTGCATTGCTCTCAGTTGTAAAGTCTGAGGTTGAAATCACCAAAACTCTACTAAATAGTTCCTCTAGTGAGAATTTATCAGGTGATTGTCATATTTAGTTGCGGATTCAGCCTTTAGGGACCACAAATTCCTGTGCAGAGTTTGAGTATGAGGTGTTTGAAATATGTCCTGCGCTGATGGAATGACTTTCCTGCGTGTGTCTCTGTGGCAGGATCGCTGTGACCTCTGAACTTTTTCCCTCCTCTTTCAAAAGAAAACTTGCTCACCTGTGAGTTGAACCTCAGCTGGCACACGCTGCAGGAGACGTGCCTCCTCTTTGCGGTGGGAGGGATGCCGAGGGTGTGATGGAGGACGGCTTTCTGCACCGGGTCCATCTGGAGGACGGACACAGAAAGAGGGCTAATTAAAAAAAAAAAAAAAAAAAAAAACGGCGCTCGAGCCGACCTGTAAATCAGCCTCACTCGTCCATCGCTCACCGGGCCTGTGCAGAGGAAACAGGTCGCCTGGAGCTTTTTTAGAGAGCCAGCCGTTCATCTGTAGCATCAACTTGCGCTCTCTGTGGCTCCGGCTTTAACACAGACGTAGCAAGAATTAAGTCCCCATTTTGCTCGTTCGGGGCTCGCACCGTCAGTGTTGGAGTGCAGGGAGCTTACTGTCATGGCCACAGGCAAAATCCCTCAAGTGAACACTTTAAAGGCTCCGCTGGCCTCGGCGTATATTCTTATTCTCATCAATATTTCCCCGGATGAGACTGAAACCAAAGATGATTTATCCCCACTGGCAGTGTGTGTGTGTGTGTGTGTGTGAGTGTGTGTGTAGCTTCTGCTGTAACGCCACAGTGTGTTAAAGTATATTCAGCAAGACTGTGAAGGAGGAGAAACTTCACAGGTTCACAGGCTGATCGTGTCACTGAAGGGACCAAAAACTACATTTTCATCTTCTCAAGTGTTGTATCCGACACTTGTGAAGATGAATAAATGATAACACGAGACTAGACAGGTTAATTGGTGACAGGTGATCGGCTTACAGTTAAAAAGATTAAGAGGAGACACCTCGGAGAACAAGTGCCTCGACACTCGGTTCCACCTGACACAAGTGCCGCGAGGCCTGCAGGTGCATGTAGCAGCATCTAAACGCAGAGCTAATGAGCTGAGGAAGGATCGAGAGGAGAAGAAGAAGAAGAAGAAGAAGACGACGACGACATGATGCACAACTATTTGCTGGGAATTGAAGATGCAGTGGCGGAGTTGCTTCAGATTAAAGTGAAAATCGTTGATGTGCGCTGGCAGGTTTATTTCATGGGAGGCAGAAGTTAAATCTGTGGCTTCACAGATGAAACCTGCTGGCGAGACAGAGTCATGAAACCTCCCGCAGGAGCTGATCGTACAAACACATCTGTGCTTTTTAAGTAAAGTTTGAAATTTTGAGGTATTTTTTTCCCCCTGTATCTTCCTGTAGGTACGAATGAAATTTAAACGTTGTCTCCATAAAGACACACAGAAAAAAAATACCCTTAAAGATGCATTAACTCTGTATAATGACCTGAAACTAAGAATTGTTGTCTTTTGGTACCTTAGAATGAGACATTTCAATATAAAGTCCACCATGTTTCATCAAACGCTGACTCTCAAGAAGGCCTTTTTTAGGTTTTTATGGGTTTTCGAGGCCGCTGCAGGGAAATGCCAATAAATCCTGCAACCACATTAATCAGCATTTAAAATGTTAAAGAAACAAACTAAGGTCAAATATAAAACTTGATCAGATCGTCATCCACATCTCCTATTGCCAGCTCACTAAAACAGACCTTGCTGTCGTTAGATAAAAAAGAAAAGTGTGAGATAAAAGTTAAAACCAAAAAAAATGGCAAGAAAGACACAAGACTGAAGAAAAACAATATAACATGAGGGAGAAGAGACACGAAAACAAGAGTCACTGATGTGAAAAACTGAAGAGTTTCAACTGTTTTTAAATGGAGTCATATTTTAAACCCGGTCATTTATGCCGCTCAGGAGTCGCTGTGATTGATGATCAAACTGTTTTGCAGCCGACAGTCTGACTTCACCTGCTGTCTGATATTCTCTTGTCCATCTGTCACATCTCAGTGACCACATCACAGTTTAGTCATGGACCACTTCACTTTTCCACACTTCAGCCTCAAGTTTACATCGAAACCCTCCCTTTTTTTTGTTCCTGTCAGCTCGGCTCTGATGACAAATTGTTGGCAGTCGTGGTAATTTATCCTTTAATGCGACCACTGACGCAGCTCTCTGATATTTCCGTCTTCTGTCAGCAGGCCAGAAAGCTCTGCGCTATGAAATTCTTCTTTTTTTTCTTATTCTTTGGTGGTTTGAGAGTTTGTTGAATTCCGACTTGGAACGAATGCAACTACGACAACAAAAAACACTTGGATCTCGGACAAGCGAGGCGAGCAAGAAACAAGTAAGACGACTCCCATTATGCCGTAATTATTGAAAACAGCCTCTGCACGCACGACGAGCGCCGAGATGTAGGCGCCTTGGGGACGAGCTCCGAGTGGTCGAACGCTGCACGCCGCTCGCATGTTTGCCGTGTGCCTCCCTGCGTGTGCTGACAAGGCTTTGGGGAATGAACAAACACATCTGCCTCGCCGAGGAAGCGTCTCAATGGGCACTTCTTGGCTGCAGAAGGAGGAGAGGTGGCGGCGCTGCGTGGGAGGATTAATCCACCGTGACAATCGTGCTGCAGAAGGTAGGCACAATGATGTCACACCGCCGCTCTCTGTTGACGCCGTTTGGCTGAACTCGGGCTGTTTACGTTACCTCAGAAATGTTTTGGTTTTTTTTTGTGCAGCAGGAGAGAAAAGTTTCACCGTGGAAACTAGAACCACACACAGAACTGTCCTACGTCGCCGATCATCCGTCTCTTTAGTATTTGAATTGGCAGAAATCTGCATCAGAGCAACACATCAATACTCCAGCGCACACCGAGATAGTAAGACTGACATCATTTAATAACACGTCAGGTTAAAGCAGCTCTGAGGAAATTACTTTTTTTTTTCTTTTTCTGTTGGTTCTGGCGGCGGTGGTGTTTTCGCCGCCTCGTGCCAGATCCTGATTTGGCTGGTTGTGTGCACTTTGTTTTGAAAGAGACTGAAAGAAAGACACAACAAATTTCTGATTCTTCTTTTTCTTTTTCAAACACAGTGGACTGCGGGACGTATTGCAGTGAGTTCATGTGTATTTCTCTGGCTGTGTAAGGTCAAAAACTGTAAGAAGGTGATGGTGAAACTTTGATTCAGTGCCGAACCACCAGAGCGCCGGACAACAGGAATAACTAAACACCAAAACCTATAAACTACAAACTACAAAACTAGAACAAATATTACACTTTAACGAGATTATAATGATACAAAATCTGCCAATCTATAATACGACTGTTAGCGAGTCGATACAAAATGCTAATTATGTAATCTTTATGTTTATGTATGAAGCTAAAAGAAACTTCAAAATAAAAACATCACGTTAATTCTCGTGTTGATAAAATTGGCACATTTCAAGTTGTTTGTTCTCTTGTAATAAATCAGACACATGGAGCATCACAGGGAAACTTTCAAGCATTAAATGCGACACTTCACTTTGTAATATAATTACATGGAAATTGTACATGTGTTTAAAACACAATTGCAGTAGTCAATGTTCGAGGATTATTTGTTTTTTGAGAGCTAAATCCATCAGGATTCATGACCAAATGTAAAAAGTAAGCGAAGATAATTATGTTATTCTGTTTCCTACTTCATGTAATAAACCTAAAAATACACCTAAATGTAAAAACATCCTTTTAATGGACAAACTTTTGCTTTTCTTCATGTAAAAATAAGTTTATCAGACACCTATACAGTTGAATACAATGCATGGGACCTACAACAATCCTTATTTTTATGCATCATATGACGTCAGGGAGACGCTGTAGTTCGCGCTGGTCTTCTGATTATTTCATCGTTGCCAACAGGCGAGCAGTAAAACTCAAACATTCAAAGGGACGGATGCAGGCAGGGAAGTAATCAGGCGCAGGTGACGGCGCTGGAAGGTTTCAGCAGCTTGGCAGCAATCGACAATCTGGCAAAGAATGGCTGAACACCGGTCTCTATGTATTTACACCGCGGCTGAGGGAATGAGAAGCAGCTGGGCCGACAGGTGACGACGTCAGGTGACCTCAGAGGGAGCCAGCTCACTGAGGGGCGACGGGACGCAAAACATGGGATGGAAAATTCCAGAAAAGATCAAGTTTGGTGAAAGGCGACAATGGCAGAAACCCAACATCCCTCTAAGAGCCTGAGGCAGAGAGCAGGGGTGAATAGATTCAGGTCTGATGGAGGCAGACTGAAACCGAAGCTCAGAGAAAAAGGCAACGCGAGCAGACACAGACTAAGAAATAGAAACAGGTGCTGGTAATGAAAATTGACTTGGGACTGAAGGGGAAAGAGACACTGACTGAAACTCCTTTCACACCGGGAAAAAACCCACAGACATCTGGCTTTTGTCTTCAGCGTCAGGGATCACAGGTTAAATGACTCTGCAGCAGTCATCTGGATGTAAACTGCTGAGAAGCTGATTTCTGCTGTTCCCTGTTTTCTGACACGTTTGTGCTTGAGAACACGACACACCAGGACAAAGACACCGATTGTTGAATGCGTCTGCTAGCAGCAGGAAAAGAAGTCAATCACCAAAAAACCTGTATAATGAACTAATTTTCGGTGAAAAACGTGTGCTAGTTTCAGGTTCAGACAGAAAGTCTGTCGGGCGGAAGAAGCAGAAACTGATTATAGGCTCAGACGGAGAGACGGGTTTGATCTTAGAGGAGAGGCAGACTTGATTTCACCGGGTGAAAAGCGAAGTCATCATGGAGGAAAACGAGCCGGGATAACAGTTCAAATACGGGCTGTCACATTTCCTGGCAGTCCCTCAAGGTTTTCCCATGTTTACCCCTTCCCGAGGGTTTTGATCGACCCCCTCTTGCCCCTCAGACCAGAGTCACATCGGGTAGAGGTTCAAATCTCTCTTCAGCGCCCTCGTATGACATCAGTCGTGTCCATTTATGTAAGAAGACGCGACGAGACATTTCCAAAATCTACGTCTACAGCTGCACTGATTCCTCTTGCGTTACCATGGCAACCCTGACATTACCATGATGAAATTTTTTTTTTCTTTTCTTTTTTTTTTTTTTCTAAGCAGAGACAGAAAATCTCACAGCTTCACACCATCAATCAAGGAGCCCTGCGTCGTTACCTGGACGGTACCTGTGCTTTACGAGGCTGACGTTAGCTTCCTGTGCTACGTCTGCACGGAAATTCATCTGTCTCTCGCACAAAGTGCATCTCGAGCCAGCTCGTTAGCTACCGGGACATTAGCAAACTAGCAGCCATGCTGTTTTACGCTCGTTATAAATAAAAGGGCCGTGATACATCACAAAGGCAGAGAGCTCTCAGAGTCTGTAGTTTGAAGTGTCCCTCTGAAACACCTCCGTCTGCAGAGACACTTCACCCGACCAGTAACAAGACTGCAGACACCCCGTCCTTTTGGTGTGAATACACAAACCGGAGGGGACGGGGCTAAGTGGTAGGGGCGACTCGGTTGTGTACACCAAAGCTGACAGCAAAAGAAAAAGAAACGTAGCCGGGGAGAAAAGTTCAAACGCTGTTCGCTGGCTCACCTTCTGTGTCGATATCAGAGAGTCTGTTTCTGGAAAGTTACAGAAATTGTCAGACGAGGTGTTGAAAGATGTGGGGGAGAGAGGGGGCTTGTGAGGATGTTCACCTTTAGACAAAAAAAAAAAAAACTTCAGGCTGAGACACGGAAATAGAAACAGAGAGAGAGAGAGTATCAGGTTCAGGGACATGCAGCGTATTTTATTCCAGGGAGACTGTAATGGCTTGCCTGAGTTATGAGCTCCCAGCCTGCCTCTGACTTTGACATCAGATTTAATGTCAGACAAACACAATAAAAAGAAAAATGGTTTCAAAGAGGAAAAAAAAAGCACACGAGCGCTCGTCTGAGTGCCACTTACGTAGAGATGCTTTTAGAGAAAGTAATGAATTCAAAAATCTTTAAGAATCTATTTATTCCTCCACGTATCATTCGTCTCGGATGAAGATGAGACGCAGCTGTAATTGTAAACGGTTCACTTTGCAAAGATTGGATCCAAACAATAATTTCTGACAAAATGAATACACTCCGTTTTATAATCAAAATAACGCCGCGATAAAATGTTCCCTCTCGCTGCAAAACAATGCAGGCGATTGAGCTGTCAGCGGAGTGAAGGAGTCTCACATGAATCACTCGCTGCTTACGTTCACAGACAATGCAAAGTATCACAAAGTAGTCCTCGGTGGGTGTTTTCACACACTTACGATCCGCCGTGGTACTTGACATGAAAGGATTTTGAGGAATGCCATTGTGCCTCAGCTCTGCGGCAGCATTCAGTGGAGTATTTCTGAGAATGTCTCCGCGGAGTGTGTCGATGCAGAACAAAGTACAACGTCGAAGAAAAAGAAGAAAAAAAAAAAAAGAAAGGCTGGTTTGAGGTTTACAGTCCCGACGGTTTGACCCGGGATCCAACTCACGGCGAGCGAGAACCAGGACGGACGCCACGTGATTCATTCGAGCTGAATACAAACAGAATGCCGAAAATAAGTAGTTCCTACATTAATCTGCACTAATCAATACTTCATTAAGAATGTTAATAATTGGAACTAATTGTAATGAGACAAACCCACCCAGACAATTATCACCCGACTCCCGATTTTAATGACTTTAATGCTGTAATGTTTGGAGGGGACGTTTCAAACTAGCAGTAATGATAGATAAATACTGTACGCAAACTTTATTGATTAATATTCAGCTTATAGATGCTCAATGGGGCTTTAAATAAAGTGCTCTGATGAAGGACAGCAGGCTGAAACGTTAGCATGTTGGTGGACAGAGTCTTTAGTTCAGTGGATTTCCTGTTTTATGTTGAAAGTCCATCCTCATGTGTTTTGCCGTCCACTTCCTGTCTTTGTCTGTTTTCCCGCCCGTGTTTCATTTGTTCATCAGCCCTCGTTTATGTGAACCTGTTCGTCTGTATTCATCCTGAGTCTCCTGACGTTTTCTGTGTCTGTTCCTCGGTCCTCGTGCGTTATTGACTTCATGGTTCGTCCTCTGTTGTCGCATTACTGTTTCATGATCCTGATTCTCCCTGTTGCCTTTTTTGTGACACTTGTCCTGAAGAATTGCTCGTGTGCTGCCTTTAAAATTCAGCACTTTGAAAACACTGTGGAGGTGCATCCTTTCAGTGATGAACTACAGTTTAAGTGACGTGCTAACCAAAACAGCTGAGACAAAATCAATGCAGACTACCTGCTGAACACAGAACCACTGACAGGTACACTTCACAACTAGCCGATCAATCAGAGCAAAAGAGCCAGATATTACCAGTCAGCATCATTCCTGCACTGACAGGAGGTATTCTTCCTTTTAGGGATCAATAAAGCACTCCCAGTATTTATTCCTGACTACAGACCATGGTGCTGACCATTGTATGGTAGTTATTGGGGCCTAATTCATTCTTTACATTAGACAAAACTTGTCTTGTCTGTTTTAGAAATGTATTAAACACCTTCCACTCAATTAGGGTATTAAGTGTCACTTTAAAAAGTCCCCCAGCGACATCCTGACTGTGACCTACAGAGGTACATCTGGATACTTGAGCTTGCCCAACTGTTATTGGACCACAGAGAGAAAATGGTTGCAAGGAAAGGTCGATTATTTGGTATACAATCATCATATCAACTGTATAAGGTGTTAATAATGTCACATGTGTTGTGCGTTCGGCATGTTCTGCTGCCAATAGGTGGACAAAATCTCTCCATTAACAGCTTTAAAAATGAAAACCAGCTGAGACTTTGTTTGGCACACTCGGTTTGACTCTGTGTGCACAGCTAAAACGGAAAATTCAATCTGATGACAACATAAGTGAACCGAATGGCAGGAAACTGACACAGATGTGCTTCTGGCCGAGCAGACTGCGCCGAAGTTGTCTTGTCCTTTTTTATGTTTTTGAAACTTTTTTTTTTTTTTTTTACACCTACTGCAGCAGAGAATGTGTAGTTATTCTGAATTGTATGGCTCATAAATGCACGGAGCAAGGACGGGAGACCGGGCTAATAAAAGCTTTTTACAGCTTTTTTTTTTTTTTTTTTTTTGCAGAATTCCAAAGGTAGAATGACCTCACACACCTACTCAACAGTTGGGTAAAAAATATGAGACGCATTATCGGCATTTAATGGAGAATACATTTAGCGAAAGTGTTTTTTTTTTTTTTAAAAAAAGTGATAGGCTTTTAAAAATATGCAGAAGGTCATTTTAAAGTAGCTGATGTCAGTGACGAACATCCAAATACCGGAGCTGACCTGCCGCTCTTGGATCCAGCTAATGTCCCTTTCATCACCTGGATCTCTCTTTCTGCTGATTGCTACGCAGCGTGTTATGTAACGCTGTGCACCGAATGTGTAGGCTGTGTCAGGGAGGTAGGAGCCGATAATGCCCTCTTCTTCAAATGAAATGCATGTGATGATATGCTGCATGGCGGAGAGAGATCAGCTTTGCACCCTGCAAGCGCTAAAAACTCATTGCATTACATTACAGGAGCGAGGGGGGGGGCTCTCCTCTGCTCTCTGCTGCGCCTCCTCCGCCTCCTCCGCCTCCTCCGCCTGCCCTGACACACTTTGCAGCTGGACTGGAGGGAAAGAAAGTGTTATGCAACCGTCTACCTTTGTACTGTAAATCTCACCCAAGTTTTTTGGGTAGGGAGCAGAGGATGACACATGGAGCTGGCGAGGCTCGCTGGCACAGGAAACAACGCTTCAGCAGAGAACCAGACGCACTGCAGCCTGCTGGGAAAGCGGGGCCCGAGCTCTGGAAAGCTAACGCCAGTTAAAAACATCTGGGCCACAAGAGAATGGATGACCTCTTACTAGAAACATGCGCTTGGGCTAGAAACATGTTATTTCTCCCTCACTCCAGTGCAGATGAAACTAATCTGTAGTGATGAGGCCACGAGAAATGGCACGGTCCTGCACAATGAGGGATATTAGCACATATTTGTGGTGATATCATTAATCATGACTACAAAGTGATGAAAAAGGGCCTCAGAGTTCTCCCTGTGAGTTTATTCCACGGCGCTGTTATTGGCGGCGTTGCTGTATTACACACAGCTCAGCGCCGAGGTTCCACCACCTCCTGTGCGTCTTTTCCACGTGTCTTTTTAAGAAATCCCCCCTGTCATGTAGCATTTCGCTCCCTCCCTGCGCTGAAACGCGACGTGTTCAGGCCTCATCTGCAGAGAGCAGCTGCACTGCCAGGGACATGTTATTCCCCGAGCTCCTCTTCCCATCAGCCACCCACTGAGCCACACACTCCACATGAGCCACGCCTGCCAGCAGCGGAAACGTTGCCGGAGCAAATGTACCGCGACGCACATATAATCCACGCGCAAACACACAGCACTAACACCCACGCACACGCCAAAACGCATCACATATGCCCACTTTGCAAGTCCTGCAGCAGTGTGCAGGGCAGCAAACTCAGTGTCATCTTTCAAATCACTTCCTAAAGCTCTAATGTGCAGGGTTTTTTTTGTTTCCTCAGTCGGTCGAGGTTCCAGCACCAACACTTGTCAGTCATCCTGATGAGCTGTCTGCCATGAAACGGCCTCTAGCCCGAGGCTGAGGTAAGCATCAAGCCAGCGCAGACGATCAGAGAGCAGATGGCGAACGCGACCGATCTTCAATTAAAGAAAGGGGAATGTTTGCAGTGTTTCTGAAGAGGTCTCGCACTCACATAAACATCCTCAACGTAATTGGAAAAAGCAAAATCTGGTAAACATGGAGGGTTTAAGATCTTACAGAGTCAAAGACACAAACAGTAATGTGAAGAGTAGTTCAGTTATTACTTTAATGTTGAACTGTTGCATAATGCAGCTTTTACTAAATTTCCCTTTTTTTTTAAATTGGCGCTGATCTTTTCCTCCTAAAAGCAAAATTCAGGCAGGACCGTCTTTGTCTTGCATGTCCAGACCTGACAGAATGGTCTAGCTGCACCAGGTGCCCTTTCTGGTATAGGTGGGAAAACATTCAGGCCTGTTTGTATGTCTTCAAAAGAATCACAGTAATCTTGGGCATGGCTAAACCCGGTGTGCAACGAGGTGTGCCCCTGCAAAATAGTGCCACTGTGATCTTGTTTTTCACGATTCTCTGAAACAACTTAAGTAGATCGGGGCGGAAAAGAAAATAAAGCTCGTCCAGCATAATCCAAGTCTCTCGAAGATCCCAAATTGATTTTAAACGACGTTAATCACATCTGTTTTCTTGTCTCTGCCGCAGCTAAGCTAAAACTGTTAGCATGCACCGTCTTTTTAAATCCACGTGGGATCTCTGTGCTTTCAGAGACTTGGATCACGCTGGATGAGCTGTGTGGAACCGTTTTATGTTTCTTTTTCAGTTGTTATTTTACGTTTTAAAACAAGTCCCCATCCGCCTCAGTTGTTTAGGAGAACGCTGCTGTGCTGTTTTGCTGTGAAGCTCCAGAAATGTTTTGAGGATTACGAAACTTCGCCCAGCTTTCCTTCTGGATCAGGGGCGAGTGGATCATGAATACAGTTTAATTTTTGGGTGAACTTATACTTTAACGGTTCTTACAGCAGGTCCAGGTTCCTTAAATTAATATTCCTATTTCACTTATCCTCCAGTCTTCACATAAGTTCTCTTTTCATTGCTATAAAGTGCAATCTTAAAGCGAAATTTAAAGCTTGCCGACATTTTAATTTGTCAGCTGTTAGAGAAAATACATCAAGTTCAAGGTATCGTAACGATATAAGTAAATCTGCAGCCGGCTCTCTGTCTGTTGGTGTCCGCTTTCATTTGTCTGTCTGTCTGTGATCTGCACTGATGTGTCTTTGTCAGGGGTAGACGTCTCCGGCATGTCGACAGCGAGACAGAATAAGCAGGTCGTTTGCCGGATACTATCTGACAGCCCACAGAAGGCCTGTCCGTCTCAAAGTTCAGCACAGCGGCCGCGGCTGACGCTTCCCCCCCGACTCCGCGCTGCCTGGATAATGTGACAGGACAAGACAGTGATGAGCCGAGATGGCGGTCCAGGCTGGTTGACTTTAACGGCGGGCGACTGATAAAAAGGGGACAAAAACACAGACTGAGCGCTAGCTGTCAACCTGCGCCTTCGCTCTGAAGCAGGCCGCTCTGAGACGGGTCTGCGTGTGACCGACAGAGTTAGCGTCAAACAAACAAGCTGGCATTAAAAAAAAAAAAAACTCAACAAAGCTGCAGATAATCAATTATGTGACATTTCGGTTTCATTCTGCTGTCTGAGCGGTTTCTGAGGGAGATTATAATCATTTTGAAGGATCAGCGAGTCATAAGTTTTACTGCCTGAAAGCATACAAGACGCCTTAATACAGCTGCAGCGTGCTGACGGATCAATACCAATAAACAACCTGATGATTACCTGGATGGATGCTGTAATTTCTGTTTTTTGGCAGTCTTTCTTTCTTCTTGAACAAAACTGCTCCTTACAAAAACAAACAGAAAGCACAACAGAACAAAACTCGTGTTTCCCTGAAAAATATTCATATTTATCGATGCTGTTTTGGTTTGTTTACATCATAAAGAAGTGCAGCAGGTTTGTGTTTGGTTAATCATCTAATAAAACAACAAAAAAAAAACAACAAAACAATATAACTCAAATATTTTTATTATGCGACTGTAAATCTGCTCTGTTAAAAAAAAAAAACCCTCAAGCAGTAAATAGAAACAGAAATCCTCACACTGGAAAGGTTCATATTGACAATGTTTGTGGATCTGTTGCCTCCACAGTTAAGGTTGAACCCAAACAAACCTGTTACGTTTGATGCTGGTGAGAAAGCTTTCAGCTGAACCCTGTTCTGGACCAAACGGACGTCTTGGAACGGAGGGTGTCGGTTCTCTTTTAAGCAGACTACGATACCAATTGGTTGCAATCAAGATAAAAACAACCAACAATTGATCTGTGATTTCAAGTATTTAACCTGTTAACCTGCCTCCCCTCTCTACTAACACTTATCTGTGTCGGCACATCGACGCCGTTCTGTCCAATACATTATTGACCATCTTTCAATTTTGACCGACAATCTCTATTATTGCCAAGCGGCCGAGGAAACCGCGTGTGTCGCAGATCCTCTCACATGAATAAACTCAGCCGGTCAAATCTGAGCACTCCGTCACTCAACTCAGTGAGCGAGGAGAGACGCCTGGCACGCTCCATAAAGAGAAAAGTAGCCCGAAAACAAAAAGCTTTTGATCCACAGTGGACGGACTCTCACCAGGTCTTTCTTCTGTCAGAACGACTCAAATCAAAAGACCACGCGGTCATTAAAAGCTGCAGCGTGAAGCGCGACTGAAGCACGGAGGCATGTGTCGAGGAAAAAAAAAAATACCCCTGCGTCTCGGATCAATATCCTCTCAGGGGTCCGTCCCCACTGTTAGAAATCAAGAAAATTGCCTTCTTTGTATGAGCCATGTATATACTCATCTACATCGCATCAGTAACCATGGCAACACATAACATGTGCATTTAAAGTCCAGGTTGCAGTCTAATGATACCGATAATGTTCATAATCAGTGAGAAAATGAATGAATGATTAGAAGCGTTACAGAGCAGCGGACTGGTGTCAGTCATCAGCAGGCTGCAGGTGTGAACGCAGCCTCAAACTACGAGAGGGGAAAGATGGCGTCATGGTTAACAGAAACCAAATGTTGAACGCCGGTTTCGATCCCCTGGTGTCAAATTCTCACAGTTAGAGCGGCCGGCCGTTCCTCCGTGACTCCCTCGACAGCGGTCAGCTTTCACTACGACCACCAGAGGAAATTTAAACACCGGTTGTTTCAGGTGTTCCAACAGCTGGCTGATTTTGTCATTTCAGTTGCGAGCACAGTCTCATTTTGAAGAGCGGCGGCGGCGACACGTGTCACACTGTAGTCCAACTTCTTTGTGGAGGAACATGCTCGACTGCAGCTGTTGCTTTCCGTTTGGGCGGGCAGATTATTTACGATCCGATTTTACTCTCTTCCACACGCTGTATTTAAAACTGGTCTGTTCCAACTTAAAAATGTTCAACGGCTGCCACGAATAATCAATGGATAAGCATTTCTGAGTCTTCTTTGTTGTGAAACTGAACTTGAGAGAACACATTCAATATTAAAAACAAATCAGATTTGGGTTTTTTTGTTGTTTTTTTTTTTTTTACATTTTCTCAGTTAGAAAAGACGCTTCTACGGTTCACCGACAGAAAAAGCTGCAGCTGTTCCAGTCGGACTTGACTTCCAGCGCTGGTAGAATAAAAAGACACCCAGCAAACTTCCATCACATATTTTATCTTCTTCACACTGCGAGACAGTCGGGTCTCAGGAGGGATCTATCTCTCAAACAATGCAGGCTGTCAAGTCTGCCGAGCATGTATCTGCAGAAAACGTATTTTAATGAGCTGACTGAACTCTGCACAGCTCATCAATCCAAGTCAAACGCCTTCGAGTCAGAGGGACTCGTGTTTAATTAACATTTACAGTTTAATTAACTTGAGATAAACAAAACTTCTGTATTGATGTTAAAGGTGTAATCTGTAGAATATGGAGGTGAAAACATTGGAGGCAGAATTTCACCGGAGTGACCAACAACTGCTGCTCTTATTTAGCTATCCTTGGATGTAGCTAGCAACTGTTAGCCAGTGAGCTCATGGTTCAGTTTGCTGTGGAGCCGGCGGCCCTGGACTTTGTCTGGACCGGGACCGAGGTCGTCACGACAGGCGAACAGTCCAGAGCTGGAGACTGTTTTGGTGAGCTTATTTTGTCTAACCCCCGCTGGAATAAAGTGCCATGTGTTAAAGGAGGAAATGAAGCTCTTACTAGACTTAAAATTCTGGTCATATTTTACAAATCGCTCCTTTAAGTTAATAAGAAAACAAGAGAACATCCCACTGAATTCCTGTATGACTTCTTCACAGTGCAGCTGTGAATTCGACCACAACCGCAGCAGCGAGTGTTTCGCTCTGCAATGGACCCGAGATGAGAGAAGCTAAGGCTCATCGGCTCTGGTATTGCAGTGGTCCACGTGGGTTTAAACTGAATTTCAGTTTCATATTCCGTGTTTCCTTCTGCAGTACAACAGCTAACAGAAGAAAAAAAGGAAAAAAAAAAAAAGGCCTTCTCGGAATGTGCTTCAAGCAACAGAGAGAGAGCTTTATAATGATGTCTTGGAAAAAGGTCTCTGTCACATTAGATCTGAGTGAGTGTGTGGAGAAGATGGAGAGCACACAACACGTCCAACAGACGCCTGTGTTACAGTCTGTTATATACAGTGTAAGCTATATTTGAAGCATGTGCACGGCTGAGGCATGTGGTGTTTAGACTGGCTGCTGCTGAGGTACTGACGAGTCTGTTCTGTAAAAAGGGCAGCCAGGTATTTAAAATATACATTCAATATACAATATACACAAAAGTGCATATATAGTATATAGTGAGAGAATGACGGGTCAATGAGGGTTCCACCGGTGAGGTCTAAATGCTCTGTTCACAGCCGCCAGCCTCGCTTACTATTAACTAAAGTGGGATGAATGACCTGTCAAATGTAATCCTCCCCCCGATGTGTCTCCCAATTACCTCCTCCGCCTGACCCAGTCCGTTAGTTCATCATCAGCCGCTGTCGTAGATCGTTGGACTTCAGAAATTAGCAAGTCAAATCCCAAAAGGTTTTTTTTTATTTATATATATATATATATATATATATATATATATATATATATATATATATATATATATATATATATATATATATATATATATATATATATATATATATATATATATATAACGAGTGAGAGCAAGGCTTCTCCAGGTGTTCAAATACAATGAGACTGAAGCTTGTGACACAGCAGGGAGGTGAATCGACAGCATTAAAGGATGGTGAGGGACCAAATTTTGGTCTACAGAGCCCCAAAAGTGAAAAATTGTAGAAAATAATATTGTAAGTCATTTATTTGCAAAACGAAACGGAGTGGTTTACAGTTTTCTTTTCACCTTCGGTCACTTCGCTGGACATGTGGGGAGGAAAATGAGCCACAGATAGAAAGTTTTTCTCTTTCTAGTATTTATCTGCTCGATTGTGTTTGTGATGTGAGTTTGCCCAGTTTTGGAGACATCAGCTGTACGGCTGTCTGCCTTCTCTGTAATATAATGAAACTAGATGGCACTCAGCTTGTGATGCCCAGTGCACCAAAAAACATTCCTAAAAACCCTCAGCAACAGTGTTTGGTTCTAGAAATCATGACCCATAAAGGAGGGCGGCACTCATGTTTACATCCCACGCTGTGAGGAGAACGAGCCTCTCGTCCACGAGTACAGGCACCGTGATACAGATGGCAGATGTAGTTTAATAACAAGAAAATAATTCTCCTCTATGAAATTGCTCACAACGAAGTCTGTGGATCATCTGAAGTAACACTGCCAGATGTAATGTTTAAGCTGAGGCCCATCTCGTTGAATTATATTCAAGAGAAGGCAGACATCTGCAAATCTCCACAGCTCACACCAAAATAATCTAAAATGAGAAAAAGCCGTTAACACAACAGGAGGGAAAATATTTGTTTTGATTTAAGTTTTGATCCCTTTAAATCTGTGCCTAGACCAAAAATAGAGACCTGAGGGAGATGATGATTTATTTTATCATCAAATTGGTGTTGGTAAAAGAAAATAATTACAAAGCTCTTCTGCTCATTATAAACCGAATGACTACCTTTCTATTACATTTTCTCAGTTCTGCGTCAGGATCAGGTGGGTGCGCGCCGCCCATTGAGAAGATGAATGAATTAATAAAATTACTACCGAGCATTGAGCCTATATTTATTTGGAAAATTATATTCTTAACTGCGCAGTTGTGTGCAGCGTAACGGGCATAATGACTCCAACAGAAAAGCGAGAGATTTCATTGTTAAGCGCTTCAGTAGGTAGGAAAATTCACACAGTCTGTGCTTTGAAAGAAATACAGAAAATCTGCTTTGTGTCTTCAGACCCTTTCTTTCATATTCTGCTGGTTTTTAACCAAGTTATTAAAAGATCCTTTTGATCTTTCAAACTTCGGGGGAAAAGTCTGTTTCCACTTGATGATAATATTTATCTGCGCTTCCTTTTGTGTGGAGGCGGCGGTGCCGACGGAAAACAGCCAAACAGGTGAGTGTGTTTCTCCGTCCACTTACTTCACCCAGAATAAATTAGGGCCCTGTGAACATTACAAAATAATGATATAACAAGTGTTCAGTTTACTTATTTCCGATGACGGCATCTCATTATTCTTTTTAAAAGCCTGGTTGCTTAACAGCGGTAACTGAAGGTGCAAACTTGATGTGAGGAGAAGTGAAAGGAAAGACGCTGTTTAACAGTGGTGAAGGTCAAACGCTGCACTCTGTTTGCTTTCACTGTCTGTTTCCTTCTTTGTCTTTGTGTCTCATGAATGTGTCCTCCACCACCGCTCCAGACAACACGTCCTGGTTTCTTTTTTTTTTTCTCTCCTTTTCGATTTCTTTTCTCACCCTGACACATTTTCTCTGCACTTCTCTCTCGCAGACACTGTGTTTTTCCACCAGGTACGAATGCTCCCTCCGGATTTTTTCCCATTGCTCTTCACCGCTGACCCTTTCTCACCCCAGCGGACCCCATCAGGAGGAGATATCGAACTGGGAGAGTTCCCTCGAGGCTTTTGGCAGCCTCACAGTCCGTCCCCCCTCGTCCAGCTGAGATAAAAAGATAAAAACATAACACCGTAACCCCCCTCTGCACCCGGTCCTCCGGTCATCTAATGTCAACTATATCAAAATCTATCAGGCTTGTTCTCTGCGGACCGCTGATGTAAAATAACCCATCTGTCAGTCTTGTTTGTCCAGTGAATCACAGCTTTTCCATCTGCTATTCTAAAACAGCCCGGGTCAGATACAGCCAGAACACAGGAAGCGATACCTGAGGATCTGCTGTAACTGAATACATCTGAGTGTCACGATTCTGCGTCTCTCCAACACCGCGTGTGATTGTCTGAGTGGAGACAGGTGTGCCGGAGTCAGCGCAGAGCCACGCCAGCTGCACCTCGTCGCAATAATCAAGGCCTCTTCCCCCGCTTTTCCCAGCTTCCAGCCCCAATATCCTCCGATCCTCAGCCCCCAGCAGCCTTCAGCTACCAGCCCATGCTTCCCCCACGCCTCCATGCAGCTTAAACATATTTTTCTATAATATCCGTGAATGCACAGGATCAACTGCACCATCCCACGTAAACAGTAACATGCTTATTTTTAAAAGAAAGAATGCAAGATGTTTTTTTGTTTTTTTTTCTGGCTTCTAGTAATACAGCTATGGCAAAAGGACAAGCGGTGAAAGTTTTCAATAAAGTCTGTTGATCTCAGTGACATTTTATCTAGGTTATTATGTCTTCAATTAAGTTTGAGCTCGGGACTCCGATGTTAACAAGTTCAAGGCTTACGACAGAAGGGTTGGATTATCTTGTGTTTTTTTTTGGACTGACAAATAAAAAATGCTCAAAAAAAAACACAGCACAATTTTTAAAAAGGTTTTCCAGGAGCAACAGATGAGAATCTTTGCTGCAGTCTGATTAGTCCTTTTATTATGATCCTCAAATCAATACAAGTTCCACCCTTAAATCATCCTCACATGTGTTTTTAGGTTTGTGTTCTGTGTTGTGTTTTAAGGCTCCCACACACTTTCCAGCAATACTGGCAGTGTGGCATAACTGTTTCAGTAAGTCTACCCACTCGATCCAGACTGAAAAACCTCAACAGCTATTGAATGGATTACAGCAAAATGTAATACGTTCATGGTTCCCTGAGGATGAATCCTGATACTTCGGGGGCTCGACTCAATATTGTTTCTGCTTTATTTTACAGTGTTTCAGTCAGAAAGTCAGAATGTTAGTCAGGACAAGTTTGACAGCTGAACAAGTCACATTTTATACAGAAAACATGAAAACATACAGCCAATAACAGCTCAGAGCAAACTGGACAAAACCTTATCAACCTAAAAGTTGTTTAGGACCAACAAACACCAAACGCACAAGTAAACTGATTGATCCTCATACAAACACATATATTATCGCAGCCTTTATCAAGATGCCAAACAACCTATAGATACATACAAATACATTTAAAATAGAGTACATTCTGTAAAGTTTGCATATCAATCTCCAAATCCAAAATGCATCATAAAGCCTCTCTTCAATGAAGATTGGGCTTTGGAATATTTGTTGTTTCCGGCGTATTGCAAACGAACACACTCATGTCATCTGCATATTTGAGGATATAGAAGTGTTGATATTGAGGACAGCGAGCAGGAGAAGCCTTTGTGAATTCTACCTGAAACATGGCTTATATCCCGGACGCATCTCTGAGACTGTAGCTGTACAGAAAACTAAGAGACAACAGTAAAACCAAGAAAAAGACTGTTGACCTCTTTGAACTGTAGCGACAAATAAAGCAAAAAGTAAACGTAAAACTCGCTGGCAAAAAAAAAAAAGGCAAACATCTTTGTGGGAACAAAAGTATCTCTATGGGCTTGGAAAACTTTTTTAAGTTAAGCCAAAGCGAGATTAAAAAATCATGTATTTAGCTTTTAGCGCACGCCGCGATAAGGTCTGGAAAAGTGCAACGTCAGGACATTGAGAGTGTTTTTGCATATAAATCACCGTCCGTGCAGTGAAACTCAAGCGGATGGAGTTCGATCGTGTTTTTTCGCTAAATTCCCTCGCAGGCTAATTTCTAATCCATCATTCTATCAAAGTGCTCCGGCTACACCCACAGGATGGAGGGGAGTGTCCCACTCATGACACGGTTCAATAAGAACCAAGATTAAACGATTTATCTTCTCATAATATTCCACCATGAATATCAAGCGAGGCTGATACCGTGGTAATGAGAGAGGAGCCCGAGGAGTGTGGCCGTCTATTGGATTTCCAAAATCAATGCCCTGGGATAGAAAAATGCATGAGCCACCTGCAAACACTGACTCTTAACAATGCAACGTATGTGCCGTCATCCTGTAACTTTCCTCACAGGCCCTGCAGGGCTTTTAAGTTTCTAATCCTGCTCTCACTGATGTTGGTTTTCTTTTGCTTCACTTAATTCGGGGAAAGTCTGCTGAGTAAGCGTGCTCTTTATCAACGCTCCCTGCTGCTCATTTATGCAGTCATACATATTAACGCACATTATCTACAACAGTAAAGCCTCGTGCTGCTCAATGCTGAAGGACCTGTACTTATGAGCTGCATTGTGTGGGGGGTTTCCCTCGTGGTTTTGTGCTCATGACAAACTCCAACACAGTGACAGCTATTGCATTTTTCTCCGTTTTTCCAGACAAGGCAAGGAATTCAAACCACCAACTTTTCGGCTCAGTTTTTAGGAGACTGGCACCTTCTTGTGGGAGCTTTGCAGCAGGAGTGATTTATGGTAAAGCGTTGTTTGAGTTCTCTGGGCACACAGGGGACACGTTTACGTAAGCTCATGAAGAGAAAAACACTGCTCATGAGAGAAATATATGGGAAAGCTTCACAGAGGGACAAACAGGGTGTGTCTGCAGAATTCACACCACTGGCATGCAGCGAAACCCCAGACTGCCTCATCACAATCATGATTAAATCCTGGGAGCCCGTCACTCTCGTAAATCCACAGGTCGACCTCGTCTCCATGCAAAAAGACACCGCTGAATTCTCCCTCTGGGACCAATGTGCTTTTCATTATGGGAACAATGGTGTTGCAGGTGCAAACTGCCTTTGCTCGCGTTCCAGCTGGTTCTGCTTTGACGGTGAAACATGGCAACGCACGCACTCACAGTGTAGGCGATTAGTGAGGGACGGATGTCGGAGACGGACTACGTTCAGCTCTGGGAACCTCTGAAACAGCTGCTTTTAAGGGTAACAGCACTCGATTCACCAGTTTTCACATGCTTGAAATATGCGGACTGTTCTAGTTTCATCCATATAAACATTTCTCTCAGGCAGAGACAATCTCCGGTTGAGTTAAACCTCAATGGGAAAAGACACACAACAACTTTTCTGGCTAAGTAACATCAGACTCAGGCCTCCGGGGAGACAGGCTGTTAACTTGAGTGAGAAAGAAGATAACACTCTGCAGCCAGTGTGCTTCTTATAAACTTAAAAAATTGACTCTGACAACATTAAGCCATGTAATGAACTTCCAAATTCAACCCAGCAGTACCATCAGTCATCTATGACGATAGCGCCCAACCTTTCTGGCTCGTGACCCTTTTAAGGAAAACACTGTTGACTCACAGACCTTTAGCGCAGGTTGTGTTTGTGTATGACTTCAGTAATCATGAACAGATGTTTTATATTAACGCATGCATACCGTGTGAAATGTTGTGGACAAAAACATGGATTAGATACCCGGGTTCATTTCAGGTTCGGTCACGCGAATGGACAGCAGCACTCACTGGCCGGATCCTCAACCACAGATATACACTATATATATATGTTTTGTTAAATTTCATCTCTGCGTGCGTAGAACAATATCTCCACTCCACTGATCTGTAATCAAGGTGAAAACTCAACTGTAACCATGGTAACAACTGCATGGCAGGCTGGCATAAAATCAGTGCTTCAGCTGACATTAACTCCGTCAGGCTCGAGTCGGGTTCAGATGTAAAATTACAGCCGGCCTGTCGGGTTGAGGTCGGGCTCGGTAAGTACTCTCTCGCAGGGCTGTAGCCGGGATTTCAGTTGGTCATGAGTCCTGGTCCCCGGGAGGCTCAGGGACGTGTGTTTTAAAAAGTACAAAATAATAAACTGACTTATAGCCCAAGATGGCCAGGTGGCCCAAAAATTGCGAATGTTGTGGCATTTATTTGTTTTTTGTTTTTTTTATCTTGGGCAGCTGTTACCTCATCCACCAAAAATGACGTGCTCAGTTTAAGGGAAGAATGTGTTGCTGGAAATGTTTTAATTTGTAAATTTAAAAAAAAATCATAATAATTAGTTTGTACAGGAAAGCAGCCTGAGCTCCTGTCACAAATTCATTTCATTTGAGTAATTTTAGGGAGGCCTGAAGAGGAAAAACTGTCACTATATCAAATTTGGCAAAAAAACAAAAACAGAAAAAAAAAAAAAAACAGTGAAAAGTGAGAGAAATCTTCTTTTCTTATTTCCAGTCTTGTCAATTAGTTGTTTGCTTCAAATTTGATCTTGTGACCGATACGAACTCACACATTATACTCACTATTTACTTTTTTCCTGATTTCCATCTCTTCCATTGAAGGTGTCAATTCCCCTAGTTGAACAACTATCTTTAATTTGACTACAGGATGCAAAACTTTCTGCAAAATCACTGGTGCTAATATCATTCAGAGAGCAGATTCTCCTCTCCTCTCACCTTCGGCACTGTCGGATATTTGGTGTCGAGCTTGTTCAGATGTGCTTCTTTCTACGTCAAATATAGTTTGCCTGAACAAAACACTAATTTAAGATTCATCTGATAGTAACTTTCAGCCTACTGTGAACTAAGCTGGACTGTAAAATGTGATCTAATCTAACTTCTATTTATATCACATCCTCACAGCAGGAGGGTCACTGCACTGACATGCAGCAATGTGCCCAAACTGTGAGCATCCCCACCTCAAGCCAGCATCGTCAGCATTATCGTCATGAGTTCAACATTTGTGGTTACAAATAAAACAACGACATTTTTTAACAAACTCTGGATTTTTCCGGTAAATCTTCACCAGCAGTTCAGTTTTAAATGAATCAGTCAGGAAATGAGTCTTTCATGTCTGTTGCTTTTACTGTCGTTTTTTTTTTTTTTTTTTTTTTTAAGAAAATGGACTGGAGTCACTTTTTGTAGTCGTGCACAAAGTCCCTCTCTTTAATCCAAAACACACTCACTGCTCTTTTTTTTTTACTGCAACATACCTTCTTAGATTCTCAAATTGAGTAGTATTCCCTCTTTTAAGATGACCAGATGGGCAGTTAATGCTGACATATTTTTGTTATTGCCTCAAAGAACCCCGAGCACATGGCTACGCCATCAAATAAGCAAAAACAGATTGCTTCTGTCTTCCATTTCTCTCCTGCATCCAAGCCTCTGATGTGTGCTGTGCACAGAGACACAGGAGGGAAACAAATAGATATCGCTGTCCTTTGATTCAAACCCCGTGTTCATCACTTATCACACTGCGGATGACATTTCACAGGATTTAAGCAGGAGCTTTGGGAGCTGTTAGCCTGACACCGGCGTACAGTATCAGCAGGTTACTGAGACAAGAGGGAGACGCAGGACTTTCGGCATCAGCCCGGCTCGCCTGGGAAGCTGGCACTAAGCACCTCCATAAAAAATCATCTTGAGCTCCCCACTATTATCTCTGCATTCCACCGGAGAGAGAGCGGCAAGCTGGCAGATATCCAGCGAGAGTGAAATATTATCGTGGGAGAACACATCAAGACGGGCTCCGCCAACATAAAGCTTCCACTCGGTTCAGGGGGTTAAAAAGCCCCAGAGCGCGAGCTAAATGATAAGGGCCGCGGCAGCACACATTAGACAGATATGCACTCCACTCCTCTCCGGCAGGTGTGACTGGCGGCGAGCGAGGCGGCTGGCAGCGTGGTGGTCCCGCTCGCTCTCCAGCTTTGATCATTCTCCGCCTTTTGTCGGGCTCGCACGCTTCCCCCGGGAACACAATTTATAGAGTCCATTAGATGTTTATGGGACACGTGTAAATCAAACGAGAGTCTGCAAAGCAGCTCTGACTCACCCTTTGTTCTTTTCATTAGATCATCACACAGAGCACGCTTTGAAAAATCATTTGTCATTTGAAAGTCAATAAAAAGAAAAAAGCAAAACAAAACAAAAAGGATGAAGCCGTAAAGAGAGCGAGAGGAAGGAGGCTGGTTCTGGAAGTATTTACACCGAACATCCGCTTTTAAAAAATGTTCCTTAGAAGATATTCTGATTCACGTGTCCTTGATCATCTCACAATACGTCGGTTTAGATTAGAATTGATCAAATAAAATGATATCAATCTGAGGATGTCTCTGAAATTATGTGATCAGCACCAGTTTTAATTCAACCCTGGGTTTTTTTTTGGGGGGGGGGGGTCACGTGGAAACAATGTGAGAAGCTGTAAACAGAACCCTAACCCACACATCTCGTCGTGGAGTTAATATGGCCAACCTGCCAGAAAACAGCCTGTTTACACACCCGGCAGACACAGTTAGCATCTGAATATCTGTCGCTTTAGTTGCTAAATGGCTCCACTCTTCTCACCAGCCAGTCACTCACGTCGTCTGTCTGCCATTTGGTGCTGGGTAGTTATCGTTCACTTTGTTTGTCAGAGCTTTTAATCCCTTAAAAAGTAAAATAAAACAGCTTCCTCCTGCTGCTGAGAATTCCAGTGGAAACCCAAACAAAGTGCGCCGGTTCATCACGAGTGGCTCTTCTCACATTGATTCCTTTGACTGTTTAGTTTGATAGATCGATCAGTTTAGTTTAAATGTATAAGAAACTGTCAGTTTTATATTGTGCCTGCTCTAAATAGAGTCATTTCTGCAGGCGACTGTCGCCTGATGTTGTGATGAGCTGTCAGAGTCGGGTCATGTTCTAAAAAGAGCCAGAGAAGTCTGTCAGGAGGTGGTCGGGATTGTTGGAGTCCCAGGAGTCCAGGGTCCATGTCCTGAAATCAATACATAACTTATGCAACTAATGAACTTGAATTACACAGACCAGGATCTTTCTTTAACTATAGTAGTAAATAATTTCTCCCTGGGATTATTAAAGTATTTCTGATTCTGATTCTGAACTTGTTTTGGTGTCTGAACCAAACCAAACTGCAACCGTACCCACATATTTATTATTGTCACCATGATGACTAAGGTCAGGTGACTATGATCATCATCTGACTGTACTTACAATAAAGACAAAGGTCACCTGACTTCATCCTCACCTGCCATGAATACATTACAAACACCTGGAAAAGCTTCCGATTTTTCCCCAGTAGTCATTTCTTGTATTGCAGACAAAGTCAATTAAAACTCTTTTTGTTATGAATGTTTGATTCATGATCCAGTTTTGTATTTGTAAAAGCCAAAGAGAGCAAATTAAAAATCTAGCAAAGTCCACGGGGTGAGTGGGAACTCACAACACGTGAAAAATGTTCCTCGGCAGTTTTTTTTTGTTTTGTTTTTTTAATTCTAAGAGGATGTTGTGTATTTATTGGGCTAATTTGCCCGTGGAGCCCTGCGTGTGAAAGCTGATTGACTCGAGGGGGCGAACGTAGAGCGTCGTAGTTCAAAAGGAGGCTGACCGAGCTGCCGTATTTGATGAGTTTGGAGTGAGAACATGTTGAACACTCCAACGCTTAATGAGTCTCAGTTGTTGTTGTTGTTGTTGTTTTGGAGAGGAAGCTGATTAGAGGGTTAAAAATTAAAGCTGTTGCAGAAAGCTTTGTCATCACACCTGAGGGGTTGAACACACTCACGCTTGACATGCACAAGGTGAACAGAATGATTTTGTTTATACTTAATCATCTGCAAATGGTTCGGAACATCTCTGAGCCCTGATGGTTTGCAGCTTTTATATAAATAAGAAACAAGTCGGTGATTCAGTTTTTCTCGTGGGAGCTTCAGTCCCGGAAAAAATTTAAAAAAAAACATCAGATTTCGTGCTTTTTAATGTTTTGTTGTTTTCTATTAAACCCACCACCAGGTCATGTTTGACCCTCAGGACGGGGTTAATCTCACCTACGGAGCTTGACAGACGGAGGGAACAACACAACAGCAGACCTACGTGATTCAGAAACAAGTCAGAGATGTAAGTGAGTGATTCAGAGGGCAGCGTAGCTCGAAAAAAAAAAAAAAAAATAATAAAAATAATGGGATTTTTACACCCAGAGCCTTGAATGCACAAAAGAGCTATTCTGACTTCACTGTGTTATGTGCTTTGTCAAAGAGCACATTTCCATTACAGCCACTGATGCTAACATTGACTTAGCGAGGGCGGGCACACATTGAAATGGACTGAGATGCCGTCGCCGGGCGCAGACTGAGGGCCCCGCGTGTCACCGCCGCTGCAGGACCACAAAGCAATTTCCCAGCGTGCCGATCTGTGCGCAGAATCGATAAATCACATTCCTGATTACTCTGCGGGGGGAAATGGAGTTTGTGTTGTTTCTCAAAGACAAATGTAAGCTCCAGGCGAGATAGATCTTATTTTCAGAGCCAAAGAAAGACAACCCAAACACACACCTCACCCGGCCTCCCACTCTGTTAAACTGAAAACTACTTTTCCCCCCTTTTCACTTTTCCCTTTCATTACACCCGTTGAGCTCTCCCTCCTTCCCCTTTTCCCCCCTTTTCTTCTCTCCGGTTTGCTCCATTTCTTTCAAGGTGGCAATTTCAGTAACACCTCCACGATTGAATCAATTGAAAGCTGCAGAGCAATCCCACGAAAAAAAGTTCCCTGGAAAAGCTCACTTTCTGTTTCTTTTACCATGAACTGTGAGACGTCTTCAACACGTCCTCGTGTCTACAGTGAAGAGCAACACATCCCGACACCTACAGTGCGTTCAGGTCAGCAGGTGTGAGAGAAAATGTTGTTTCTAATTTTGGAAGCAAGTTCAAGTTTTAAATGTGCTAAAAGATTAATTTCCTCCTCCTGTTGTTGGGAAAAGTCTTGAATTCTTTCATGAAGCGTGAAACATTGATCATCGCTGTTTTTCGTCTTTAATTTAGCCAATCTAAATCCAAATTCTCGCCCCGGAGTCGAACAACCCAAACACCAAATCCTTTCCTTGATGATGATGAATGTTACGTAGGACAAAGCCAAGATTTCTGATTGCACCATTCATTAATTTCATGCAGACGTGTCACTGATATATTTATCTCCAAAAACTACAATGTTGGACCGGACTTCTGACTCAAGTGAATCAGCCAGAAAGTCAACTGAGAATCTGTTGATAGATTAAGTGGTGAGATGTGAGTGTCTGGAAGTGATCACGGAGAACACAAAACAATGTAATTAGTGATTCCGAGTACAAAGAAAAAAATATATATATATTGTGCAAAACGATTAATGGACGTCGTAGAATAAACTGTAAACACTGTCAAGCAGTGTTTCCCACACATAGACTTTACTTTGGCAGAACGCCCAGGTATATTTAGCCTCTCATTTATAGCATTTCAGACTTTTATTTTTGTATCTGTCTGAGAGAACGACGCCACCCACGAGTGACTGACTGACTGACTGTCTTCTCTCACTCTCTGGTGTTACGTGTCTCCTCTAAACACTCAGATTGTGAAGTGACCTCTTCTATTTAAAGATTTGTCAAAAACTGAATCTCTGGGATGACCAGTGAGATTCAAAAATCCCCTTTTCTTACAAATAGGGCCTTTAATTGCACCTGCGTGTTGTGATGTCGTTCTCTACCACGTTGGTATCAATGGGGTAGATAATAAACAACAAGGTTCCTCCACACCCGGCTCACCTGCTGCTGTGAAAACCGATTCAGGGGTGAAAAAAACAAAACAAAATGTGAGGTGTGGTTTTCCTGTAGACATTGATAAAACATACGGTGGACAAAGAAGAAGACATAATCAGAGCAGAAACTTAAAAGGAGAGAGAAACAGAAGGGCGAGCCTGGACAATCAAAACAACTAACGCAAACTTTTAACCCCCTGGCCCGACCCGGTTTTGAGTTTTAGATCCCATGAACTTGACAATATTTATGGAATTCCTGCAGAAAAATAAGAGCGCGATCAATCATTTGTGACCCCGTTTTTTCAGCAGTTCTGAATCAAACACAGAGAGGATGATGAAATATATCATTATATGGATGCAAAAGTCCTTTAAATCCGATATTAGCAGTGAGAAGTTGTTCATCAATGTGCAAAACTGAATCAAAAGGCCAAACACAGCCACAGATACTGGGAAAGTGAAGTAAAACACATTATCAGGCGACCCAAAATTCATATCAGGTGTATCAGAATATAGGCCGACAATAACCTTCCTCGTGTATAACACAAACAGCCACAGCACTTCACCTACTGCACACAGTAAAGGAACACCTGTCCAGGCCTGTGTAATATTATGGTAACACATCGATAAAAACAGACTGAAATCAATCAGCAACCCCTCGTGTTGTGCAGGAACAGAAGAAGCTCGTAAACCGCTCAACACCTGGTGATAAAAACACGACCACCACGAGACGACATGTTCCTGATCCTCTCCTCCACAGCCACCTCCCGTCCAACCGCAGCCTCCTCAAAGACCTTCCTACCCCCCGCGTCTCCCAGCACATGTAGCTACATGCAGGAAGTATGTTTTTTTTTTTTATGTCTTCAAGACGCATTTCTCTCTAACATTTCCTCGTATAACATTTCCTCGTATAAAGGGCCCCACCAGGGTAAAGAGACGGAAACTCAGAGAGAGAGAGAGAGAGAGAACAAACATCTTTTTCTTTGCCTCCGGCTGAGGACTTCCTCATCGTGTCAGTCACTCAGCCCAGAACAAGATTGTTCTCAACAAGAGATTTTGGTATTAGTCCCATTTCACGCAGGCGTGGACACACACACACACACACACTCTAACACCTTTATTTCAGGTTTCTATTTTGTATTGTACCACGTATGAAAAAAAAAATAATTCCATTTGGATGAAGTGTGTCCTCGCCGCCGCAGTGCGTTAATGGAACGACTGTCATCATCATCTATAGGATCATTTGGTGTTTTTTTTTCCTCTGAATAAAACAGCGTCAACGTTTATTGAGCCCTGCAGGCAAAAAAAACAATTGTGAGAGGTGTAACAGAGACAAAAAAAACCCAACTAATTACTGAAAATGAATAAAGCACAAATTGGTGCAAAATAAAAGGCAAATTTATGGACGTGGCAGAAATAAACAGTGAGTGCTGTCGGGTCATGGACAGTCTAGCTTTAATACAGAGGAACTGCTGTGAGTTTTTTGTATTGTTGTTCAGATTTCTGATACATAAACAACATTCTGTTATCTTTGACATCCCGCAAACATCTTATTATTCAATATTATTGATTTTTTGCACATTAATTCTAGAGCACAATCAGTCATTTGTCAGCAAATGGCTCTTGTTCCTTCACTTAACTATGGGACATCACAGAAGACTGTTTTACCACCTCTGTCCTTAAGCCCCACCCTCCAAAACGCTCACTCTGCTCTGATTGGTCAGCTCACACACGCCTGAGAAAACAACAACAGAGCAGCGGTGCTAAATTAATTTCTTGCGTGGCAAACTAGCAATGAAGTAGGTCTCCTTTAAAATTTGGCACTGAAAAGGAAACCTGAACTGGAAAATGAAACATTGTCATCAAAACTTTTGCTTTCATACAATTTTTGTTTAATTTATTCTGATATTTCTCTGACACACACATAATACAGCGGTGTCTTTGAAAGGATCGCCTGAAACTACCAAAGTGTAAGCTTGTTAGGTCTGTTTCCTTCTGCCATTGTTCTTCACACAGAACTTAACTTTTGCCGTAAAATGTAACATTAACTAATTTTAGCTCTGAAAGCTGACATTTGCAAAGGTTAGATGTGGCAGCTGACACAACCTTACATTAGCGCTTGTTCCAGCAGACCTCTGCGAGATCAGCGTGACGTCTGTTCAAAGTTAATGCAGAGTTGTTCATATGAAAAAAAAACAGCAGAGAGAAACAGACTTCACATTCCTGTGGTTTGGCAGTTTCAGATGAACTTTTGTGGAAGTCAGTGCTGTATGCTCGGTGTCAGAGGAGTGCAGGTTTCTCATTTGCATGCAGATATGTAAAATCCCACTTTCAGTGTCCCTCCCCTCAAACCCCTCCGCTCTGGTGAAACCAGCAATTCTGAAGAAACACTGACAGCGTCAAAAACAATCTAAAGTGGAAGACGACAGATGTGAAGAAAAACAAAAAGCATTTTTTCTGTTCAGGTTTTGTTTTCAATGCCAAATGTGATTTTCATGCCAAAATGTAAAGTCGCTTTTATAGCATCAAATCATCTCCACGCCAAGAGAGATGAAACAGAGAGTTGAAACTGAAGCTTAAAAAGATTCAAGTGAAAAATGACAGATATGTGTCAAGATGCTCCCCTTTTTTTTTTTTTTTGTTCAGCTTTTGTTTTCAGAACTTAAAGTCTGTATTTTAGCCCCATACATGCAAACGCTTTGGTTTTGGGGCTAATTCAGTGATCTGCACACATTAAAAGAAAAATCTGAATTGTTTTGTGGATACAAAAATCCAGCAAATTCAACATTACCAATGAATAATAAGTAAGAGGACGTTAGAAGTCTTGTTAATTGTTGTGCAACAATGCCTGAAAATGTCATGGTTTGGGTTTTTGGTGACTTGATTCCTGTTTTATTTTGTAGATTATATCCTCATTTTATACTTCCTGTCTTTGTCTGTTTTCCTGCCCGTTCTCTGTGTTTCACCTGTGTTTCATTTGTTCACTAGCCCTTGTGTATTTAAGTCTGTCTGTCAGTTTATCTGTTTCCCCACATCAGTTTTGTGTATCGTGCAGTTACATCAACCGTCTCTACGCCTACAATAAATACCCAGAAGATAGATGAACCGTAACACATCACCAATTTAAATTCCAAACAGCACCTGTGCAGAAATATGACCAACCAGAACAATAAAAACAGACCGAAATCAATCAGCAACCCCTCGTGTTGTTAGGTGTGAAGGAACAGAAGAAGCTCGTAAACCGCTCAACACCTGGTGATAAAAACACGACCACTACGAGACGACATGTTCCTGATCCTCTCCTCCACAGCCACCTCCCGTCCAACCGGAGCCTCCTCAAAGACCTTTCTACCCCCCGCGTCTCCCAGCACATGTAGCTACACGCAGGAAGTATGTTTTTTTAATGTCAAGCCACATTTCTTTCTTACATTTCCTCGTATAATGGCCTCCACCAGGGAAAAGAGAGAGGGAGACAGAGAGAGAGAGAGAGAGAGAGAGAGAGAACAAACATCTTTTCTTTGCCTCCGGCTGAGGATTTCCTCATCTTGTCAGTCACTCAGAACAGGATTGTGCAAAAAAAAAAAAAAAAAACTCAACAAGAGACTTTGGTATTAGTCCCATTTCATGCAGGTGTGGACACGCACACACTCCCTCTGTTTCTTACCCTCTATTGTACCACGTATGAAAAAACACCTCCAACAAAGCGAGTCGCTCGTTGGATGAAGTGTGTCGCTCGCCGCTGCAGTGCGTTAATGGAACAACTGTCATCATCATCTATAGGATCATTTGGTGTGTGTGTGTGTTTTCTTTTTTTCCTCTGAATAAGGGAGCGTAAATGTTTATTGAGCCCCGGAGGCACGTAAGCAAATCTGACCTCATCTGAGCAGATATAAAGTGTGTGCTTCCATCGAGAGTTCAGATGGAAACTCGCCTCAGCCGGATTCGTAAATCACAGAAGCCGCTGCGCTCGGTCGGACAGCTGTTTGGTTCCTGCGCACGATTACAGTCAGAGATGTGCGTCGTCTCATGAACCGCTTGACTGGAGCCGTACGGCCCATATGTTTAGGCGGAGAGTTGGTTATTAGTTAAGAAAGTTACTTTACTTTACAGTTTTGTGCTGGAGCTCTGCAACATCTCAGAGGGAGTGTTGTTACTCCACATTTTACACTTAACATAAGACATGAATGTTTTCTTTTTATTCTTCTGGCTTCTTACTTTCCTTTTCTGCTTTCTTAAATCTGTCCTTCATGTTACTCTTAAGACCTTCTTCTATTATGGCCTCCCTCATGTCCTTGATTTTTTTCTGTTTTTTTTTTTTTTGTATTTGTTATTTCTTTCATTCTTCACAAAATCTGAAAGAAAAAGATTCAAGGTTTCAGCTTTTTTCACAGGGGACAGTCGGCCAAGTTGCAAGGGCAAAAAGTCGGTATTCAATGTTTCTGCAAAAACCACTGATACGTTAACGTTTGGAGAGGTAAGTGTAAGTATTTTAAAGTGTGAAACCACTGGGTATTTGTCATGCGTGACCACAGAATTTCAACATTTGGAAGCGTGACATCACTGGATATTTTTTAAAAAGAAGACCCTGGGAAAAATTCTAACAAAAAACAGATCGTTGTGCTGAGTTGGTAAAAAGTTGGGACATTTTCCACTCTGTATACCGCGACCAACAATCAGGTGTTTTAAACAAGAACTCGGAAAACCTCCAGCCAAGCTTCGTGGTGACAAAAGCCCAACATTTTCAAAAAGAGTCTGGTTTGTGGTGACAAAACTGAGTGTTTTTTAATGAGACCCCCTGTGGCAACAAACAATTGATGTTTTTTAAAGAGAAGTTGGGCAACCAGTTGGTTTGTAGCGACCAAAATACGCATTTTAAGCCAAAACATAACCTTTTAATAACTCTAACCAAGTCATGTGTGTGCCGCAACCTGACAACTTATTCAATTTAACCTGAAGAAATGTAAAGTCATTTCTCCTGACGAATGAGCTGGAGGAATCTACTGCCAGCTTTTCTTTACTCTCATTAAAGTGCTAACTTGAATACAGGACTTTTCCGTCTGTGACAGCGGCTTGACTTTTCAGCTCTCCCGGCTCTGTTAGTATGATTCATAAAACCTCTTTTCCCACCCAGAAACACACGGTGACACAAAGACACCCGATCAGACCAACGAGCTGGCAAACAGGCTCCTTTGTTGCACGCTTGAAAACCAAACTTACACCGGTGTTGAAAGCGCTGAACAGGGGGCTTGTGTAGGCAGCACAATAGAATATAGGCCAGCAACTTGAGTTTCTAAAGCTTCTGGTATCGACTCCTGATTTTTACACCAGTCTGCTGGAGCTCGGAGGGAACGTCTGAGAGAGAAAAAAAAAAAAGGGACAAAAAAGGAAACAGAAAAGACGCCGAGGGAAAGAAGCGAAGGGGTTGAAAGAGCGAGAATGGTGTGTGTTAGCGTGCCTGTGCGACAGCGAGCGAGAGGTGATTACTTTGTGTTAATCTAGTATCAGCTTTCCGCCACTTGGAGGCCTCCCAGTGTATTACTCATTATCTGCAGACAAGTCTGTTAAATACAGATTAGACGGGGTGAGAAAAGAGACGCAGTATTCCTGAACTTTCTCATGAAACTCTCCTCGCAGAAACAATCATTCCTCCCACGGGTCATCTGGACTTTTCTCCGCGATGTCCCCACTTCTCTCTCTCCCTTCATGAGTGTGTGTTCTTTTTTTTTTTCTCTTTCTTCCCACTTTCATCCAGCTGTGCTCCATATTTCAACCTCTCTCTCTCTCTCTCTTTAGATTGAGCTATCCCCGTAACTCAAAACAAGCTTTCATCAGTCAGGGTTCTTCTTTCTTTTCCACGAGTCATCGTATTTTTTGTTTTGTTTTGGTTTTTTTGATGACCTCACTGATTTCGAGGCCACATATTTCCTCATAATTACTTTCTGCTTTCAAAAAGAGATCAATCGATAGATCCATACGAGCTTCCACACACACACACACACACACACACACACACACACACTCCTGGTACAGTTAAGTGCACAGCGGTGAGTGCTCCATTTAAAAAAAAAAAAAAAAAAAGGCAGCGCTTCACCGATCGCAAATCCAATAAGGTCTTTGTAGCCACATGCTACCGCTGCACTCCAGGAGGCTGTTTACTCCAGCTGGTATTGATGCAGGAGATTATTAAGTTTATCTCTAGAAAACAATGAGCTTAAAGGGGTTGATTCAAATTTTATAAATGTAGATGAGCAACAATAGATCAATAAATATAATAATGTAAACCAATCACAATAACAACAACCAATCACAGGAGTCGGAGAAGTCAAAGGAAGACAGTCAGATCTAAATATACGGTATATATAAGTCTATTTCATCCTTCTTAGTTACAAAGTGATTGCTCGCAGGTTTTCAGAGAGGTGGTCAGGGAGGTTGGTAGATGTCCAGGACTCTGACACAGGAGAGTGGAAGTCCAACATGACGTTAGGCTCAGGAAACACAAGCCCTTTGTCTCAGGTTAGGAAAAAGATTGTGGTTCTTGGTTAAATGCTAACAAAGTAAACACATGTGTGTCATCTCAGAGCCGCTGTGACGTCGTCTGTATTAAACCCAGACGAGTCAGTGACAGTACTCTCCGAAGTTTAACCGAAGGACCTGAACATTACCATAAAATGTTCCACCGCGCTTCCTCAGTCGCCGCGAGCGAGTGTCGTGTTCAGGACTGCGACTCATCACTAAGTTCATTATCATAAAACTGCTGGGTTCTTTTTCTGTTTTTTTTAAAAAAAAAAAACACTCAGTAATAAGCCCAAATAGCCGTCTTCAAATAGCTTGTTTTTGTCCAAAACCCCAAAAGCATTTCATCATTCGAGTCGCTATTAAATGATCGCTGATTCATGTCTGCCAGTTGTTTCTAATCGTATCACGAGCGTGGAGTTTGTAGGAAACAGAACATGTTGTGGATGAACCATCTCCTGGTGCTTTTAAAGGTCCAGTGTCGTGTTTCTCAATGGGGGAGCTGGTGGAGAACGACGGGGGGGATAAAAAGCGTTAAGCATTCCTGTTTACATTAACACGATGAGACGAGACGAGGAGACAGTGTGTTGTTTCATAGCAGAGCAAGTCTTTGTTTAAGTGTTTCTGTTTGCTCTGTGTTTTCTCTTCTGGAACGGGACGTACCAACATTTCACCAACACGGCCTTTAGTTGATAATTCTTCCTCAGTGTTCACTGTGGAGGAAATCAAGGTTTTGCCGTGACTCTCATCTCTGATTGGCTGCCTGTGGTTTGGTTTGTGATGCCTGATTTTTAAAGTTTGGACTTCACATTTCTAGACATTGCATTTGTCAAGACTCATGAATATAATTTGCACTCACATCATTTCTTGTGCTCTCTCGGAAACTAACTTAAATATCTAATATTTTGCTTGAAACATATATATATTTTAAGTAACATTAATATAATAAATCATATAAATAAAAGAAATGTTAATTATTAACTGAATCATCAATCATTCTGGGATGATTCATGTAGTCAAACTGTCCAGATGTTCCAGCAGCTTTAAATGGGAATTAGTTCACTGAGGCGTCTCTGCCTGTTTTCCAGGAAAAGTTCTTTAACAAACATCTTAGTAAATTGTCTCAGAAGTGACAGATCGGTAAAATGAAGCCTCACCAAACTGTCTGCGCTGCTCTGCAACACGTCTGCAGTTGAACTTGTGCTTCCTCCAGATGGTGCCCGCCATATTGCACTCAGGAAAGAGGTGACACACATTAACACCGCAGTATTCCAAACAGCTATTAGTGCAACACGGAGCGCGTTATGCAAACGCTGACTGATCTGAGAGTTTCTGACAAAAAGACAAAAAGGCCGATGTGTACTACAGCGAGTACGACGAGGATGCCAACTGGGTATTATTTTTTTTTCCACATTTTTTCTGTGATAAACTACGTTTTCTGTGTTTGAGTTAAAAATAAAAACAGATGTGAATGTTAACAAGGAGACGGGCGGCGCGCAGGCAGCCAAATTCCTCAAAGAGAGATGAGCCGCTCTCGCTTTAGCAGTTGTGGTAAAGACGGAGCTGTCGGTGAGTCGGTCGGTGTGATAAGAGTCGAATACGCAACAACTATCTGGAGATAATAATCACACGTTCTCCACGAAGGCTTCTCTCCATTTTTTCGCATGATTAACAGAGAAATTATGCGGTTTCAGTAATAGAAATACAGCCGAATGGTCAGAAATCAATTTGCAGTTTCCATCTTGCTGCCTTTGTATAAATATTAGCATAATAAAACGTACAGGAAGATGTAGTCTTCTTCAGTGGCGTGCTGACACTGTTAAACTTATTCCTCCTTGCATTAACGCTTTAAAAGCACAATTTTTACGGGGAACAATGAGAGAGCGTTTTCATAAAACAGAAAAGGTCACACCTCGCTGCCTCCAGGCTTACACCAGCTCACAGTTTGGATCTCTGGGTCGCTGATTACCGCTTTAGATAAAGATGTCTGCAAATATGAATATCATTGAGATATGAAGAGAGGGGGGAACTATAACATATGGAAAAAAAACATCCATCAGGACGACCTCAGCAAGGGTCGTCTCATCGGATCACGTGACGCACGAGAGACTCACCGCGTTGAATCCCGGGAAGAGGCGGACCGCCGAGGCCGTATCCAATGGAAACGGGAGGAACTGCTTCATGCCCAGTGAGGTCTGGACGGCAGGCATGGCGGGGCGCACCAGGGCGGGCATGAGGCCATTTTGACATGTGTTACCTGTAGGAGGGAGAGCGAAAAGACAACATGTTGAACTGCAGACGGCAGCAGAGACGCGAGCGCGAGCCAGAAGCCTTCACGCTCACGTCCAAGTGTGTGTTTGTTCGGTCTGTGTCACAAAGTCTCTTTTGCACTGCGTAACATCATATTTGTGTCTCTGTGTTAGTTCCAGTGCTCACAGAGCCAGATGATTTGATTTAAAACTACTGCCAGGAGTTTAAAAAAAAAAGACTTTTCTAATTTTGTAGAGTGTCTGTCATCTGATACCATGGAAATCCCCCAAATCTCCAGTCTGGATGCTTTTTTAATGCTTCAACCCGGAAAACAACCTTGAATCTCAAAACTCTCGGAGCATTTTCATCATTTCAGACTCAAGTCTTTCATCAACAGCATTTTGTTTATTACATTTGTCATCAGAGTCCTCCTAACTTCCTTTGCTCTCTCAAATGATGTGGGGTTTCCAGGCTCTGATAGCCGTGGATGATGTTTGTGACAAACAAACTCAGCTCAGGTCCACTTACATGCTGCTCTGGGCTCTCAGAAGCTCCTGCAGTCATCCGCTCGCAGCCAGCTGGTGGATCTCAGTTTGTCACGCGTACTGAAACGTCCGGGCTCAAATACATACGAACATTTTAACACAGTTTCTGCATAATGTGATTGTAATAATTCAGTATTATTTCGTCGAGTCAGATGTTTATATTTCATTTACTTCCCCGTGGAGTTGATGCTTCCAGTTGTGTCTGTTGGTTTATGAGAAGTATAAAAACAACAGAACAGATTTCAACGAAACTTGGATTGAAGGATGGTTCTCGGCCCAGAATGGACCCCATTAAATTTTTTTGTTTGGATCCAGACAAGTGACGGATTCGGGAATTTATGTCCCACTTTCTTCAACGTTTTTCTTCATTTTCGTACATCTCTCAGGGAACGATGCAGAGACAGAAATCAGGCGCGTTCAGGTGGCTGGTGTTGTTAAAAAAAACAGAAGGTGACTGTTGTGGAAAGGTATGTGCTCTGCTGAGTGCCGTTTTATTTACAATTTCAATCTAAAATGTGTGTGGATTGTGTTGATTTCACACTGAAAGTCCAACGATTGTGACGATCTACCGACTCAAGGTCCACTTCAAAGCACTTACAGGCCCTTTTCAGCTGCATCTCTGCCGATGTGGATCAAAGAAAACTGGACCTTGACTTGAGATAATTTTCATTTTGAGAGCCAGAAGATACTCCCGGCTACAAACTGAGCCATTCGAAATGTTGGAATATACCGTTCGGTTATCAAAGGCACCACAAGTCCCGCCACAGTAGTTCCTCACAATGAGGACTTCTGCTCTATAGATCCACACGAAGGCCGAGATCAGGCAGAGACCCGTCGCTACCGACAAAAAGTCTTTCGTTACGCCTGTGGAGCTGAGCTGTGTGTGTGCAACCGGCCGTCATATTTACAGTAAATCACGGAAAATAGTGTTGAAACTTGAAAGCCGACGATATTTCAACTTCTAAGAAGGTCTAGAAAAAGACGATGCAAGAGCAGAGTGCACACCAGACGTGCTGGAAACTGATTTTGCTGGCGAAAGCTGAATGTCTGTGTGCGTTTGGCGGCTAATGTGTGTTAATTTACTGTATCTGGGAAAACATGTTAATTGCAGGGCTTCAATCTGTCAGGGAGTTCTGTTTTTTTTTTTTTTTTCTTTTACTTTTACAAACCTGTTTCTGAGGTTTGCTACTTGTACTCGAAAGAAGGATTTCAACACTTCAGCCGCCAGAGTTATTATGAGGATGGTCTTCATTACTGTAGATTGGCTCTGGGATCACATCTGCGATAAACAAGCTGCAGGCTCGTCGATTTTCTGAATTCGTCCTCTTCTTTTAATCGCAACCAGACCCGAAATTATGTACAGAAGAACCAGTCGCACATGTGGACGGCCAGCACACGATGCCGCGATGATGTTTATCTCCCTCAAACAGATGTGCTCATTCTGCAAATCGTCCCCGCGAATAGCTGATGTGGAATGACTGCGGCAGGCACAGTGTGTCTTGTGAGATGATTCAATGGCAGAGCGAGGCCTGGCCCACACATCTCTAGGAAAAACAAAAGTAAATACTTCACTTTTATTGTCATGTGAGCGCGCCACGCCAGCACAGCGCTTTATAAACCACCAATTGGAAACAGCGCAGGGCTGATTTCAACACGGAGGGATCAAAAAAAGAGGCAGAGAAAACCGTCACAGCCTTCCAAAACATTAGGAATTAAAGAAGCCATTTCACAAAGCTGTAATGAGAACCAGAGGGATGATTTTTTTATATCGCTGCACATTTAACAACAATGAAACTGTGGGCCAGCACGGCTCTAAAGAGCTGGCAGTTACAGTATCAAACCACCGTCGTGAGACAAATAAAAACAAGATTTGCCACGTTTGGGTCCCCGGGCAGTGGTAAGGGGTAAATAAAAAGCAAAAGTCATAAAGACGAGACGAGGAGAGGGAGAAACCACAGACTGTCCCCCTCCTTCTCTCGCTGTGTCTTCTGTCTTCTCCCTCCAGTCGCCGGAGCGCTGCCATCTGTTGGAAAAAGAACACATGCCGGCTCTCATGTGGGGGCACGTCCTCGTCCCGACTCTTGCAAAGCATGTCCTTCTGCAGGGATCATCCGACCGTGCCATCTCCCGACATGCCGGGCCTGACGTCAACCCCGAGGCACGCACACGCCTCACCTCGCACCCGGGGGGGGGGCACTGGTCCACCATTCACAGCTCCGACATGCACAGTCAAAACAGACCCGCCGCTCAGACACACCAGGGCTGATGTGTGTTCAGTCTGCAGCGAGACGGCGAGAGACAAACTGTAATGTGAGTTTGTCTGATGGGGTCGCGTTTGCTGAGTGATGGGAGACCGAATCTGAAATGTCACGGCGGCTGAAGTCTGTCACTCTGCGCGTCACTCAGAGGCGATTAGTTCCACTGGACAACGAATCACAGTGAAGTTCCTCTATTGACACGGTGTTCAGATCCTTTACTGAAGTAGAAAACAGCAACGCAATCATTAAAAACAACTCCTGTACAGCTGTGAGCCCAGCATTCACACTTTTACCCATTTAAAAAGTACATATGTGTAAAATGTTGTATTTCATGTTCTTTTAAATGATATTTGTTCCTTTTCATGATGCATCTGGGCGAGGAGGGGCTTATTTTAACACTCTCTGTGTACTTTCATCACCAACATTGCATCACATTTTATATGCTGAACAGGTTTTTTTTCTACACTCTACAGCAAAGCCAGCTGTGTGTGTGAGGTTGTAATAGATGCTATATATTTATATATATATATATATATATATATATATATGGGAGAAGATTACAAAGATAAAATAATTTTGCAGGATTTTTAGGCTATATCTCTTCAAGAGCACGTCATAAATGCTTGAACTGGCAACAAAATCAAATATTACGATTACTGTATATTGAGAAATATCATCAGGATGACTCGTTTACTAAGACATTGAGATTTTTAATAAATAACCACCTGTAATGTGGAGCAGTCAGACTCAGACAGTCTGGTAAATTCAAATACCTGTCAGTCTACACGGACTGCAACACGTAAACCTGATTCAAAGTCTCTTTTCTTTTCATTTCATGGGTCTAAACACGGTGAACGTGAGTCAGGCTCTGAGATGCGGGTGACCCACGCTCAATACCGTCCCTGAACGCAGCACGTACATGAGAATGTCATTAGTGTTGCATGTAGTTTAGATTTCACCTAAGATGGAACGTTTCAGTGAATCAAAATTTAAGACAATCAGACGTTGTTAATCCATTCTGACGTTCGGTGCTCTTTCTCTTCGTTTCTGCAATGTCAAGTAAGGCAAATTAACTCAAACATGTCCTCCTGGAGTCTAATTTTCCATGACTAATCTATGAGAGCACTCATTTAGTCAAATGTCATGGTTCTTGGATACATCTGATACATTTCTTTTTTTTGCTTGAGAGTGACACGCCGGCTCAGCAAACCACAATCATTCTTGATCAATTTATCGAAGACAGCAGGGAAACGGATTTGTTTGACTGACGGAACGTACTCCAGTTCAACATCACCTCAGTCGCTCTGGAGTGATTGTAGCTTTTCAGATCCAGCTGTTCAAGTTTAATAAAAATGACAAAAATTTCCTAAAGTCAGTTTATTCCAGTATCGTACAGTCCTACTTTCTGTTTACATTAACAAACGGGTCGGCTGTCAGAGAAAGGTTCAAAGATAAAGTTTTCCATCAACGTATCCCAACATTTCTCTTCCTCACGACTGTAACAATCCACCTCTTAAAATAAGTTTTAATAAATGCACGTCAATGACACACACACACACACACACACACACACACACACACACACACACACACAGTCCTCTCTGCTCATGTGTGTTGATTTATTTCTGTTGATTCACTCATCAGTCCACAGTTTCTGCAGTTAGCTAGCTGCTGCGTCTCCTCAGACGGAGTGTTTTGCTCTGAATAACCGAGCGATATATTCCAGCAGAGTTTATGAACGATCCGGTCGGTGCCAGACTGCACTCTGGCACTCGGAGTGACTATTTACACACGCACCCATTTTCATCTCTAGACTCAGTGTCTGCGATTAATGAAAACTTTTTTTTTCTTTCTTTCTTTTTATTAGAGTAAAGGTGCTTATTTTCCCACAAGACACTCCTGGATTCATCCTCTTCTAACCCCACACACGCCTTCCTCGCGCCGTTTGAGGTGCGAAAGGGCAAATTTTTCTTTTGTCTCCTCTGTGAGGGGCAACAATTGAAACATGCCCAAACACAAAAAGGCACATTCCAGCCTGCAGCAGGGGTGAGTGTTAGTGTTTCTGCTCCCTAAAGCCTGATCATCTGTCACCACCGGCAAAAGTGCAAGATATAAGGCAGAGCAGGAAAACGAGGCCGCGGCTGCTAATCCGAACTTTAACCTGGACCTTTGAGCAGCGCGCTGACTTCAGATGACTCCGGCACCAAGACAGAAAAAACACCTGTGGCAGCAGGCCGTGGCAGAAAAAAGGCACAGATGGCATCCATAATTATCAGTTTGTGTCAATATTTGACTCGAGTTCAGCTAAAAAAAAAAAAATGTTAATATTTGAGCGTCTGTCTGCAACTTTCTAAATGTTGACTCGGGGCGGCAGAGTGCAGCGCCGCAGGCAGGTGGGCTGAACGTCTACAGCTGACAATGTCATCTACATCGAGAGGCGCTCAGGAGAGGCGCTCAACGCTGGAAGGTCAGCGGGTGAAAGTCATTAAAATAACTAGAAGGCTGTCAGAGCGACCCGGGGGGGGCCAGGCAGCATAAAACTATGGCGCAAAGATGAATTTAAAACATTGACTCCGAACAAATGAAATCCAAAAACTTCGGTCAAATGAAAAGCCTGCTTATACGTCAGCGTCGCCCCCTCGGTGCGATCCTCCCCGGGCCGGTGTGTTTACACAGTGAATGAAGTCTGGCAGCTGAGTGAAGACCTCTGACTACCAGCTTCTCATGCAGCCACTGACAAGCAAGTATGCGATGGCGGTTGAATGTGGGATTCCTAAGTGCTTGAGGTTGTGAAATGTTTGTCTATGTAAATGTGGCCGCAGATTTGTATTTCAGGCCACACAGAGTGGCTGCTCTCAGTCTGCAGCTCGCCGGGCAGCAAACCTGAAACCAACAAACGCCAGATATTCACATAAAACGTGTATAAAAGAAGATCATGACCTGATTTCAGCTGATGGGGGGAAAACAAAACCCACAATCCTTCTCCCTCTTTACAGTTTTCAGTGCCCGATTTGCTGCAGGATTATTTTTTTCTTTGACGTGAAATGAAGGGAGACGCTACAGAAGAACATGGTGACATTTTTAAATCACCACAATGTTCTTCTGAAATTCTATGTATTTGAATATGCAAAACGAGCCTCTAATCTGCATTAATTTCCATGGGCAGAAATCGGAGCGCTGGATGAAGCCAGGTTCAAAATAAAATTCTTGTTTCATTTTGTTGACACATTGGAGTCAAAGGTTTTTACAAAGGGAATTTTTTATCACTCCATGAATCAGAAAAACTGTCAAAAGGCATAACACTTTTAAAAATAAAAATAAAAATCAATTTCCGCCATGTTTTAGGGAATAAAATCAGGCTATGAATGATGCATGAAAACCTCTCTGTGGAAACCTTCAGAACATAGATGGACTGGAATATTTGGTGAATGCGAGAGCGACTGAAGTCGAGATTTCTTTGCTCTTACAAAAATAAAATAATAATTTTGAAGAAATGATAAACAGAGGCAACATGCAACATTACATGCATCTTTAGACAAAAATTGATGAGCAGGGATCATTCTGATTCATAGATATGACCATGAAACGTCATTTAAATATGCACTTATTTGCATTTTAGAAAATCTGAACTGAATCCAACAGATAAATGCATCTCTGACATCTTCTCACTGCTCTGGAAGAAGACAGAAGCAAAAAGACTAAAAACTGAGCGGCGCAATTTTGCTCTTCAGGTACATCCCGACTTAAAAAAGTAAAGCAGGACCCTTAAAGCCACACAAATCAATATAACTATTCTTTCAGGCCAAAATGTTACTGTGATTTCAGCCCCAGGACTCTGATCCACCACATCCGCAGCTGCACCAGGCTGCTGTTTTTAGCAGAAACCAGAATCTGATCGAAGAACTTGATTTTATCAGAGTCCATACCGATACTGATATATTGGCCAACATACAGACACACACATTTGTGTTATGTAATGGAGGCAGGGTATTCTATAGTTTCACTGAGATGACATCAGTGCACTGAAACAGTAAACCTCTCAGGGAATTCCTTTCCTTGGCCGAACGTTAGCCAGCTGAAGTTAGCAGCTAGCTCCAGCAGCCAAAGAGGCGAACATGCAGCAAACAGCAGATGGAAGCTGTTAGACGTCACTTCACCAGAACAATGACACTAAATGAACGCTGATGTCGTCCCCTGTTTGCTGGATGTGTCAACGGCCCGCTCGCACATCAGTCCCAGAAATGTTTACAAGGTCATAATATGTTAATCGTGCAATTTTCACTTTGGTTCAGGGTTTTTCTTGCAAGTGGCCAAAACGCGACTAATTAGAGCAGCTTTGAAGACCTCGTCACGCCCGCTGAGAGTCTGCTGCAGGGGGAGAAGATTCTAAAGCGTAATTTTAATTAATCAAATTACCACAAACCAGTTGACACGCTGAACCTCGGGCTTTGTGGAGATGCTTTTTTGCCCGCTCTGCCCAGAAGTTTAATGGCGCAGAGCTGAGATGAGATCTGACTCCTGGAAATATTCGGAACGGATCAGAACTGATGAACGTTTCCACCCACTGGCCTTTGTTTATCCTTTTGTCATGCGGGCTGTGTTTAATGATGCGAGCACTTACAGTAGACCATTAAGAGCAGCTCATCGGACAGGAAGTGTGTGTGTGTGTGAGTGAGTGTGTGTGGCTACTGTATCACGACCTGCTTTAGACTCCGTCTTGTCCTCTGCATCGCCCTTCCTGAAAGATTCACTCGTCTGGGCTCAAGTGTTTTTACTCCTGCGGCAGTATGCCGAGAGACAGAGAGTAAAAATGATGTCTGGAGGACGCCGACTGGCATTAATAATGAATCACCTGGCACAGCTCCCCTCCACCTTCCGCCTCCTCTTACTGTCCTGAGCCTGCGATAAGATCTGTCCAGAGAGTCCACGCAGCGCGAGAGCCTCAAGAATAAGACTGCGCCGCCTTCATTTTCCCTGAGCAAACATAAATCCAATTATTAGATAAATCCGAATTTCACGAAGAGTCATTCGTATGCTGATGACACTCCAGATGTGATTAACACCTTTTCGTGTTCTCGTTGAGTTTGCTGATTGTATTCCGCGACCCTTAACATGCTCCAAGATTAGCACTTCCCTTCAAGCGAGGCGGATAAAATCATTTCACCCCTATTAAACTGTACAAAGTGCCCACAAAGGGTAGATTTAAAACATTCTTATTCTTTGCCTTCCGCTGATTTTCCAATTAACCTTTACAGGATCGGCACTGTGTTCTCACTAAACTCCATAAATCTCAGCAGCGCATTTGGCTCGGAGCTGCACAACACGCGCTGCCTCCACCCCCTTTCAGATTAGCATACTGTAGCTCTCGCCGCTGTCATGAGTGGAGCTCGCTAATAAACACAGCTGTCTCTGAATCGCATCCAACAATCACTTCCCATGTGCTCTGTAATCTGAGGTTAACCAAAGGGACGCTTACGTGCTGCTAAACGCCGACCGCAAAGTCAGACACACCGGATGGATTTCCTCCGGGCCTCCCGACTCCGCGGCACTAATAGCTGGTGTGATTGCGGCACACACTCGAGACCTCTCAGCTCTCGCGCTGGGTTCTTCTCCTGTTGGGGTTTTTTTGACGTACAGCTTTTTTGATCTGCTCTGGGTTTTTTTTTTTTTTTTTTTTCGGATCTTGTTTCCAGGGAGGTCAGCAGCCAGCGGCGCGTGATACGTCACCTGATTTCAATCACTTCAACAGAAGAACATGTTCCAGTGAAAATCGCAGCGATCGCACAGCTGGGGAACAAACAGCGTTATTAATCTTTTAGGAGGCGTCTATTTTCTCCGAGCGGAGCACTCAGGATTGCATTCATAAATGTTAAAACGACGCACATCCTGTAAGCAAACACTGACCTTTACTCCTCCTGTTTTTTTTTTTTTTGTTTTACGCTGAGCGCTGGAGATAAGGTGGCTCACAGACTAAACAAGAATCAACAACCCTCAAAACCTCCCTGAGCTGTTGTTTCCGCTTCAAGGCCTGGAAGCTTCTCCTGTCTCTATATTTTTTTCGGGGGTTAAACGGGGCCAAATTCAAACCACCCAACCAGCCAGAGCCGCGTCGCCTTCTGTCCTCTCTCCACTTTCCAGAAGCTGCACACCTGACCGACGTCGGTGGTGGATCACAAAGAGCTGAAGCTGTCTCCGCACCTGACAGCTTATTCATTTATAAGCTCCCAGCACTCTTTTCCTCTCCACCTCCTCCTCCTCCTCCTCCTCCTCCTCTTCCTCCTCCTCCTCTGTGTATGGCATAACAAGAGAAAATCCTTCTCGCTGTTACAAGCCACGGTCTGTAACTTCAGATCGCTTTAATCCCCGGGATGAAAAAAAGAGAAGGAAAAAAAAAAAAAAAAAGAGTCTTTCATTTAACAAATCACCCCCTCAGAACTCGGGATCCCTGTGTAATTATTCCTCCTATGTGACTGTAAGCCAGCCGTGAGAAGAGCACTTGACGAGAAGCCGCTCGCGCATTAAGTCTCCCTAAGCCTCCTCCAGCCTGTTTCTATAAAAACTAATGGACGGGGGGGGGCTTTCTCTAAATTTCCCTAAATATCCGACCCCGGAATATCAAGTGGCTCTCCAGGCTGGCAATCTTTTTTCCTTTTTTCTTTTTTTCTGGATTCCAACAGACAAGTCAGCTGGTCAGACAGCGAAACACGGTGATTCTCAAGAGGCTTTGGGATTCATCGACCTGAGTGTGAGCATGAGGAAGAAGAACGGTGGTGGTGTGTGTGTGTGTGTGTGTGTGTGTGTGTGTGTGTGTGTGGGAGGGGGGGGTCACCTGGTGAGCAGGTTCATTCAACATTTCTTTTTTTTTTTTTTTTTTTTCTTTTTTTTTGAAGGAGTCCCCCACCGTGCAACTTCACGCTTTCTCAACTCTCTATCCGTCTCTGTTAGTTTCCAGAACAAGTCGCAGGCAGGCTGGGAACACGTTTACATTTAAGGAGAGGTCCACTTACACTCCGGATCTGACTGTGATAACACACACACACACACACACACACACACACATATATCCATACATATAAAGCACAGCAGGTCTCGAGGTGTGTAACTTTAACAGAAACCAGCACTTCTCCTGCTTCTCCAGAACACACACACACACACCAGGTTGACATGACGAAAAAAAAAATACAAACACTCACCAAAGAACATGCTGCTCTCCATGGCTCCTCAGGCTCGGGGGTCTGCTGTATTTCCTCTCTGGTGCCCTGCCAGTGTGTGTGTGTCCATGGACGGCAGCCTGGGCATGTCTCATACACTCCTCAGGGGTGTGTGTGTCTGTTGCATGTGTGTTCAATCCGACGGCAGCGTCAGTGGCCAGCCTGCATGCTGCACTCTGCACGCCTGCTGCTGTCTGTGGACCTCCGTATCTGCCTCCCCCTCTCCCTCTCTCTCTCTCTCTCTCTCTCTCTCTCTCTCTCTCTCTCTCTCTCTCTCTCTCCTGGCGCTGGTCCTCCCTTGCCTGTCTCGTCCCCTCCCCTCCTCTTTTAGCTCTTCCCCTCCCTCCTCCTCCTCCTCCTCCTCCTCCTCCTCTCTGGCCCCTCCACACACTGGATCCCTTCGCTTCTTTCCTCCCTCTCTCTCCGAGGTGTCTATCTACATTTTCCAGCAACAGCCTCTTCTTCACGAATGCCTCTCTCTGCCTCTCTCTCTCTCTCTAGGTGTCTCATCTTTGTTTTATGTGTCAACCATGCCTCCGTCTCTCTCTCCCTCTCTCCCTGCTCTCCCCCCGCTGTCTCTCGTTTATTTGATCTTATTCCCTTTCCCCTGCTTCCATTTCCAGCTCGCTCCTTTCTCTCTCTCTTTTTTTTTTTCTTTTCTTGATTCCTCACCGTTGCCTTTCGCTCTCCCCCGGTTCTTTCCCCTCCTTATCTGTCTCTCTTCGTTTCCACCTCAGTAAATATCTTTGCAGCGTGTTTTTCTCTTCTCTCTCTCTCTCTTTCTGTTTCTGCATTTCTTCTCTCACCCCCCCTTTTTTTTGTGTCTCTTATCGTTTTTCGGCTTTTCACTCAACACGTTTACATGCACACCAGAGAAAAAAGGGGAAGGAAAAAAAAAAGGGTTTCTGGGAGAAATCAGGTTATGGAAATTGGGCAACACATAGGAAGTAGTCCATCATATATCAAAGTCCTGGACCGGAGCACTTCAGTCTGCAGGTGTTCATGAAATCAGTTACTGGAACAGCGTTAATAAAAATACAAACTCACTGAGCGGTGGGCAGAACTCTTACAGACTTTTACAGCTCCACTGATCCGTAGTCTTGTGTTATACTCGATACACAACCCGTAAAAAGTGAAGAGCCCAGAAAGGATTCCAGCGTTTTAGCATCTTTCAGCTTATTGTTTTGGTTCAGCAGCTTCATCACTTTCTGTTCACTCATCGTGACGTCACCCATTGGTTTATTCTGTTTGGATCCGACCAAGAACCCGAGGATGACTTGTTGGAACTCGTCCATCACGAGGAAGCCCCGCCCTAAAGCGTTCCCTGTTTTATCGTCTATTTTCTCTCTACATGGGACCATAATTTACCAAATCAACATCATGTTGCGTTGAAGATGACTTGAAACTAGAGAGAGAGCATAAACTCATTAGAAAAACTGTTAACGGAAGAAGTATTGCCATTTTTTCATAAGCTTACATACAATCTGACCTCTTTTTGAAACCAGCTTCTGTATAATCACTGCTCCAAATAAAAGTGTGACCAGGCAGTTGTGTGCTTACATGTTCACCGTAACAACTTAATAAATCAACGGTGTGTTTAACTTCCATTAGCGTCAATGCAAATCATGTCAATTCAAACATGATGCATTATAAATAAAAATAAATGCACTGACAGGAGCGCTTCCCGGATTCGTAATGAGTCAGAGGTGCAAAAAAAAAATAATAATAATAATAAAAATCACGACTGTACAACATTATTCTTTCAGAGTCATGGCAGAGTCATGTTGGACCTTGAAAATAAAGACTTGTGATTCTCATGGTGCAGGACTTCTTCCTGGAGCCCTGCTAACCGATGATGTCAGCGGTGGTGAAATCTTCTACTTTTAGTGGATAAACAAACAAACAAAAAAAAAGAATAATAAAGGACCTCACTCACATCAAACTGTTTATTCTTACCTCAAGGACGTTTCGGGAAAGACGCCCTTCCTGCGGCGTGGATCCTGGTTTGATGGGAGCGTTGTCCTTTATTTTTCTTTTCTGTTTATTCACTACAAGAATGATTCAGCAGACGCACTGAAGCTTCATACGTGAGTTGAGCACGTTGTCTTACATCTAGTGTTCTCATGTCAACAGAAGAATTCATATTTTACCTATTTTGTCACATGTGTTTCACTACCTTTGTATTTCTCTACCAAGGACGATCGCCTATATCTTCCATGATCAGGTGTCTGTCCTTGTTCCTGAACCTAATTGGTTAAGAGTTGTGGTGATAAGATGTTGCTGTGTGATGTTTTGTGTGTTGTTTCTGGCACAGTGTGAGAGGACAGGATGTATGGTGAGCGAGCTCGCGGTTTGTTCCTCACACAGTACGTTTTACAGTTCGCCAGCTGTTGAACTAACTTATTAATACTTAAAGAGTCTACTTCCTGTTCGAGTCAGACTTTGGATTAAATTATTCTGAAACGTGGATGCATCTCTAACGATCTTTCCTTTCATCCCGCTGCTCGCCTGTCACACTGATACTTTCTGTTCTCCGGCAGAAATACGGCGGGGCGATGAGGGTTTTCTCTGAACGCCTACCCCAATTATGGAAACCAGGTTTCTTGTTTACACAGAGCTTGAGAAATCCGATTACTGCACAAATCTGACAGTAACACAGTTACTTAAGTGCAGGAAAGTGCGCTGATTGATTCTGCCGTTTCTGTTGTCTTGCTCTCCCTCCTCCTCTTTTACACTTCCATTTCCCCCTGTGCTGATGACACTCGCTCTCTTGTTTTCTCTCTGACGCTCCAACACGCCTTCCCAGACTGTCTTTTTGTTGCAGTTCGCTCCCTTCTGTCTCATTTTGCTCTCACTTAGTCAGCCCCCCCCCCCTTTCTCTTTCTCTCTCTCTCTCTCTCTTTCTCTTCACGATTCATTTTCTTCCTCTCTGGCTGGTTGTAATCAGACTCAACAGGAGCTGATATCAGGCTGCTGCTGCTGCTGCTGCTGCTGCTGCTGCTGCAGCCATGAGACACTGCTGCTGCTCCCCCTCTATCTGTAGCCTTCACACACACACACACACACACACACGCACACACACACACGCACACACACACACATGCACACACATCTCTTGTCAAGCTTCTTTTTAAGTGTGCATCTCTATCTGTGTGTGTGTGTGTGTGTGTGTGTTGTCTATGCACAGTTTGTGTCTGTGTAATGTTTCTGGGTGTGTGGTTTAGAGCAGCCTGTACACACAGACACACACACACACACACACACACACACACACACACACCCATATAAACAACCACTCTCTTAAGTATATGCACAATACACTCCAAAAAAAATGATCAAAACACTTGAAGAAACACACATGGACCCAAAAATATTGACAATATGGAGGCAACCTCAGCCCCTGACACACACGCACACACACACACACAGACACACAGGGACACACAGAGAGACACACACGCACACTGGATTTTTAGAAAAATTACTTAGACACAAACTATGCATCTACAGCGCAAACTCACAGATAGAGATACACACTTTAAAAGAAGCTTGACAAGAGATATGTTTGTGTGTGTGTGTGTGTGTGTGTGTGTGTGTGTGTGTACAGGCTGCTCTAAACCACACACCCACAATAACAATCACACACACACACACACACACACACACACACACACACACACACACACAGATAAACAATCACTCTCTTAAGTATATGCACAATGCACAAAATGATCAAAACACTTGAAGAAACACACACAGACCCAAAAATATTAACAATATGGAGGCAACTTCAACCCCTGACATGCACACACACACACACACACACACACACACACTTACCAAAACATTAACAAACACACACACACATACACACAACTGCAAAGAAAACAAACATATACACAAAAAAACAATACAGTTGGTTTTGTACGTGCCTCCTCATCTTGCACATAATTTTCACTGCACGTCTTATAGATAAAGGAGGCTGATGAGAAAGTCAGTGTCAGTTGTCAGTTTTGGCGATGAGTCGTACGCAAAAAGAGAAAAGAAGTTCGGTTGAGTTTCAGCTGCCGTCTCTGCTCAGCACGTCTCTGTGTGTCACCGTCTCAGGTGGATATTTGTCTTATAGGCGGCACATAGAATTCTTTGAGCTGATGAGAAACGTCTCCTGAGTGTCAGCGACGGGGTTTTTCCAGTTTGGCCTTGTGTTTATCTTGTGGTTTGTATCTGAGTAATCAGCAATGCAAAAATGGTGATTACATAACAGCCGCAAACTGAGAGGTGGGCAGACTAAACGGTGGCATGTCATCGCTGCTTCCCACCTGGTTATGATATTTACTGTATGTAAGCGTAAAGAATGGATTTGTCCTCTTTGTCCACACACCGTGTGTGGGCTCTTTGTTCAGCAGCACGTCATATAATTCTGTTTTTTTGGTTTTCTTCTTGTTTAGTTTTTTCTGGTGAAGTCGAGCCATCACGAGCCATCACACAAATCTTGGAACTGTGTTTTTCTGCAAACTATGGGTACAATTCAACATTCTTACAATGTGTAGGATATTATATGTAGAATACATTTATATGAACTGACTGTCTGATAAGAAGGAGGAGGAGGAGGGAGTGACAGCTGCCAAGAAAGAAACCAGGACCACTTCAAGACGAGGTTTAAAGTGACAACAGCGGGTATTTTTAACGAGCTGTTTGGACACTTTCAGACGTCTTTGTCACAACAAAACTGGATATTTTTAGGGATAGACTGGGAAACGTCCAAGCCATATTTGTGGCGACAATACAAGTTATTTTAAGCCAAACAATTATCTTTCCCTGACCCTAACCAACTGCGTTTTTGTGCCTAAAGGCAGGAACACAATCGTTGGACGTCTGAAACGTTCAGGGAGACTTGGATGAGTTCGGGAACAAATCTGTCGGGTGTGTTCAGCTGTGTTGGAAGCTTCTGGAAAGTCTGAGAGTGTTGGCGGTCTGAAGTTTGGACGCCATCGGATACTCTGATCGGTTGTCTGTTCGATGACCCTTCTGATTGGCGGTGTGCTAGCGAATCAGCGCGGCGTGTGGGAGGGGCAGAAGTGACGATGGTCTGCACTCTGTTCTGTCATTTCCAGTTTTCATGTTTTGGATTACTGACACAAGACTAGCGCCACCCGATGTTAAGGAAGCTAACTGCATCTCACACAAGCACAGAATGCAACTTCTCTGCCAAACGGGTCAGACGACAGGCGACGGAGTGGTCGGATAAAGGCAGCTGAACGTTGGTTTGAGTCTGGGAGGTGTGTGGGCCCCTTAAACCTCACCGGAACTTCATTTAAAATGTGCATTAACAAAACGTTTCAAAATATCCTAAATGCCATCATTTATTCTGACAGTTGCATTAATTTACAGTTGCATTTTTTTTATCCCCACACTGTTAATCAAGCCGGATCCAAAGTCCAGTATCACCACCACCATTAAACACTTAACCCTTAATTTAAGCTCAAAGATCTGCATCATATTGCACTCACTCACAGATACCAGCCAACTATTCCCAAAGAAATCTCATAATGTTGGACAATGTAAGAAACAATTCCTGGACCCCTCCCTTCATCTGGATCTGCACCAACATTAACACAGTCTATTCTGAGCTGAGACTCATCTGCCATCTAAGTTTCATGTAAATCCTCTCAGCAGTCTTTATCTAATCAAACCAACCATCAAACATCACCTGCTTGGTGGAGGTAACAGTGAAAATTTGCCGGGCGTGGCTGGCAAGTCAACAAACACATCGCGTCCGAGGAATCTTGATTTCTTCATTTCTTGTGGGTATTTTCAGTGAGTTGAGCTTGAGATGAGAAACATGTGCGAGCCTGAGTCACACATCTGGGAAACTTTTAGGTCGTGAGTCGCCGCTGAGGGTGCGAGGTTGTTATTTCAAGGTTTAATTCACATGAATGGCATCTTATCACTGCTCTGGGGTTTGAGTGCAACAGCGTGAAAGTGACGCAGAAAAAAAAAAAAGAAAAACCAAGAAAAATGCAGCATCTTTTTATTTTACCGCCTCTGAACTGATGTATGAGGATGTTTTTTTTGTTTTTTATTTTGTGGTGTAACAAACAACCTGCTGGCAGAATATGCACGTGTGTTTGTACGTGTGTGTGTTGAGACATGAAGTATGTACACAAGAAGAAACACAACAGAGCCTGTAGTTGCACCTGTGTGTCGTTACAGATGTGTTGTGTTTGTAGAGCATTAATAGTTCAAACCACCCTGAGGGTCTGTGTGTGCGCTCCTCTCTGTACGTGTGTGTGTGTTTTGGATAGTATTCCCACTCGTGTTTAACCTCTGCCTGGGTTTGGCTCTATCTCCCCCCCACACACACACACACACACACACACACACACACACTTTGTCTGATTGGCCCACTGTAACGCTGCGGCTGAAGGTCAGACGAATTGACCGCTCCTCCGAGCTCCAGCCCGACGGTATCGACTGCGAATGAGACGCTTTCTTGATCAAAGCGATGTCTGCCTACACACACACACACACACACACACACACACACTGAGATATCCATCCAGACAGTTGGTGACATCATCAGCTGTCTCCTCACGAGTGTAAAAATGAAAAAATAAATAAATAAATCCAGAGTCAAATATAATAAACATTCTCGAGAGCCGCGTGTGATTCCTCTCCGCTATCATCCCCTTCAGGCTCCTCCGCTGCGGCCATTTTGCACAGCGCAGATGTTTTCAATTAATCCTGAATTCCCATTCTCCCCTGTCCACCCCCCGCCATCTCCCCCGAAACCACCCTCCCCCCCGAAACCACCCTCCCCCCCACAGAATCCAGCTCCAGTAAATAAGTTCCTTTCTATTCTCTATCTCAAATGGCGACCCTCCCTTTCTCCTCTCCTTCATCATTGTCCTCCCATCCTCCCTTCCTTTATCCCCGGTTCCCCCCCTCCAATCCAGTCGTCCTCCGTCCACGCACTGGCTGTGGCAAATATGTTTTTTAACCTTGACTCGCAGGTGTCGGTGGCAGAATGGGGCATTATTTGTCACCATAAATAGCGGTTAAGCAGCGGCGGCAGCTCGGCGGGAAAAGCCCCAGCGTGCCGCGTGCGAGTGCAGCCGGGGATACTTCATTAATCTTGCTGTCACTTCCATGACGCTTTTCATTAGTTATTGGGCTATCTGATCAACAGGCAGGCTCTCGACTTTTTCAAAAGCCGTCCACCGGCAGCTGGAGCGAGGAGAGAGAGGAACGGGATAATTGTGAAGAGACAGACGAGGGGGTAGAAGGGAGAGAAACGAGAATCAAAGGAGGATTCGGATTGTCTCGGCCTGTGACAAATCACATTCTTGTGGGAGGTCAGCTCATGTGACACCACTCAGGAACCAGCTGAACTCTCGGCAGAAACATCATGTGATGTGGATATTTAGCAAATGACAGATGCCATTTTAAGGACTGCCCACGTGTCTGTTGTTCACAATAATTACTCTCTTATCTAATTTAAAACGTCTCAGGACAAACAGTCAGTGGTTAAAATCAAAGTTAAAGTTAGACGCTGACATTTTCCTGAAATCCAAATCTTGTTCTTGTTCAACATTTTTTTTTCAGCAATAGCTTTTCGGTGTATTTACATTCTGTGATTACCTCTCTGTAAACAGCACTTTTCTTTGTTAGTGGCGCGGTCCGCCGCTCCTGCACAGGATTGGGTTTCAGAGGAAGCAATGCAAACATGTAATCCAGCATTAACTGCTTGTAATTCTATCTCAGTGACTTCAGCTTCACTTTTTTACTGAATCAGAGTCGTAGAAGTTGCCTCTTACGTAAACCTCCGCTGCTTCCAGACGGAGCGTTACTACCGTTGTACTCAGTGTGACTGTGAAAATAAAGAATAGTTTTCTTCAAATTAAAAGCATTCAACCGGCTCCTGCAGAGTTACGTAACGTGTCGATAAAAGCAATCTGTTATTTTGTTCCATTTTCAAATAATTGTTCCGTTTCTGCAAGAATTTCATCGCATGTCGGGATCTGTAAGTGTGGTTGTGTTGCGTCCTGGTGTAACTCAGACATCAAGATGAGCAGAGAGGCCATCCTGTGGTTAGTGACGTACCGTAAGTTATATGAGCCCAGGTTTTCTTAATACATGCAGCTGTATCAACTAAACTCACAGTTCTGATTGTTAGTAGCCAGAAAAGTCTGAGCAGGTAACGAACACTCAGTTTCTGTTTACTTTCATACTCTGTGGAGAATTCCTTCATCGAAGTTGAATTGCAAAAAAAAAAAAAAAAAAAAAGACCTTCAGGTTGTTTGAGCGATGCACTTCTGTTCCCACTGGACTCTTGTGTTTTTAAATCAAATATAAAAGATGAAAAAAAGAGTCAAATCAACATTCGCCTGCTGTTTACTTCCGTTCTATGAGCGAAAAAGGGTAGAAAAAACACTTTCACACCTGCTGGTGTTTCCTCTCCTCTGCTATCTGTGTGTTAATGTTTTCAAAAACCCCTGATGCTAAAGGAAACGACAGCCTCTGACCTCGCAACATAACTGTAGACGATGGCTAGTTAGTCCAAGGCTAGCATGGTCGCTAACGGTACGGATGTAAACAAGCTAGCAGCTCTGACTGCTGCTTTTTAGTGGTGGTTTAGTGATAAATGACGTCATGTTGACAGGATGAAGTTTTATGTTACGTACTTGGAAAGGAAAGATTGACTGAATCATGTAAATCCTTTTTTACATTATCGCAAAACTATCATAACCAGATTATTCACAGTCATCTGAATTATTGTTGTCATGTAAACATGCTCAGTGTTGGGTGAGTTAATACACTTAAAGTGAAACTCTCACCAAAATGCAACTTACTGTCTTTTTGTGAATGTAGCCGAGTCAAACGTTTGTTTCCAGGTGTCATAACATTGTGTTTTGTGTGCTCTGGATGTCCTACAGTGTCAGTGCACCTGAATGCACCGTGAGTAGCTGGAGGTGACAGCTGAATTAAATAAACTAATCAGTGTGGAGTGGTGTGAAGACATTGGGAGTGAAGACTGGCTGCGAAGAGGAGGCTGCTGTACTGAGCTGGGCTGTGTTGGACAAAAGAGGACCCCCCACTTACCTGGAAACCCCCCACCCCCAATTCTCAGAGGATCACGGGCACCCAAAAGCAGAGGAAAGTCGAATACTTTTCCCTGCTTATCTCCCTCTGACTTTAACTCCTTCCTAGAGATCAGCAGCCTGTAGGAGACCAAGATGAGTAAAGGCTGAGGCATCAGGCGGTGTGGGACTGTGGGAGAGTGGGCCCCCCTCCCCCGCTTTGGAGTACTGCTAAGCCCCCCTAATTAGAAGGGCCCAGCGAGGAGTTGAGGTAACAAGACCTCTGTAGTAGTTAGTTTGGTTTTAGTATGAACCATCTACCTGGACTGGTATCTTCTTAGGAATATATTGCCCCGCTTCCCCGTCCCCGATTGAAGGCTGTGCTGCAGTCATCTTAAACCCCGCCCACCAGAAATGCACTTTTTTATTGTAAATAAATGGTGTCCTCGCTTTTTTTTACTTCAACCCCGTGTCTTGTTGTTTTAACTCAGCGTGGTTTCCAACCAATCCAAGTTCCAGAACCTTTTAACTTTTATTATTAATTGTGTGGTGTGACACAAGCATAATTACGATGAAAGCACCACTTTTAAGATTTACCGTGTTTTAGCTCATTTTCAATGGGAGTGCTACGGGCACTTTTACGATAGCATCAAAATCTCTATTTTTAAAACGGTAAGAAGGCTCGACACAACATGAAACTTTGCTGGTAGTATCACCAGGATCTCTACACACGAACACCAGCATTGACAACATTGTGTGTGTACGCTCCTAAAGTTCCATAAAAATGCACTGATTATTTGTTGTTTTGTCATTAGCGAAAAACAATATTTACCACAAAGATTAAAACGGAGCCTCATGTCAGAAACAAAACTAAAATCAAAAGCCGGAAAAGTCACGTGTGGATGGTTGTTGCTGGAAGACAGTAGTTCCACCTTAACTGTCCTCCATTAAAACAAATATACAGTAAATCTTGAAAGTGGTGCTTTCGTCATAATTATGCTTTTAAACAAACATTTGACTCGGGTATGTTCACAAAAAGACCCTAGGTTTAATTTTTTTAACTGAGGACCTGCATCTTCTGGATAATGAAAGGGGTACGTAACAAATTACTTATTAATGGGTGTAATCATGAAATATTACTCGTGCTAGTTGCTTTCAAATGTTAACACGACCAAACAGTGGTGAGACAGTGACAAGAAATGCAATGTAGGGTTGATTAACAGATCATTCATCCAAAACAATGCACAGAGGAAGGACATTTTATGAGTTTATAATCAGTTTACAGTATTACAGGGAGTAACAGAACAAGCTGTCTGAGATGAAGATCTGCAGGCCAACGTCGGTTTGATTGGCTTGACTGTAAACAGATTCACCAGTTGTCTTTCTGTTGTATCCTGAAGAAGCAGCTGCCCATCGAGTGTTTGCCAGGAGTATTAAACCACATTTGTTGTTCATTACAGCTTCAAGGGCAATTTACTCAATACTTGCATCAAGCTTGCGTTAGCTTTGTGCCCAATTTAGTTTCATTTTGATCTTTAGTCAACAAAGAACGGCAACAAAAAGGCAAGAAGTGCAACGAGTACAGGAGAAGAATTGGCAGAACCGGAAACATCTGTACAGATTTCATTTTGCGCAGTGTGTTTGTGTCCAGGCCTCGGCTCTCGTGCTCATGCGGCAGTTGTGAGATGAATATTTATGTCAGCTTGTCCTCGCTGACGAGTCGGTGTAATGCAACATGTTGTAATCCTACTGTAACATCCATTACCAGCACACCTCTCCGGAGCACCGAGCTGAAATGTCATGACAACAGAGGGAAGACGAAAATACATTTAAAGCTAATAAGCCGAAGCGTTTCGTTTGTGTTTTTCTTGGGACGGGGAAGGAGCGATCGTGAGTCATTCACGGGGAGAAATTTCATAACTGCACAAGAGGAAACTCGACACCAGATGAGAAGGTTCTGGCCCACGTCGACTCGACCGCGAGCTTTTTTTCTAACGAGACCGAGCATTACGCTGACGACTGATGACTCTGATCGAGGGTTTATTAACTGCACTGCTACATAAAACTGCACCACGTCAAATGTGGCTTGTGTGTAACCCACCTACATGTGTGCCGACGGCGCTGCGGCCCGCGACCCTCCCACTAAGCCTTCTGGGATTGAATCTGGTTTCCCACCATTTCCTCTCCATGTGTTTTGCATCACTAAGCCAATAGCGAAAGAGGGCTGCAGATAAACCGCTCGTACCTGTAGGGGAGAACTTTGGCTAAACAAAGGGACTTGGAGGAGCTTTTATTCTGAAATCTGATACGCAGACCCAGAAAGAATGGGCAGTATTTTTTTAAAACGGACCTGGCATGTGAGTGGAGCTCATAACTGTTTCCAGTTCCAGTGATGAGTCATCCAAAGACCTCTGTGTTGAGAATAGATTTATTTTTCAAAGGATATCATCGATGTTACTAAGATACCGGCTGGTAGTCTGAGCTTTTTCTCCTCTCCCTGTGCGTGATGGCAGCCTGCAGCCGCTATAGGAAACAAAATGACACGTGAAACCCGCCGCAGTTACACTTCCAGTCGCTCTTAGATTGAAAACGGGGAATAGAAATGGAGTCTCCAGGTAATCAGCCTGAAAATGCTGCGGCTGCATACTCCACAACGCTCGACCGCTCGCCCAACTGTTGATCCGTCTCCCATCCTGTATTTTTTATTTATTTTTCTTTTCTTTTTTTGCCTTGCAGTTCCTCAGCAGAGAGGATCAAAGCGTCCTCGCAGTGCCGGGTTTTTTTGGTTTTTTTTTCAACATCCAGCACCACAAACCAGCCCGTTCCTACCCAGTGAGGTAATTGGAAACAGATAATGTACGATACCCTGTACGGGTACTGTGATTGTTAGCAGGGAGGTTTTTCAGAGCAGGAACAGAATAATGATTGCAGAGCCGTTTAAAGGAGTTTGACTGCTGAGGACTGTGTCTGTTGTATGTCTGTGATACTTTATCAAACATCCTATTACCTTCTCCTCCCTGTTGCCCTCCTCTTTCCCTCCTGTCTGTCTTCCTTTGGAGTAACGTTTCAACTCATGTTTTAAGGTTTTTCATCAGTTTTATATTATCTTTATCACTATTGTTTTGATTGACATTTTAACATTCAATTTTGGTTTCGTATGTATTGTGGTTTTTTTTCAGTCTGGTCATTGTTGTCGCTCTCCAGGTGCCCCCATGTTCAAAAAACACAGCGAGTGTCCCTATAGAAGATAAGGGGCACTTTCCTCTAGTTTGCCCTTTCAGTGGACAAAATGTGCTGAGGCCCGGGGCTCTTCACCGAGCTGTGTCTGCTGTAAGGGCACTCTGAATGGAGCTTTAGAGGGCACTCGATCGTCCATCGAAACTGTTTCAACATAAATGCATCACGACTTTCTGCACCACTGCGTACGGCTGGTGTCCCTGGTCCTCAAACATCCTGAGTCCACCACTGCTTCTGTGCATCCTCTGCTTTGTTCAGGGATCTAAAAACATGGAGAAAAAACAAATCGAAGAAGGAAAGAAAAGAAAACAGGGCGTTGAGAGAACTGGTTAAGACAGATGGTGGTTTGGTTGAAGTGAAAACATCCTGTTTTGGCTCACTTGAGACACTTCCCAGGCCCGACACCAGAATAAACTCTTACCATTATTGTACCACTGTTTGGCTCAGCCTTTTAGCATCTGTTAGCTTGAAACCCCCCACATTTCTTTTGACAAGTGGTAGGGACATTTCTCGAGCCATGTTTGTGGCGACACGACAAACAGCAAACAAGAAGGAAAAACACGATGTGTTCCGAACCGAGTGGGTTTTGCGGCTTAATCTAACCCGACCACAAGCACAGAGTTGTCACAACATAATGTAGTACTCTGATAAATATTAGTTGCATTTATTGTGTTTTTTTCGTGGGGATAAGTTACAGATAGAATGCCAGTTGTGGTGAAATTAAAAGTTGCATAAATAATAATTTGACATAAGTAAAGGATTGGGATGTATAAATAATTTATGGTTAAAATGAGTGATATTAAAATATCATTTCATAGGTTTGAATTTTGTTAAAGTTTAAAAAAAAGTAATCCTTAGTACGTCACCTTGCGTGCCTTGCGTCACCTTCATGACGTTAGTTTTTTTTCAGACTTCCGGAAAAGGAGAGGAGGAAGAAGGGGCAACGTGTTAATGGCGTTGAGTGGCGAACAGACTGTGTGTATTTAACAGGGACGGATTACGAACAGTTGTTGGACAACGTGTGTGAGTGTGCATCGGACTTTAGCCGCAGTTGGAGATTTTGTGTTGTTGTGCGGATCTAAAGCCGAGTTCGGTCGAGTTAGCTGGCTGGAGCTAAGCTAGCGTCGCCGGATCAAGACGCCGTCTGCGCCGACAGGAGGAGCTTCGCCGGGTCGTCTCCGGGAGCGTCGTCGACGGGGAGGACGCATCGCCGCTGCGGGGGGGGAAGACGGAGTTTCATTGCTGAGGGCGGAAACGGTTGACGAAGGAGACGCACAAAGGTTCGTCAGCTGCGGCCTGGTCCTGCCGACTTTTTTCCTCGACACTTGGAGGTACAGTTTGGAGGATTTCTTTCTGAGCTCCAACGTAAAGCGCGCCAACGAGACGTCTTACAGTGCACTCAGGTTGAACAATTTAAGACAGAACATAATAACCCGGGTTTTGTTTATTATTTTCAAATGGTCTGAATGTGTTTTCTGCAAGCCCGTGTACAATATAATTTCATAACCAGATATTGTGTGGTGTGTTATTGCATGAGGTTTATCATTTACATTGCCATAAAGTACTGGTCAGAGTTTTCCCGGCCTTCGCTAATAAGTACTACTGTACACAGTGAGTGATAATCATACAGTACTCAAACCCTAGACAGTTATTATTTTTTTTTGAGATGTCCCTTTACCACATGATATTGAGCATAAGGTGGGCTTCCTATTACACGAGCCGGTGGTAAAAGGGTTACATTTTTGGGGGCTCGTCCGGGATTGTTTGGATGTATTTTTGCTATAACTGACCTGTGTTTTTTTCTGTATCCAAAATTTGAGACTGATGTAATTACCTGTATTGCTAATAAGGTGAAAATACTGTGAAGTTCTCTCTTTTACTGTTTTGAGCTAAGGAAAAAAGAAAAATGGAAGCAGTTGAAATTGAGGCCTGGTGTAAAAAGAAACAGTTAGCGTATGAAAATGCAGTTGTTTTGAGTGACGTTGACCCAGATGTTACCGATGCAGTTCTGCTAACAGCTTTGAATCAAGTTAAGGCATTTGGGAGACCTGAGATAATTGATCGCTGTCTTGATGTAGCTTCCAAAGCACAGTTTATATTGATTAAGACTTCTACTGACTTGACTAACCAAACCCTACCTGATGTCGTTGGACTTACTGGGGAAGCTGGTCCATGGCCTGCTCATGTGCTCCATGCTCCTGCAGACAGCCAAGAGTTTCAAGCTAAACTAATGTCATTTCTGACGACTGAAGGTAAAACTCTCACTGATGTTAGCGACTTACTCAACCCTTCCCCCCTTGACATGAATACTGCACTGATACACGCCATCAGCTCGCTAGTGGATAAATGTAACACCACATCTGCTGATTCTCAGAGTTATCGTAAGCTCCGCATGTTCTCTGGTATGAAGCCTACACCCAGTGGAGAGGAAGAGTATGATGCCTGGGCAGAGCAGACAGCACATTTGCTAGAAGAGTGGCAGTGCAGTGACAATACAAAGAAACAGAGGATAGTGGAAAGCCTGAAAGGTCCAGCTGCTGACATTGTGAGATTTTTGAGAGTGCAGAAGCCCACTGCAACTTCATATGACTACCTGCAAGCTTTGGAAACAGCTTTTGGAACAACTGAGAGTACATCTGATCTCCTGGTGAAATTTAGGCACACATATCAAAATGTTGGTGAAAAACTGTCTGCTTACCTGTTGAGGTTGGATAAACTGCTGCACTGTCTTATCAGGAAAGGAGGCGTGGCACTGCCTGACATGAATCGATTACGAATGGAGCAGGTTGTGAGAGGAGCACTGCAACAAGACATGATTGCTCTTCGCCTGCGTATGACACATAAGCTACGAGAACCCCCTTCTTTCAGTGAGCTGCTAAGAGAGGTAAGAGAGGAGGAAGATATGCTCCAAAGCAGGAATGATGCCAAGAACCCAGTAATGTCACAGTCTGTCACTCCTGTTCCCAAGCCTGCACCTGAAACAGAAGTTGATACTGAAGTAGCAATGCTGAAAAAAGAGATCAGTGTCATGAAGGCTGAAATGATTAGTCTTAAAGCTGCAACAGTTTCATCACACCCAGACGCTCAGAGTCCACAACTTGAAATCCCTGTCAAGACCACATACAAAAAAAATGCTACCCCACAAAGGTCTGGATATCAAGAGGACAAACCTGGGGTATTTTGCTATAGATGTGGGGAGGATGGACATTTTAAGAGAGAATGTGAAGGTGAAGAAAACCTACTCAAAGTCAATAAGCGCCTCATTAAACTGACAAAGAAATCGGGAAACTACCGCGGGGTCCAGTAGAGGAACGGCCTGGCATCCCGGTGGTCACAACACGTTCCACCAAGTGCAATGATTCGGAAAGAAAAGTGAATGACACTATACCTGAAGGCTTAGTGGGCCCTAGCTCTGTCGTGTCCGTACAGATTGAAGGCATCTACTCTAAAGCCATACTCGATTCTGGTTCTCAAGTAACTTTGCTGTATAGATCCTTCTACGACAGATATTTGACACACCTGCCATTGACACCTATCAGCACTCTGCAGATATGGGGTCTTAGTTCTGATGAGTACCCTTATGATGGCTATTTGTCACTTAGGCTGGAGTTTTTGGAAGCTGATGTAGGAGTGAGTGAGACCATTGATGCACTTGTGTTGGTATGTCCCGACCCCACTGAGAGAGGTGAAGCTTCTATGCTTGTTGGCACAAACACACCCACTGTGAGACGGCTGCTTAGCCACTGTAGAGAAAAGGGAGGAGAAAATTTTGTGAGAACCAGGCACATTCATCCAGTCTTTAGAAAAGCTTTTGATGAGATCTCACATCTGCCAGCAGACACTGACAATGACAAAAGAGGAACTGTGTGGTTCACTCAACCTAAACCTGTCACCTTACGGCCTGGGGGAGTCGCTAGGGTGACTGGTGCACCAAAGTTTCAGGGAGTGCCGAAACCTGAGGCCATCCTCGTGGACTCACCTGATGACCCTGGAAATGAATCACGGTTTCCAGATGGACTCCTGGTGAGACCAGAGTTACAGGCATCTACTGGTGTGATGGCTAAGAGAATCACAGTTCTAGTCAGAAACATGTCAGCACGAGAAATTACCTTGACCAGAGGAATGCCGATAGCCCACCTGTTTCCAGTCGATGTCGTGTCATCACCTCCTGAAAAGAAAGAGTCTGATGTTGAGTCATCTGGAAAGTTGACCCCTTCCTCTTTCAACTTTGGAGACTCACCAGTCCCTAAGGAGTGGAAAGAAAGATTGGCGACAAAATTGATGGAACGGAATGAAGTTTTCTCTCTGCATGAGTTTGATGTGGGATGCAGCAAAAGCACCCAGCACACTATTAAAACCACAGATGACAAACCGTTTCGTGAAAGGTCTCGTCGGCTGCCACCTGCAGATGTGGAGGCATTGAGACAACATCTGGCGCAGCTGAAAACCGCTGGTGTTATCACCGAGTCACGCAGTCCTTACGCCTCACCCATTGTGGTTGTGAGGAAGAAGAACGGGAAAATAAGGATGTGTGTGGATTTCAGGACTCTAAACCGTCGCACTGTCCCAGACCAATACACAGTGCCAAGAATTGAAGATGCTTTGGCCTGTCTCAGTGGAAGTAAGTGGTTTAGTGTGCTTGACCTTCGCAGTGGCTACTATCAAGTGCCTATGAGTGATTCTGATAAAGAGAAGACCGCCTTCATCTGCCCGGCTGGGTTCTTCCAATTTGAAAGAATGCCACAAGGAGTGACAGGGGCTCCTGCTACGTTTCAGCGGATAATGGAACAGACTGTCGGAGACATGAATCTGCTCGAAGTCTTGGTTTATCTCGATGATCTCATTGTGTTTGGAGCAACGCTTGAGGAGCATGAGACCAGGTTGTTAAAGGTGCTTGACCGTTTGAGAGATGAAGGACTGAAGTTATCACTGGATAAATGCCAGTTTTGTCAGCCCTCCGTAACCTATGTGGGACACATCATATCCCAAGATGGGGTATCTACTGACCCAAAGAAGACTGAAGCTGTGACCACATGGCCCAGACCAAACACTGTGACTGCTTTGCGGTCATTTCTTGGATTCTGTGGGTACTACAGGCGCTTCGTGAAGGATTATTCAAAGGTAGCTCACCCGTTGAACCAACTGTTGTCCGGCTACCCACCAGCTGCAAAGAAATCCAGAGGGAAGCAAGAGAACACTTACCTAAACCCCTCAGAGCCTTTTGGTAGTCGGTGGGATGACAAATGTGAAGCAGCCTTTGAGGAGCTGAAGCAACGACTCACTCAAGCTCCCGTGTTAGCTTTTGCAAACCCTCGGCTACCCTATGTGCTGCATGTAGACGCTAGCCGTGAAGGGCTAGGAGGCGTGTTGTACCAGGATCAGGGTGAAGGATTGAGACCCGTGGCTTTTGTCAGTCGAAGCTTGACTCCTTCAGAAAAGAATTACCCTGCCCATAAACTAGAGTTTTTGGCACTGAAGTGGGCAGTGGTAGATAAATTGCATGACTATCTGTACGGGACCATGTTTGAGGTGAGGACGGACAATAACCCATTGACCTATGTGTTGACATCAGCTAAGCTGGATGCGACGGGTCACCGTTGGCTTGCTGCCTTGTCTACATATAACTTCAGTCTCAAATACAGATCAGGAGTCCAGAACATTGATGCTGATGCTCTCTCTCGTCGCCCACACCCCAGTCCAATACAAGAATCAGAGTGGAAAGATATCCCTGCAACAGGTGTGAGAGCTATGTGTCAGATGTCTGCGGTGACAACACAGAAAAACCTACAGTCTGGGAGAGCCATTGATCTCCTGGGGATTTCCCCACAAGCTATCCCACAACCCTATTGCAATCTTGCTTCTTTGAGTGTCAAAAATATGCCTTTTGTGAGTCTCACCGAGTTGTCAACCGCTCAGCAGGAAGACCCTGGCATAGGACAAGTGTGGTCAGCTCTGAGCAAGGGCAATATCACCCAAGTTGATAGGACGAAACACAGAGCTTGCTCTTTGCTGTTGAGAGAGTGGGATAGGTTAAAGATGCAGAAAGGAGTAATGTATCGCATTACAAGTCCACCAGGAAAACCCCGTTGCTCTCAGTTGGTACTACCAGAAAAGTACCGAAACACAGTAATGAAATCACTGCATGATGACTCAGGTCACCTGGGCCTCGACAAGACATATGGTCTGATCAAAGATCGTTTCTACTGGCCTCGGATGAAGTCAGAGATTGAAGATTATTGTAAGTCATGTGTGAGGTGTATAAAAAGAAAGACTTTACCCAAGAGAGTTGCACCATTGTCTCATTTGCAAAGTGATGGACCACTGGACCTTGTTTGTATGGACTTTCTGTCCATTGAACCAGATTCAAACAACACAGAGAATGTCCTAGTCATTACTGATCACTACACCCGCTACGCTCAGGCCTTTCCAACAAAGGACCAGAAAGCCTCTACCGTGGCAAAAGTGTTACTGGAGAAGTATTTTGTCCACTATGGATTGCCCAAGAGGATGCACAGTGATCAGGGGAGAGATTTTGAAAGTCGCCTTGTCAATGAAGTATTGAGCTCACTCGGAGTTGAGAAATCCAGAACAACGCCCTATCATCCTCAAGGAGACCCCCAACCTGAGAGGTTTAATAGGACATTGTTGGACATGTTGGGGACTTTGGAGCCAAACAGAAAGAAAAGATGGAGTCAGCACATTGTACATTTGGTCCACGCTTATAATTGCACTCCAAATGAAGCTACAGGATTTTCTCCCTATTTTCTCATGTTTGGGCGTGAAGCCAGATTACCTGTGGACCTATGTTTTGAGACTTCCGGTGATGGCACCCCCCAGAGAACTTACCTCAAGTATGTTTCTGACATGAGGAAGGAGATGAAGGCTGCTTATGAACTAGCAGAGTCCATTGCTGCTAAGCAAAACGATAACAATAAGCAGAGGTATGACAAAAGAATCAGATTTTCACAGTTGTTGCCTGGAGACAGAGTCTTGCTACGGAACCTTGGATTACAAGGGAAGCATAAACTGGCAGATCGCTGGGCATCAAAGCTCTACGTTGTGGAAAGCCAGATGCCAAACTTACCAGTGTTCCGGTTGAAACCTGAAGATGGTGATGGGCCGATCAAAATCCTTCATCGCAATCACCTCCTGCCTCTCGGGAAGAGGATATGTCCAGACTCTGTATCTAATGTAGATCCTACACCTACCAGGAGAGTCTTTCGGCAGAGAAGACAGAAAGAACGTGCAGACCAGCCTGGAAGGGAAAAGACCTCACAGAGAAGGCCAGATGAAGACTCTGAGCGAGGAGAGGTCAGACCCAGTGATGCTGGAGAAGACGCAGACTCAGAAGATGAGGACTATGGCCCGTGGTGTGACACGGCAATTGAACCTCTCAAGAACAACCTGGATGATGATACGTTGGAACCATTCAGTATGGATTTGGATGTTTCCTTAAGTGACCTGACTGAACAACCAAAAGCCGTTGAGCCAGTAGGGACACTGGAATGTGTGGAGGAAACTGAAATGGACAGTGGAAATGTACCAGAGTCTACTGAGACAGCAGAACCTGAGCTACAAGAGACATGTGAGAACCATGAAGAGACTGAAAGAGACAAACCCCTGACTGAAGACATTCCCTTACAGCGAGGAGACTCTGACCTTGATTCTGACCTTGACACTAAGACCAGACCTCAGAGACTAAGGAGGGCCCCTTTAAGGTTGACTTATGACACCCCAGGTCATCCAAGTGTCATAGCAGCCCCTACAGCGAAATATATTTCTTGTGTTTACGAGTGGATAGGTACACCTGTTGTTGCTTAACTGTGTTTCACTTACCAGATGTGCCATGATTGTTTTGTGTTTTCAAGGTACAAAGTCATGAGGGCATGCCTTTATTTTGGTGGGGGGAGAGTGTAGTACTCTGATAAATATTAGTTGCATTTATTGTGTTTTTTTCGTGGGGATAAGTTACAGATAGAATGCCAGTTGTGGTGAAATTAAAAGTTGCATAAATAATAATTTGACATAAGTAAAGGATTGGGATGTATAAATAATTTATGGTTAAAATGAGTGATATTAAAATATCATTTCATAGGTTTGAATTTTGTTAAAGTTTAAAAAAAAGTAATCCTTAGTACGTCACCTTGCGTGCCTTGCGTCACCTTCATGACGTTAGTTTTTTTCAGGCTTCCGGAAAAGGAGAGGAGGAAGAAGGGGCAACGCGTTAATGGCGTTGAGTGGCGAACCGACTGTGTGTATTTAACAGGGACGGATTACGAACAGTTGTTGGACAACGTGTGTGAGTGTGCATCGGACTTTAGCCGCAGTTGGAGATTTTGTGTTGTTGTGCGGATCTAAAGCCGAGTTCGGTCGAGTTAGCTGGCTGGAGCTAAGCTAGCGTCGCCGGATCAAGACGCCGTCTGCGCCGACAGGAGGAGCTTCGCCGGGTCGTCTCCGGGAGCGTCGTCGACGGGGAGGACGCATCGCCGCTGCGGGGGGGGAAGACGGAGTTTCATTGCTGAGGGCGGAAACGGTTGACGAAGGAGACGCACAAAGGTTCGTCAGCTGCGGCCTGGTCCTGCCGACTTTTTTCCTCGACACTTGGAGGTACAGTTTGGAGGATTTCTTTCTGAGCTCCAACGTAAAGCGCGCCAACGAGACGTCTTACAGTGCACTCAGGTTGAACAATTTAAGACAGAACATAATAACCCGGGTTTTGTTTATTATTTTCAAATGGTCTGAATGTGTTTTCTGCAAGCCCGTGTACAATATAATTTCATAACCAGATATTGTGTGGTGTGTTATTGCATGAGGTTTATCATTTACATTGCCATAAAGTACTGGTCAGAGTTTTCCCGGCCTTCGCTAATAAGTACTACTGTACACAGTGAGTGATAATCATACAGTACTCAAACCCTAGACAGTTATTATTTTTTTTTGAGATGTCCCTTTACCACATGATATTGAGCATAAGGTGGGCTTCCTATTACACGAGCCGGTGGTAAAAGGGTTACAATAAAATTAAAACTTTAACCAGAGGAAACTTGAAATGTTTGAATGTTTGAATCTCGTTCCCAGCTCGTCAAACACTGATGTTCTGGGACGGCAGCCGACCTGAGCGTTGGGATGAAGCAGAAAAAAAATCTACTTTCTTACAAAGTTGAGTCATAAAGAAACGTAAAGATTCAACATTTGTGTGGTTTGCAGCAACGTACATTGTCAACCTTGAATTCTGGAGACTGCTTTGCTTTGAATAACCAAAACACTTACTTTAAATGGAGCTTTAGCTGCCAAACAAATGCAGAAATGATTAGAAAAGTACATGTTGATAAAAATGTTGAAACTTATCAGTACACAAACGTGATTTTGAAGTGAAAGCACTTTACAAAAAGTTGTTTTGCTTCACAGAACCCTTCAGTACCAGTATTTGTACCGTATCAGAGAATTTTCCACTTTTCCACTAAAACCTTTGTGTGCCCGCCAGAAAACTTTAACTTAATAAATGGATCAATTGTGGACAAATGGGTTTTTTTGTGGCAGGAGTAATTTGTTTCCTGGTATTATTTTAAACTGTGATGTTCCCCAGAACTCCGTCTCCGCTGTACTCCATTAGAACTGTCGAGAAGGAAAAATCTACAAATATCTTCCAAAACATCTTTCAAGCCAAACAGAGAGAGAGACTGAAGTCAAAGACACAAAGAGGCACCCAGCGTAACACCGTCGCTGGCCTCCACGCTGCTTAACCGCCGCCTGTTTTCCAGCATGTTCGTAACATCAGACGCGACTGTCGTATCCCGGCCTCCCATTAATCATCGCTGTCTTCTGTTTGACTATCTGCTCGTATCTGTACATCTGTAAAGTTGAAATATATTCACATGCTAATGGATTTTTTTCTTAGCTAATTATCCTGTGTGGCCTGTCGTCTTCCAGGTGACAGAACATCTTGGCGATGCCTCAAACAGCTGCAGACTCGGTGGAATCTGTAAACTGTGATTTCATTGTTCTGCGACATCTCTTTCATGTCTGTCCGTCCTGGGAGAGGAATCTCTCCTCTGTGGCTCTCACTGAGGTTTCTTCCATCTTTTTTTTTTTTTTAATCTTGCCCTGTTAAAAGTTATTTTCGGCGCCTAAATGGCAAGTTTCTCCTCGCTTGAATCGTCGGTCTAAGGGCAGAGGATGTCTGCGGGAACTGAGGGAATGTGATTGGGATTTTGCGCTGTGTATATAAAACTGATTAGATTTCGTTTGATGCACCAAAATGAAAATAGAGAGAACTCATCGACTAGAGAGAACGGAGTCAGTCGTCTCTTTTCAGCAGGTTAATTTTGAGTTATGAACCCGCGTGTACGCGCTAACTTTGGCGTAAAAATGGCATTAGTAATTTGACTACGCTGCACATCCGTATACATCTTCAGTTCACACATTTGTGCGACTTCTGTCAGCCCGGTTAACGTTGCTGACAGCTCCTGGTGTCGGCCCAGTGTGACCCGTCAGCATCAGCCTGCTGTCATCACGTCGTCAACACGCAGGACGCAGGTTCCACCCCGTGACTCTGTAATGAAATCTGGTTTTCTTGCACACATTCCATTTGTTCATTTAATTGTCCAATTATATCAGGAAGAATGACGCAGTGTCCGCGCTGATGAAACGCAGCTCAAATGGAGTAAAACAGTCGAGAAGATGCTCTGAATACATAAATGAAGGACGGAAGAACTGCGGCACTGTTCCCTCGCTTCAGCTGAATGCCTTTATCAGACTGTGGGAGACTTCAATTATACTGACTGCTTTGTAAGTGAATCCTTCTTTTAAAAAGGCCTAATCTGTTCCAGAGACTCCTCACCATTCAATATATGGGTCACTCTGCTTTAACAAGCTGCTAATCTTTAAAAAAATTAGATTAGCCTGACTTTCAAAGGAGAGTTGTTGAGTCACATGAGTCTCACTGATGTTGGAGAGAAAACTTTCAGACCCACAGCTCTGAATCTTCGGCCCAAACATGTTGGCATTTTCCTGCAAAACACAAATGTTACAATTTGTTCGTGTCATACAAACATTAGAGGCATTTCTACAATATGTCACATATTACACAAGAGCAGTCATTCGTATGTGGAGGAGAACAGGACTGTGGTGAGGAGGCCGCCGAACAAGAGACCACTGATCAAATCAGCGTTTCAATGTTGTGATATTTCAAGACTTGGTTGCAGCAGCAGAACAGGACATGTTCAATGAGACTTCAGGACATTTCCAGCCGGGTTCGTGGCAACAAAGCCGGATGTTTTCACCGAGACGTCAGGACATCTCCTGCCTTGATTGTGGCAAGAAAACAGAATATTCTTGACAAGGCGTCTGGACTTTTCCAGTCTGGCTTGGGGCGGAAATGTCCCGTGGATATTTCCGGCTGTTTACGTTGCATCTAAAGTTGATCTTTTCTGATGAGGCATCGGGACGTTTCCAACTGAGATGTCGAAAAAACATCTCACAAAACAACCACGTTTTGAAACCAGATGTCGGTACATCCACATCTGGATTTCTGATATGACGTCAGCATTAAAGAACATAAAGTTGCACCTTAAAGAAATGTAAACTTTCAACACGTTTTTTGCAAAAAAAACGCACATCTCCAGTGATTGAGCTGAAACATGTCTTGTGCTTTTAGCATGAAAATGGCTGGATTCAAAGATGAAGTAGGTGTTAGTGTTCAGAGATCCTTATCACTCAGCAACACTTGTCAGAAACATTTATTTTATGCTATTACAATAGTGCAGAAGCTGCGGTAACCTTGATCTGAAAACATCACAGTGGTCGAGCAGAAGGCATCAGGCGAGTCATGCTCTAGCAATAAAACCAATTCCAGATTTACTCTGCAGCCTGGCTGTTGTGATTCCCTCCACCTCGATTTCCCTCTCTCTTTTCAATCTGCCTCTCCCTCTTTCTTTCCACTTTATCTGTCTTTACAGCTTGTAAAGCCTGAAACAGCCTGAAAGAGACGATGCGAGGTATTGATCTCAGGGGGAGGGAGAATCGCTGCAGTCTAACAAACACAAATTGGTGTCAAAAGCTCATCACTCGACTAAAAAGACTAGTTTGCCTCAGATAAATGTTTACCGCCGCTCAAAGACATCTGACGGAGGAGACGGCTCAGACAAAAGAGGTATCAAAGTTTAAAGATTATTAAGAGGGAAAAGCGCTCTGAGCCGAGATCTAAACGTCAGCTCTGGTCTTTTCATCTAATCCTGAACTGTTTAATTCCTTCTCAATGTGTTTAGACATCATACGGACATGCAAGGCCGTAACGAGGAGGCGGCTCAGTTCGGGGCCGTGGGCTGTGAAGTCACTCTGTGTCAGGGGGAGGAAAGTCAAAACAAGAGCTCTGCAATTTCTGTGAAAACATGAGAGTGACGTGATCTGAGACAACAGGCGTCCAAAATGAATTTTCTTCGTCTGCACTCCGACCGCAAGCGCCCGTCACTCCCCTCCACTACAGCGCGGATTATTCACTCTCCACTCCCTTTTTGACACGAGAGCAACGGTTCAACCTCTACCTCTTTGCCAAACCCTACACGCAAGGTTCCCAGCTTTAACAGCGTCTAATTGGATACTGATGTGTTCCTGACGACCTCCTCCTTCAAGCGGTCGGTCGTTTTTAAAAGCCATCGCCGGCACTAAATCAGGGAAGGAGCAACGTATGCGAGAGATGGCCACTGTCTAAACCTCCGTTTTCACAAGGAACAGGAAGAGAAGACTGCAGCGTTTTATCGGCGCGGTCTGCTGGTTGCAGCCATTGATGATGCAAACACAAAATGATTACAATTAGGCCGTTGACACCGTTACGTTAATCAAGACAAAGTGCAGGCGCGAAGCCTTATCGAGTAGGATGAGATCTCTGCCGCGGCTGTACGTGATGAAATGTTGCTGGCCGACCACGTGACCGATCATCTGATTCTCGTTATTTCCAAAGCCAGCGAGGTATCAGCGCTGGAATGTCATTAGCTGCACGCCAGACGACCGCTTTATGACAAACTGCGTCGCTGTCGTGACATCGTCAAGTTGAGCCTGATGACTCAGACTTCCACATGTCATCCAAGCTGCTGCGCTTTATCCTGCTTGATCTCTGACTCGGGCTCTTTCCCCCTGTTGTTGTTGGCCACCTCAGAGCTTAATTAAACCTGCCAGGAACGGGGCGTTTCTCCGGGAATAAATCAGAGAGCTCACCGAGTAGCGCACACACACACACACACACAGACCCGCGGCACTAAAGCCGATCTGGCGCGGCCGTATCGATTGCAGTCCGCGCGGCTCGGCCGAGCCTTCAGTCTGTCGGGTCAATGCGGATCTGATTTGCATCACCGTCTCAGAAAACTGGGTTGGAAGTTTCCCCCTTGGTGTGGCCGCTGAGTGTGTATTGAGGTCATTATGGAGGCTCGAGGAAATGACAGCTGAGACAAACCAAGACTTATCTTCACCGCTCTGAGTGTTTGATTGTGTTTCCATCCGCATCAAAACAGACCTGCAGCCAAAAATCTTAAAATTCAGCCTGTTTGTTTGGTTGCTTAGTTGGTTGGTTGTTTGCATTGTCAGTAAGCATCTTGCCAAGAGACAGTTTATCCCTTTTTATGTTTTCTTGGGAGAAGCTGCTCCGAACGATCCGCCGAGTGAACTCTGTAAACCTGTTAGACTCCGACGAGCTTCATCGTCATGTAAACACCTTTTTATAATTTGACGTATTCAGTGTCTGCGAACCACAAACACATCATACATTAAACACTTCTCACACATGCCATATCAACATTTCTTTAATGCATGTCATTACAGTCAGATGACTTTCATGTTCGGGAGGGCGAGGAGGAGATGTTGTGTGGCAGCTTGGCGAGATGGCCGCCAACACCAGAGATCGCTGTTCGAGACAACATTTCAAACGCCAGACCACCGGACACTTTGTAAGCTGGGGTTGGTAAGACTGTAGAAACCAGCAAAAGCAAGTTAAATTTTGTATTCAACAGAAGCAGATCCTACGGTGTCCTTCAGGCCTCCCTCCAGGGCCACTCCTCTGAAACACACAAACACTCGCTGCCTGACTACACTGATATAAACTCATCAGTGTGCGTCAGTGTGGTGTTAGCGGCTCATTCGCTATGCAGAAAACACTCTCCTCGCTTTATTTTGTGAAATAAATACATAATTAAACAACTCTGTTAAATGCCACAATCATATCAATTAATAACTAAAATAGCAGTCTTGAACGTATCTCAGTCAAAAAAGGCTACTCGCCATGATAGCTACTCCTTACTGCTGTAGGTGTGTGCTTTGTGCTAACGTTAGCCGCTAAACAAAGCTGCATGCTACCATGCCGGCTCAGTTGCTTGGCTCGGGGGCAGTGTGTTTTGGTGTCCTCGGTCTGTCACAAGCCTCTTTTAGATAGAAAAGATGGCACATTTGCAGCAAGGTGAAGACTGTGATGTGCCACCTTGTCTTTCTAAAAGGGAGGTGTAATATTCCTTCTTTTCCAACCACCACTGGGGAAGGCGTAAACACATGACGTGATGTGAAGCACGAAGTTGGGCATGAACAGTGAAGCAAGTCGAATTTGTCTTCAAAATAAGAGCTTTACATTGCACCCCATTGGAATTTAGAGCTGGGTTCTTAGCGGGGGGCTTTTAATTTGAAAGTAGCGACCGTTAGTAGCTTGCTGCTACAACAACAAGTAGACGGCGAAGACAGCTACAGAGACCGAGGAGACGCTGCATCTCCTGGATCTCTGCAGCTGTCCAGTTGCTCATCTTGACGTCCACGGATGAAGCGATGGACTGACTGCTGTGATCAGCTGTTTCCTGGTTTTAAAACTCCCCGGCTGTGGGTCGCACAACAGTCATCGACACCTCCGCCCATCTCACGCAATTGTCGGCACATCGACGTCTGGGATGTACATAGCAATGGAGGTGGAAAAAAGTGTATCCTCTGAGGTGTCAGATTGGTGGACCAAAACAGAACCCCAATTTACCGCCTTCTGTCTAAAACTGCAGACCTAGCCGCAGAAAGGACGGCCAAATTGGTGGCGTGCTGCCCAGTATGAAAATGGCTACTGCTGCTGCCCTGCAATCATTCTTTGCCTCGGGGTCAGTGTGTTTTGTGCTACAGAGTTAGCAAGCTCATGCACTGTTCACATTGTCGTCTTACTCGTATGTAAGAACTTATGTACTAGTTTAAACAATCAGGAAGCTACGCAGCAGCAACGTCGTGGATGGCGAGCAGAATCAAACCTCCTTGAGCAGAAATAGTTAAAGAAATGTTTCTTTTAAATGGCAAGTTCAGCTTCAAAACGCTGCCAGATGGCAACGAGAACAAAGTTATTTGCAGCTTCTGTCGATGTGAACTGAGTTAACACCGGAGTACGTCGAGGCTCAAATACCACTCGCTGGCCAAGTACACAGCTGATGCAGAGAGCCCTCGTCCTCCTCTCGCCAAAGGCAGACCACACAGGATAGTTTGAAACAGAGAACAAATGTTCTGAGACGAACTTTCAACAGCGGTTGCTAAATTTGTGGCTGCAGCTTGCAGGTCAAATAACAATGTAAGTGTAAAGTTGGACACTACATTGTGTCAGTATTACTCAGGACTGTAGCAGTCAGGTCAGTGTGCCCATCTGTTGTTGCTTGTTGGGTTTGAGTTTGCCATTTTATAGTTTCACCATATTTCTGGAGCCTGCAGTACCTTCAAGGTTATTCAGGAGAGTATTCTGGACCATGTTTGTCATTGTTTTGGATTGTTGCAATAATAATATCCACATTTGCATAAAGCAAGCGTATTTGTCCACTCCAATGTTGATAAGAGTACTAAGAACTGTGCAATTAACCGCTGTCAGTTCTGCATGTCAGCATGTAGAATTTGGCTACACTATCTCCCAAGTTCTTGCGCCACTATCTCGCTAATAGCTTTAGCGATACATCGCCCTCCAACCTTGTGAAAGACTCCAGTCATGCACAATTAGCGCACATGAAGGGTTTGTGCAGACGAGGTATGTAAAGCTTGAAGTTATCATTTCAGATCGGCCAAATTAACCCAGTAGATGTGCTGACTTGAAGACTTTCTGACGAAAAAAAATCTTTGTACCAATTCCAGTTTCGTGTCAGGACACTTTCCAGCTGTTTCCATGTTGACAGATCAGGTTTGTTCACAAATGATCACGTTCAGCTTATATTTGAGTTCTGCATCGCAAACTTTTCAGTGTTGTGTATAATTTATGTGGCAAGACATCAGCTGCTTGTTATCATTGTTAGCAGGAGTATAATTAGAAACTACTTAAAAGTAGCATTAAAGACACGTTGAGATCACCTGCGTATCCTGTTAATGATTAGTGAGAAACGGCTGAGTATATGTTCAAGTTGGGCACAGACTTGTCTTCTCAGAGCAAGTGTCCCATTTTTCAAACTGTGGAAATCTCATTGTGGCACAAAATCCAGTGGATATTTTCCTCACCAGAAGTGCAGATCCAGGGCTTAAAAAAGATCAATTTTCCTATCAAATCTGTCTTCATTAGACGTCTTTTTTTTTTTTTCTTTTTTTTTCGAGAAGCAAGAATTTCCCTGACATCAGGAATGCTCAGGCCTGAGTAAGCACTGTACTGCCTATACAAGCGTGTCATACATCCACTTGCCGTGCTTGAAAATGCGTTTGTGATCCCATCCAAAATTTTCTTGGCTGGTCAATAAAGGCTGCCTTTGTAAACCATCTGAGAAAATGTTTGCTGTATTTTCCAGCATCACTGGAGTTGGTGAGCAGAGAGGAGAGAAGAGGAGCTGCAGCGGGTCGGCTCAGCTGACAGATGGATGAGATCTGTCACTTATTTCACATCAAAAACACACATGATCTGTATTCATTCTTTATTTTTGGTCAATGCCTTGTTCTCCAGACAGATCTCACTGTCAGTTGTGTTATTTTATTGACAACCAGCAGGAATCTGTATCGCTTTGTGTTAATTGTGTCGTAAACATGTCGATGAGGAGTGATTTCGTGTTTTTCCTGGATGTGTCACAAGCAATTGCTCGATTATTAATGCATGGAAATTAGTAATTAATGCGCACAGATCATCAATCCTTCAAACTACGACTAATTAATCAAAAACAACGGTTACTTACTGTTGGAACAGTGGCTTCTCTGATCAAAATGTGCCAAGACTGCGATATTTCCTTGACCGTTAAACACGCCATCAGCTCAGTGTCTTCTTGTTGCCCCCTGATGTCCGACCCTCACTGTGCAGAGTGATGCGTCTGCAGAGTTTCACAATAGAAGGCTGATTTCACATCCACCTGCTGAAGGGGGGGGGAAGAGTTTCTCTGTCTTCACCTGAAATCAGAGTTCAATACGGACGCGTACGAACCGGATTTTGCGACACGTGGAAACTGAGAGCCTGCAGTGCACGAACACTGAGACCAGAGGTAAACCTTTGACGTGAAATACAATTGCACGTTCATAGATTTTGGATTTCTAAAGAGTGAGAGGCCATAGATGTAAAGATTCTGGGTATATTTTTTCAACATCTCTTTAATTTATCTTAACCTGGATGTAAATAATGCAAACATGTAATCCACAAGGCATTAGTATGTACAGATATCTAACTTGATTTAAAGACGGAGGTGGAGCGGTCATCCTCCGGTCCCCGGCCTCTGCAGTCTACATGTCATATTGTCCTTGGGCGCGATACTGAATGTTGTGTATTATAACGGTTATCGCTCCTGATGAGCAGGTGGAGCCTCGCACCGTAGCCTCGGCCACGGGGAAATGCTGACTTGTGATAAAGGAGCGCTAGATAAATACAGTCCATTTACCATTCACAGGGTCACCGGCCAGCGATCCGCAGGCAGATAGATGTTCTGATTTTGCCATCCGACACGGTGTTATTGTCCTTGAAATACTGTATGATTCTCTAAAGTATTAGCAGCGAATACGGTGAATAATTACATCATTTTTAGACTCCTCTTGCATTTTAAGGTGCCCTGAAATTACTGAATCCTTTTTCTCATTCATTCCTCGTCCTTGTCTGTTTGCAGCCCGTCCTCAGCGGAGAGAAAAACAACCGTATCGGTCGACTGTGAACGATGAAGAGTCATTATTTTATCCCCTACGATCAAACGCAGAGAGACAAGCAAGATGGTGACGAATACTTATTAAGCTTTGTTTTACTGTTTTCTATAAAGCCAGCAGCTTCACAACACACAACTTCCTGTTTCTCACACACGACACTGAACCAGCGAATCAGGTACATAAGTTATGTCACATGATGTCCTAACGCAAACAAATAAGTATTACCGTCCAAACTGAGACCCGTCTGACGAACAGCTGTGTCTTTTTAGGAGCAGTGATACGGAGTCACCGCGAAATCGACCTATCCAGTCGCTCAGGTACGATGTTGTGATTCCCCATGATGCTCATAATCTCATAGTGTTGGTGGATATTGTTTCTGGACTTGTCTATTTTTGTGCTTTTGTGGCCACATGTGTAACAAGTTCAAAATATCCACTGAAACCTGAAAAGACATGCTAGGAAACTGACAAAATGCAGAATTTGGCCTGAGAGAAATGCGCGTAGTGTCAGGTTTGGTCACGTTTTATTGGAAAAAAGAAACTCCTATATTGTCCTGATCTGTGCTACATCAGTCACACATTTTAACGGAAATTGAGTTACTTTTTATGTGAAGGAATGCCTTCCAGGATCTGCACTCGCAGGGCTCTCATAGGTGTTGCAGGAGTCTAACACTTTCCTCTGCGTCCTTATTTTCACATTATCACCTGTGAAGCCGGCTGGATGTGTTCCCTCCACCTCTGTTCATGCTTCACTGGGGACTCTACTTGTATACTGCTTTTATATTTTCTTCCATAGGCCTTCAGTCGTAAATTTAACACAATGTATAACTCAATAAAAGACATAACCTCGAGGTTATTTACAGGGAGCTCCCAACTGCTATCATCTGGGCCCATAATGCACGGAAAGAATGTGCACCTTGTCACGGGATGACACCCAAAGCCCAATAAATCCCGCCGCCGCCACTGCAGCACAAGATAAATGGAAACCTCGCCCGGCCGAACTACCCCCTCCCCCCCGCCGCCGCCCTCCTGTCCACCAGCAGTCACTGTCAAGGTTACCCAGAGCGATGCACTTTGTGAGGGATCAGCACTCTTTATTTTCCATCATCGCAGGCAGTCCTGAGCCCCGTTCAGCCGGAGTTGAAGGTGTCCCATCTGAAGGAGATCAATGTGCGATGTCTGGGAGGAAATCACACATGAAGGGAAAAAGCATGTATTTATTCAGGTTACAGATTAATTAATATCCCGCCTCAGGGGTAAAAACACTTTCACGCCATGACAGGACCAGACTCTCTCCCCCCATCCGGTCGTTTAATCTCTGCTCTTCCCATTGTTTCTTTTTTTTGTAAGCTAAATATTTCAAATCAGCAGGATGACAATAAATCAGCCGTCTAGGTTTCATTCATTTGTTTTTCATTCCCTCGTCACGCACAATATCTCAGACACAGATTGGAGTTTTCGTTGTACAAACACAGCTGCATTGGGAGCACAAATAATCATATTGGTTGGTTAAACCTCAACAGACAAAGTAAACAAACCCTTTTTTTTTTTTTTTTTTTTTTTTCAGAACCCGGGGAAGCTAAATCGCCAACTGATGGAACAGGAACATTGATTAGAATTCAAATAAATATATGAAAAGTAAACACGAGGTTTGGGCGGTGGAAGTTTGTCAGCCGGCAGATTCGCCAGAAGTGTTTTTTTTAAGGTAGCTGCTCGCTGTCACACAAGCACGTCTGCATGCAGTCGGTGTCTTCAGTCCCTCGTGGCCACATGGATGCAGAAAGTATTTTTAGGCCATCGTTGATGAAGTTGCACATTAAAATTAATAGTCGGGTTTCTGGAAACAGTAGATTTGCCATCTATGCTGCAACATCACTTTTCTGTAGCTTCAGTTTTCAGGTTCATCGCTGTGCTTATGGTCTGGTCGGGTTTAGGCACAAAAACAAGGAAATAATCATAATTTTTTGGGCTTAAAGTACTCCTCTTTGGTCGCCACAAACATTTCTGGAAATTGTCCTGTGGTCTTACTAATCATATCCAGTGGTGTCTCCAGATGTGGTCACTGGCCTGGCAGCCTTCTAGCCGAGCTGAAATCCACCACCGACCTAATCACGTTGTAAACATGCACATAGGTTATGAAACGTACGAATGTGAACGTTATCAGTGGTTTGTATATCCACACCGATCAGCCACAACATAAAATCCACTGACAGGTGATGTGAATAACATCAATCATCTGATCACAGTGCGACGTTCTGCTGGGAAACCTTTGGAGCTGGCATTCATGTATCGACTCGTCAGGGCTTCCTCACAACGAGCACGCTGCTGCAGGAGAGCGGTGAGCTGTGTTCGCTTTGCAGCAGAAATCCAGCTAAGCTAGCAGATGTTTGATGCCTCGAACTCTGTGCTGGGACCCTATTTGTACTGTTGCTGAAGTTTGGTGCTGTTCTGAGCATTATTTGTGGCTATGAGTGGTGGTTTCTTGCTGGAGGCATATACTACAGTGTATTGTTATCATGCGGTCTTTTCTGAGGTTGTTAAAACTACATAAGCTAGCGGTCGGAAAACTTGATCTCTCGGGGGGTTCTTACTCTGTGTCATTGTGTGTTAAACTTACACCGGAATATCCCTTTAAGTCCATGTCTTTACAGGTCAGAGCTGTTCTGGCTGCACAAGGGGAACCTTCACATTATTAGGCAGGCGGTCATAATGTTATGCCTGACCGGTGTATATATTAAAGTGACTATGATTTGAGCAGCCTGTTTTGACAAAAATTGGTTCACCACCAGCGCCGGCTGTTGTCCTCGAAGTCACTTTAACTGACAACATTTTATTCTGGAAGTTTTCTGCAACTGATATCCTCAAAGTTATTTAAAGCTGCTACAGGGAACTTGTGTTTTTTTTTTTTTTTCCTGGCAGCCTCTGTGGACAGGAGCAGTACGAGCATCTTACCTCAAACTGCAGCTTTTTTTTCGTCTCGTCAATTCATCCTCAGCACTGCACCTCAAAAAACTAGTTGAACTTCATGACAAGGCATCCGAACTAGTGACGGGCTTTAACCTGAGCTGTTTCATAGCAGGTTAAAGTCAACAATAAAAAATACTAACATTAAAAAATAGTACAACAAGTCCTGTGAGTATATGTAGGATTGTAGGACTGTAAGTCGGGTCGAAAGCGTCATTCTGAAAGTGTCAGTATGTGACAAGTTGGGGGCAAAAGAATGAAAAATCAAATATCTCACTAACAGGAACTTTATTTAAATTACTCGACTGTCTGACACAGAAGTTTTGACAGAGTGCTGATTTGTTGCTCAGCTGCATCTTCGTGGAGAAAAAGACTCGAGGAGCTCCTGGACTCTGTCGATCACTCCTCCTCAGATTTATGACTGCTGGTGTTTATGGGACACATCATCATATTTTATCTGATGAGGTTGGCTGGTCTCCTCTCCAGGAGAGACGTGATACTCACTGGTATCTCTCTCTTTTTTTTTTTTTTTTTACCTGTAAAGCCCTTACTGGAAAATTACCATGATACCTTTGAGAAGTGTCTCATTGTTCAGATGGGTTTTATCAGACGCGCTCCACCGAGGTCAGCTCTGAACTCGGAGAAGCTGCTTTGAATTTAAGTGAACAAAATACGGCACCCTCTTAAAATCAATACAGCTCTAGCTTTTGGACGTTTTTAGAAATGTGTGTCATGTAAAAATAAAACTCCCAAACCGCTGCTTGTAATGTTTTAACATAACTGCGTTAATTCTTCTATGGAATTATCAATCCTGAATGTGGAAATTAATGAAAAATCTTGCAATTTTAAAGAAAGTGAGGAAAGTATTCTTGGATCTGGAAGTTTCGTGGAGTCCGTGAAGCAGTTTTAGTGTAATTCTGCTGACAAACCAACCAACAAAAGGACACGTGGCTGAATCGATAAATGAATGAATGAGCTTATGTAATTTCCTGTGAGCTGTGCTGTGGCTTGACGAGCCTGAAACTGGCCTCGCCGGTATGTTTTTTTGAATGTTTTAATTTCACCTTGTAGCCTGCAGCGCTACAGTCACACAACGCGACTGCTCGTGTTGCTTTCCTGCGATGCTTTCATCGTTAATGTATTCTTTTGCTAAGCGTCTGTGATCCTCGGTGGCAGAATATGTTTAAAGCTGTTTCACTTTAATGTTTCTGTTGAGGCAGTTTTAATGAAAAACATTAAAGCGAAGTTCATTTCAACACAGCACAAACAAGAGGAAGCCAAAGGACGGCGCCGCCATGTGATCGCATTCAAAGGTTTCATCACTCGTTGCATCTGATGCATAATGCAGAGCTTTACATGAGAGCACAGAGAGAACAAGAGGGCTTCAGTAAGAACGGAGCCATATGGAGCTTGTTTGGCAAAGAAGACCGACCTCGTCTCTTCAGCCGGTGTTTTAAGATCTGAATTGCACGACGGCTTGACGTGAGGCTGCGGAGAGGCTGGCAGATTCACGAAAATAACGATTTTTGATCGATTTCTGCACAACTTGCTGTTAACTACGAGGGGGGAACAAAGCTCTCGCGGTCGGCCTTGCAGTTGTTCGCCGCTGGCTCCGTCAGCGCCGCTACCTGCCAAGGCCGACTCAGCACAACTCAGGAACCGCACTGGACCCAACAGGCAAATTACCCACGCCGTATAATGAAGGTGAAAACAAAAAAGCAGCGAGTTCATTAAAGATGTTCAGTAATTCAACAGACCCTGAAGTTTTGTTTTTTTTGTGGTCCACGTCCACGTCATGCTGAGCAGCAGCAGCAGCAGCAGCAGCAGCAGCGGAGGAAGTTTTCAACAGCACACCGAGTAAAAGTTGTGCATTCAAAGCTTTACTGAATAAAACACACAAAGTTAAGCTATTTGTTGACCCCCACAGCACGCAGCCAATGGTAATCTTGGATCGATTGGATGCCAAATGTATGGCAATAATCAAAATTTCCCCAATTAAAGTTGCTCTTTATTTCTCACCAGTTAAGTAAAACAGAAAACTACCTCAAAACTGCATTTAACTGACTAAATTAGTTACTTTCCACCCAATGACAAAAAAATTGTGTTCAGCATATGTCGGAGCATCTTATGGCTTCATCAGGTTTAATTTGCGCTTTGATTTCAACAGTTCCAGGACAGAGAAGCGTTGCGTATAGAATCCAACAAAGCATCTCTGGACTTTGGTGATCTTTTCACAGAGAGACAGCAGCACCATCAAAGGATATCGCAGCTGTACTCGAAAATACTTTAATGCGTCCTCATCTTCTGCCTCCGCCGATTATTTCACAGGCAGAAGAAAAAACACGCTTACAAAGAAGTAAATAGATCCAGGAATACAAAGTACATCTCGTCCAGCGGATGTTTCACGCAGAGCTTCTGAGTATCTGATTCCGCCATTAACGTATTGTGTCACGTATGCATTCATGTGGCTCCATTTGAGCAGTACTGCTGCTGAGATTGGCAGGTGAAAAGATGTTTTAGCATCTTTGTTCAAAGAAAAAAAAAAAAACAACATTGGGAAAAAAAAAAAAAAAAAGCTTTCAGTTCTCGACCGAACATTTTCCAAGGTTCAACCTTGAGGCTCAGACCTGGAAGTGTCATCGAAAAGACATCTGAAAATGTCGATTGCCGCAGCGGGCGAGAGTCCAGCCGAGCGAACAGGACGAGATAAAGATGAAGAAGGCCTGTACAATCAAATTAAATAGAAATGACTTGAAAGGAGATTGTACAGCCTGGGAACAAAGGAAGCACTGTATGTAAAGAGGTTTTGTTGTTGTCCTTGGGGAAGCTGCAACGTCCGACTTATCAATGAAGCTTCAATTCTGTGGAGTGGCATTAGCAGAAGCAGGAGGCCCCGCTGCTTCCTGCTCTGATGTCATCAGCACAAGAGAGCAAAGAAAAGTAAGAACCACGGGCGGTGGAAGTGAAAAGTAAAAACCCGAAGAGGGACGAAACACCAAGGTGAATCACAGGTACAGGAAGCCTGAACGAGGCAGCTGCCGACGTCGAGGTGAGACAAAAGGAAGCGGCGAGACCGACACAGCGCCGACACTTTTCTTCTTCTTTTTTTTTCCAGATGGCCTCGTTTTCGCTTTGATGAGATCTGAACTTGCCGGCAGGGCGACAGCGAGACACCATCTGATTTCACCCTCCCGCAAAGTGATGAACACAGCATTTCCCTGCAGCCTTATCTGCAGCAACACGGTAACACGCAGGGCGCCGCTCCACTTCCATATCTGCGAACATATAACCGGAAAAAAAAGTGACGGCGCTCGCAGAGCCGACTGTGTCGGGCGCCGTTATCACACAAACGGGGGGTAATGTGTTTAAACACTGCCGCTGCTTTAGCGTTGAATCCTTCCTGCTCCATCAGATGAAAATGTCATCAGGAGCCTGATAGATGAGTTAAACTCTGCTATGAATCATGCAACGGCACCAATGTGCTCCATTTTTACATACAGAAAGGCCTGGTAACCCTTCACCTGACAAATAGGAGCTGACAACAGAGAGGCTTGTTCATTTATCAACTGCGGGAAAGTGGGGGAAAAAAAACTGATATCCTTTTGCATACAGATTGGAAAGCCTTATGGGGAAGTCACTCAGCACAGAGCCACATCTGTGATAATCTAAATCAAATCTCAGCAGCGTAGTCAACAAGTTTCAAGCTCGGTTTATTTTTGCATCCACATCCAGCAGATGCAGAAGTAAACTTTCAACTCTTAACAGATTTGAAATTCCTTCTATCTTCAGAGGGACAATCTGACAAACTGCTGTCGGGCATCGCGCAGAGAGGAGGGGGAAAAAAAAAAAAAAAGGAAGATCTGCTCCGTTTCACATCTTATTTTCGGTAAAATGCCACTCAGATTTTTCTCTGCTGGGTGCAACATAATCTCGGAGATCATCTCCCCGAGTTTGTTCCCAGAGTTTATTTATCCGGGGGAATGTCAGCTGAGCACAACATCCTCCTTCTTCGCTCATTTACTCGCTCGCGCTGTTTCCCAGCACGGCCGCGGCCTGCTGTTGGCTGCCCACTGAGCAGCTCTGATGGAGCTCTTATGAGGACGCTGCTTGTTGACGGAGCGGGAGGCACATTATTAATTTATTTTCCCTTAACCACATTTTCCCAGCCAGTCCGGGAACTGGTGGCTCCCAAATCTCAAAACCTGATCTCTAACCTCTGCAGATGCTTCGCGCGCTGCATCGCATTTAGGCATAAAACAGCTCTTAAATATTTTTAGCTCAGCATGCCTGACTCTCCCTGCGCAGCTTCCTGTCCCTCGGTGCAAACCCTCAGGCTGTGTAGCTATTCAGAATTTTATGTAATAACATTTTGAAAGTAAAATTTTGCAATAGCTGGGAAGCTCTCTGCTCTGTCTGCTGATACAATATATTTAGCAGCTAGAAATTAAACATTAAACTGATTAATTCATGATTATTAATATCTGAGGATGATGGTTTAATTATAAATTACAGCGGCTGCATTAATGGAGGCTGTTGTTTCACGTTGGCATATTGCATATTTTCACAGCTCCGGAGCACTGGAGCAGAGCGCCGCTGCCTGCATGGCCCAGATTTTTTTTTTCTTTTCGGGAGGACAAAAGGAGGCAACAACAGGCTCATTTCACTGCATCGCTTCAGCACTGGCACGCGCTGTAGACACGCCGCGCCGCCTGCTGAGGTGGATATTGAAAAGACAATACAGAAAAGCAGACAGCCCAATCCATTACAAGGCCTCTAGAATTACATTTTCCTCAGATACAGTAGAGCCCCGCGAGACCCAATTCTCTGCGTTCCTGGAGATGGAAACAATTTGGCCCAGGTTGGCTAATTCTCCGAGACTATGTACTCACTGACAGCAGAGACGGTGTAACTCTGAAAAAAATAAAAAAACTAAAGGGACCCACCGAGGGGATTTCTTTTTGCAACTGAAATTTATTGGACATAACTCAAGAGCGACGCGCAGACTTGAAACATCTGGGCGTGTAACCTCTCTCTGGGCTGATGGGCGAGCTCCGACCTCGAGCTGTTTTTTTCTTCTCTCGTTCTGACAAAGTGCTGCAATTTTTTTTTTTTACAGTGTCAGCGGATTGAGCAACCAAAGCGAGAGCCGAACGCCTTTTGTTCAGCTTTGTTTCAGTTACACGGAGAAAAAAAAGTGAGGAGAGAAGAAGAAAAGAAAAGAAAAAAGAATTTGAGAACAGATGGCTCCCCCTGAGACTGGCTGAAGGGTGTGACTCAAATTAAAACGATATAATGAATTATGTGCAGTGTTTTTGATTGAATTGTGCCCCGGCGACTGTTACCAAGGGACAGAAGTAAGAGGAAAACAAGTGTTGTGAAATAAAGAGCTGTGATGTCTGCACCCGTGTAGATATCCTTTTCTTTTCTTTCATGCCGCTGTGAGATTTCGGCGTCCGGCATCCTTCTCATTACGACGTCGCACAGAGGAAACTGGGTTCGTCACGGCAGCTACTTTGGTTTTGATGATGTCAGCGTGAACCAGAGCGGCGACGTTATCAAAATATGCTCAAGACAAATATGACTCCGTTGTACCTCCACAGGTTAGATAATCCAAATGAATGACTTACTGTATCTACAAGAACAGAACAGCACTGAGCAAGAGAGCTGCTGCTGCTAATCAGCCGTCCGGAGGGAAACGTTAAACCACACGCGTACGATCTGAAGCGATTTCTTCATTCCTCTCCCGCTGATGTCTGTAATTACCGCAGCATATACAGGCCTTCGCTTTACAATCCCACAAGAAACACCTTATAGAAATCTGGGGCCATTCAATCAAACTGGAAAAATGACAAACCTCATTGTGCTCAGACGAGAAGACGCCTGAAACGAGACTGCCAGTTCACAGCCAGCTGCTCTCCGGAGGTCCGCGCCACGAGCTAAATGCTAATGTTAATATGCTAATCTAAGCTGAGGATGTTAGCCACTGCTGGGGAAATAAAATATTAAGCATAGATTTACAAGTTACCTCATGCTCCCTCGCATAAATAGTTCAAACTGTAGCTGTTGTAAAACAGCGATCAAATTGAAAAGTCACATGTGATTCTCAATTTTTGGGGCTGTTGCCAATATTAGTAAGTAGCAAATCCCAATAATGATCTCGGCCAGTTTACACTATTTTGCAATGATCCCTAAAATGTGTTTTTCAGCTGAGGAAGTCCGATAGTAACTGCCGACCAATATATTGATTGGGCTCTAATTTACTGCAAGAACATTCCTGTGTTCGTATGTCAACAATAAAACTGAAAAGAACTGTACTATTCATGGGAAAGTTGAGGAACGTCTGCTTTGGTTTTATATACAATGTCCATCAGTCAGACAACTGCTGTCCAGGAAAACTCCAGGTGGGGGAATCAAGATCAATCTGTTCAGGCAGGTAACGTCTACAACAGCATCTAACAACTTCTTAGAATGTTATTAAATCATCTTAATCAATACTGAGGACATATATTCTGACATATATTCCAATTTTCCTTTACTTTTATGGGCCAGATTGATGCGTTGTCTCCATTTTAACTACCCAAAAATACAGAAAAAATGTACCTATTGAACACTTTTTAACACTTTGCTTATATGAATGCAAAAAGCAGTAAAACAACAAGTTAATTACAGATAGCTCACAGATAGCATACAAACATAATAAGAAGGATTATTAGCACTGAAACACGTGAGATTTATAAACGGCGCCTGCGACAGATTTCGTCCGAACTCATCCAGCAGTCGTGAAGGAACCATGAATGTCAACGCTTCACACCGACACGTCCGGTGGATGTCGGGATATTTTGCTGGATTAGAGAAAACTTTCACCTGCTAGTGGTGCGAGATTCGCCCCAGAGTTCATGACGATCTATCCAATAGTTGTTGAAACATTTCAGTCTGGACCAAAACGATGAATGGACAAAAAGACTTTCATTCACATTTTCATATGTGTTTTACCGATATGCTAATCTCTCAGTTTTTTTTTTCCCACCACACTTTCATTCCCTCAGCCGGCCTCGGCCTTCCGTGGATCTAAGCCGTAAGTTGCTGGTGTTGTTTTATGGATTTAAATCCGTCACTGCTGTTTCTGTTTTTTCTTTCCTGAGCGGTTACAGCAACAGAGAAACCCACAGGTGCCCCCAATTGTCATGGAGTGTTTTTTTATTTATTTTTTTCCCATTCGAACAAGAAGAAGCACAACAGCAAGTACTCACAGATTTGGAGCGTGACGAATGAACGACAATGCATAAAAATATATACTCCATGCTCGACACAAAGGCCGTCCTACCAGGGGAGGATTATGTGGCGGAGACGAGGAGGAGAGTGGAGGGTTTTTTTTTTTTTTCCCTCTCCTAAAATAATGTGTTCTGCTGGCAGCTGGTACGTTTTAAATGTTTGGCTGGCTCCAGATTTGGCGTCATTATTGATTTGTGACCACAAGAGGACAGAAAGTGGTCTCCAAAACAAATGTATTGAGTTTTTGTGGCCAAACAGTTTTTATACTTAGACAACAAGCAGGCGCGGAGCAACATGAGTGTCCCACCGGACCGTGTCTCTTTCCACCTGTTGAATGTTAGTGTAATAATCACGGGTGTTGACATAGCTGCGGTTTGCATATTTCACATTATGCTGGGAAAACATCTGTGATATGAAAAAAAAAAAAAAAAAAAAGAGCAGACTCAACCAGAGCAGACGAAAGCTGCAAAAAGCTGCAGCCCGGTGTCGATTCTAGCACCATCTTCATAGTTCAGGGATAACGTTTCGCTTACCGGTGATTTAATTTGGCTAATAAACACGGGAAGAGTCCAGGTTCAATTATCCCATCCAGTCGGGCTCTTAGAGGAGTGAGATGTTTGTATTAATCCATCTGTGTTGATATTAATCCCATATTTATGTCACCGGGATGAGTTGTACATTTGTAAACAGCAAAAAAAAGCCTGCACATGCTAATTGTTTTCATACTGATTTGAATGTGCTTCCAGTCTTGCTTGTGTTTCCCCCACAAACCTCATGACATCTGAAAGAAACAAAAAAAAAAAAAGAGAAAAGGCTGATGAATGCAGTTTCCTGTCAACCTAACGAAGGCGGCGTGACTCCTGTTAAAACTGGAGATTCCAACTGCTTAACCTCGTCAGACAAGTGAAGCCGCTCAGCAAGACAAATACGCCGTTTGATCCCAATGACTCCATCACTGTTAGTGTGTGGAAGAGGTGCGAGCAGGTAAAAAAAAAAAAAACAGAGCAGGAATCATTTCTGGTACGTTCCCGGCTTTAAAAGACACCGTGACGAACAGGATGAGAGATTCATATCGCTCGTCACGGCGCTGGCAGTTTTTTCTTTTGATTCAGTCGTGATCTCCAGTTTTTGTGTCTGATCAGTCGGCACATGAAGAGCTTTGTTCTAAATTTGTAACACAAGCAGAGATAAAAACCATCTACAGGTCTCTTCAGAGGAGAGGAACTTCATCTTCACCATCACGGTTCATGATGGAGTCACTTTCTCATGGCAAAGATGAAACTCAGATCCCCTTCGCTCGCCATTTTCTCCGACTTTGAGACATTTGAGCTACAGCTAAATTGGCGAGTTGGCGTTCTGCGTGGAACTAAATCCTCCATGTTTGTATGTTAAAATGCTGCATACTGTAGTAACCTCCCAGGAGACACATGCTGCATCCATGTGCATTATCTTTTCAAAATAAAAGCCCAAGGATGCCCTGACAGTTACAAAAGCAACAAAAATATCACATATGACAACATATACCGAGATATATGCTAATACCTATCATCTGCCCGAGCCTAGTTACATCACATAACTTAAAAACTAATCACTTTTTAAACTTGGTATAAAAGTTTTAAGTCCAGTAAATGACCCTTCCAGCCGCCCCGACCACCCGCCGTCTTGGGCCTGTCTCGCTCTATACTACGGCACCAGAGGGGGCGCTTTAATGAGCGACTCTGGAGGATGAGCCACAGCCTCGCGCTCAGAAGCACATCGCCGCTGCCCAGGCTCGCTGTGTTTGATGCATCGGGAGTGAGAACCGGCTGGAAACTGTTCACAAGGTCTGTGGATTATCTTGACTAAGCGGGCCATGAGAGACTTCGCTGTAGAGCTTCACAAATACAATTTTTTGCTTCTTTGAGCACCATGAGCCGAGTGCCATCTAGTTCCATTATATTTGAGAAAAGGCAGAAATCTCCTCGGACCCAAAATCTCCAAAAACTCGGCAGCTCGCGAAACAATCTCAGTGAACTGCATGTCATTTTTTTGGGAGGGGACTCAAACTGTCTCTTTAAAAAAAACGAATAATGAAACATTTTGTCACCAGCTGTTCTTCTCGGTTTAATGAGTTTTGATGGTGGTCGAGCATCACGCTGGGTCTGGAGCTGGGAAGCTTCCCAAAGCCAGCGGAGATCACATGTTCGGAATTGAAATAAGTGGAGGCGGCGGCGGCGGGGAGGGGATATGAAAGAAACTATTTCCTGTGTTCCTAACCAGCGCTCCATTCAGCGAAAGCCCCAGGCTTGTCAAAGTGACAGCTCCATTGACAGCACACTGGTGACACATTGAACCGGGGCGAATAATAACACAGACTCAAAGTGAAAAATAGGCTGCTCCAGTTGTCCTTTGTCAGCGATGCCATTAAAATTCAGAGGAAAATAGCTGGGTGAGAGACTTGTGAGCAATTACTTGTAAACTGCAGTAGAAACACAAGCGCTAACCTGATCAGAACCAGAGCGTTTTTTGGGGGTTTTTTTCAACCGCTCCGTTCATTTATTGTGATTCTTTAAATTAAAATTCATGTTTCTTAAAGTCAGCTGACCCAGAAGAGAAGAAATCAATACAAATGTGTGTAAAATCCCGTCTACCTCCTGCACGTTATCCATCCAGCCTGTGCTCTTCATGTTTTCTCCCCCTTCTTTCTCTCTGGGGTCGTATCATCTCACTTGTTAAATTCCTAGCCGACTCGGGCCGCGGGTTATTTGTCATCCCTCATTTCTCCTTTGATCCCGCTGCTTTTCCGAGGCTCAGGCGATTCAAACCATCCGCGTCCCTCCTTTTGTAATTAATAACAGGTTTCTTTCTGGGGAATACTACTCATTTGTTTTTCTCTCCTTTTTGTGTGTGTGTGTGTTGTTTTTTCTTCCCCGTAACCGTCCAACCGTATCTGTGCAAGTCCCACAATAATAGTTTTTTTTTTTGTTTTTTTTCTTTGGTCATTGTTGGTGCAGACTAGCAGGGAAACACACTTAATTTGAGTTTGGGGGAGATGGAGCAGCGGTGGAGTGGCTGTTTGTGTGTGCGTGCCAGTGGGCAGGGGAGGAATCGCTCTGCTGCTTTAACTGGCCCACCTTGGACCTCAGATGATGTCATTTCCTATTAAAATAATTGGCCTTGATAGGAAACAGGAGGGCCTCGATGCTCTCTGCGTCCAAAAATATGAAACTAATTATTATTTGGGATCAAGTAGTTGCTTGTAGGAAAATGAAAAAAAAAGGTGGGATATTGTTTCTTCGGGGGTAAACTCTCTGTTGCTGCTCACTTATCTCCTCTGCTTATTAAGCAGAAAAGCAGGTTTTAATCAGGAAGGAGGTATTAATCAGAACAGAAATAGAGCTCAGAGAACACCGGGAGCAAGAAAAACATTAGCAGCAAATGTGTGTTTTGCCTGGGAAGCGTGCCAGCGTGTGTGAACGAGGACTTTAGCTTCTCGGCGCAGCGTGTGGTGTTCTGTCTTCTCCGAGCAGGAAGGAAGGAGACATTACTGCTAGATTGCAGCGTACTTGAGTTAATCACTTTTAGGCTATCGGTTGACGAAGACAAGGTCACGGTGAATGATTTATGAGCCCACTTCCAGCCGACCCGGACTGTGTGGAGCTGATCTGAAGGTGTGAACGGGTTAAACAAATCACACGGGGCCTCGATGGGGCCAGGGCTGAAAATGTCACGCTCGGATTCTGAATCTGAATCTGGAGGCTGCTGTATGTCCCAGTACTTCATGTTCAGAGTCATGAAACCACAAAGAAACTGGGGCAGGGAGGAAGTTTGATGCGAGTTCACACGTTTCATGAATATAAATAGCAACGACTTAAGATCTGATGATGCTCCGGCGTTATTTTAGAGGAGGAAACTGTTAAGCAGGATGGCCAGTAAGCGAGCTGGGACTGGATGGAACGAGCCTGACGTGGGCGTCTGGAGAGGGATTTATACTGGTGCATTAAGGGATACAGCGCCTGCAGCTTCGCCATAGGCCACGTCGAAACTTTCCAACAAGTTTCCGATAACTGTGGAGGTTCAGATGGCACGAAAAGCTCAGTCGACTCCCTCTGCCTGTCGTGAACGTCACTCTCTGTCCTGTTGAGTAATGGAGGAAGGTGAAATCTGCTACAGCCTGTGCATGGTCCAAATGGTTTAACTCGTCATTTTCCCCTGATTTTAGTGGTCGATTCAGCCATGCTATAAATCACTTTGGCGACCGTGTGACCGGTGACACGCCTGGTGGAATCTGGGGGTTACACTGCTGTGATTCTTACATTAAGTACATAAAAAAATGCTGATTTTATGGGCGACTCACATACAGAGGCTTCGAATCCAACTTGTGACCCTTTACTTACGTCGTCCTCCTCTCTCTCTCAAAAGCAGTCCTGTCCAAATAAAACCATTAAAAAGAGAAAAAAAAAATCATTTGTTCAATGGCCAGCAGGGAGCAGCTCCACTGGTTTCAGAAAGTAGTCTGATTGTGTGTAAGCTTATGAGAAAATGACCCTCTGATGTATTAGCTCAGGAAACAGTTTCCCTCTGGGTTGATGCTCTCAATCGCCAGTTTCAAGTCTTCAGCACAGCATGATGTTCATTTAGATTAAAATATACAATAAAGAAAGGTGTGATTTAGGGCGTGGCTACCTTCCTTTGGTTCTCAGTGCCATCGTTTGGGGTTTTTCCCGTGTTATGTTGTAGTTTTGTCCACGTGTCATGATATATTTTCTAGTTTCTACCACTCTTTCCTTCTCATTTCGCTCCTCAATCATGTTCGACTAGTTCATCACTCCCCGCTTCTGTTTCCTCCTCACTCTTGGTGGATGGTCCAGCCGTGTGTTTCCCTGTTCCTGTGTTCCTCATGTCTCCCTCATTTACTGAGTTTTAAACTCGTAGATTTTTGGATTTTATGGACTTGTTTGCATTTTGTGTTTTTGTATTTGGACTGTGGGATTTCTTTACACGGTAGCTCACTTTTGATTTCTATCCGTCTGCTTCCATTTGTGTGTCTGTGTCGCCTTTTTTTTGTAACCGTAACTCTCAGGATCTCCTCCTCATCTCCAGCCTCTGTTGGGTCCAGGTCAGGTTGTTCCCGGCTCTTTTTGGTGGATTTACACTTGGTATAAAAGCAAAAAGCTAAGAAAAGTGCCTGATGTGACATGATGAACAGGGTTAATGGTGCAAGCTTTTTGGAGAATTTCTCCGTCAACTCACGAAAAAATGTCAGAAGTTGTTGTGTGAAAGATAATAAACGAGCGCTTCATATCAACACTTTTTCCCTCTGGCACATCAGGCCAGTGGGGGATTTCAGTCGCCTGTCAGTTATTGGACAAGAACTGAATCTGAGGCAAACTAGAACCTCAAGTTTCAGGTCATTCAAACATTTTTTTTTTAGGTGACCTCTGTTCTTCAGCGAGGGCAGACCAACACATTCCTGCCCTTCAGCTAAAACAGAGTATTGAGACAGGACGAGTCTATTTTTAATATATTCTAGTGAAAACATGAGTGTTTGGATTCCTGCTGAGCAAACAGACGGACGGCAGGTTATTCTGCGGGAAGGACTTGATCCATTTTAAATTACGTTTTCATACATTTCAAACGGTAAACATCGGTCACTATTTGAATCCAATTTAACCGAGGCTGAACAGAGCCACAACAAATAATCAAAATAATTTCACAGCTACATTTCAAGCCCACGGGGGATTCCGTGTTTTATATCGTAGAGTTTCAGTTTATGTGCTGGCCAGCGAACAACATTAAATTTACAAGCTTTGATATAAAAAAAAAAAAAAAAAAAAAAAATCCAGCCCGGGAGTCAGACAATAACTAATCAGCAGGAAAAAAAAAAGGAGAGTTACATGAATTCAGGCCTGTCTTCTAATAAAAAGGGGTTGCTGATGATCAGTGTCAAGGGGTTGGAGGTTCCCACAGCAGTGAACGCGCCACGGCACGAAAACAAATGTCAGCAGCCCGCAGCAAACGCTTCATATCAAATAACGAGCGAAAGCAGAGAAGAAGTCCTGTTAGGATTCGTGAGCATCGTTATAAAAGATGCATAAATTAAGCGGTGGGTTCTTCATTCTTCAGCCCGGATCATTAGCAGCACTGAGAGAAGGAGGAGGAGGAGGGTGAAGGAGAGGGGCTTAGATACAGAAAAATAAGACAAATTTGATGTTGCAAATATTCATTTTGTTTCTCAGGCTGTAATATTCAGACTGCAGTAATTGTATCTGCAGAAACCGCTCAGCGTCTCACCGCCGAGCCTGACAACAGCTCTGCAAACACGCTGAGTGGGAGGGAGTCACATCCCATGAAGCCTGAGACCGATTAAAAGGCAGATTCATACTTTGTTTTGTCGACCTCCTATAACTTTCTGAATATTAGGACACATGCAGGTTGTTTACTGTACAGTTTCGATGCAGTTAACTGTGTTTTTATTCACCCCGAACACAATATTTCCCCTCAACAAACCAGAATTCTGTCAAATCAGGTTTCCCACAGCGACGCCGCACAGACACTGTCCTCGTTAGAGTTACTGATGCTGACCACATCTCACATGTTTACCTGCCGCCATGCAAAAAATGCACCGTTACCTGTGACTGAGCCAGTTACCTCTGTACACCTTCACACACATCCTCGTTTTATTTACTGGCACTGTTTTAATTTATCTCCTCACATTCTTATCTACGTGTGTGACTTGTTTTCTCATCTGTGGTGTTTCTGGTCGTCGTCCGTCACTGTCAGTGGAACTATTTTCTGACATTTTACAGACTAAACGAGTAATTGAAAAATAATCGAGTTTTGAATCTGTAATGAAAATAATTATTACTTGCAGTCGTAATCGTGCGCAGTAAAACGTTTTTTAAACGGCGCTGTGGTTTGCGTCGAGCCACAAGTATGTTTTCAAATGTAGTAAAATGAACCGCAATATTTTCTTTTTTTCCATATCTGTCTCTCAAACACGGCCTCTTCAAACTGAATCAATGTGTAATAAATGTTGCAGTCTGTGACCCAGACCAAGGAAATTATCATGCGCCACAATTGTTGTAGTATAAAATGAATAAACAGGAAAATACTGTTATTGGGAGAGTTTTGACAGTGAATTATCATCCACTTTGATTTCACAATCAACACAAAGATTCACAAATCTGAAAATCCAAATAACTGAAATGAAAAATAAGATTTCCAAAAGCCAAAAAAAAACAAAAAAAAACCAGAGACTGCAACAGAGAAGACGTGACTGGAAACACAGAGGTTTGACGTCACAGGTGGAAAATCACTGTGTGTGTGTACATTTACCGTAACTCGGATGGCTCCGGTACAACTCATATTTCCCCTGCTGCAAGTGAAGTCGTTCTCATTCAACCACCATAACCTTTAGATTAGTTTTTCGGAGATGGTGCCCTGCCAGACGAGTGCAGTTTCACCTTGTCTTGAGCAGAAGTGAGGTGCTTGTTGTAGAGTATGATGAAGTGTATGGCAGTGAATCAGGAACCTCCTCTGTGATGTGCTATTATCACTCTCCGCGGTGTCGCCCTATTTCATTTCCACCTTACCACTGACCTTCATTTGAACAATGCATCCTGCTGACTTAAAGGTTCCTCTGTCCTTTCTGCATGGATGCCCGCCCGTCCTCCGTCACCCCTCAGCACGAGCGCCGCGACGGGCTGGATGTCTGCGTCTGCGGGTGGAGACCCGCGCCGCCGCCGATAAGGACAGTCACCGCTACACTCTTCCTCTTCTATTCCGGAAATTGACTGCAGGCTCTTCAATTATTCACACTGTTGAATAATGTCGGTCTCCAGCTTTATCTGCTGCTTATCCTGACCGGTGATCCTTATCTGAAGGTTGAGTAATGCCACAGTCGATGGGGGGGTGGCAGGATTTCAATAGACAGTCTCCGTCGGCGTTGCTGGATGTTAAACCTGAACAACGCCGCAATTTGGAGCGAGAGCGAAGATGAGAGGTTGATAATGTTTTCATGTAATGAGCAACACACGGAGAGCGAGATGGCAACACGTCAAGTCTTCGAGTTACCTGAAAACACGCGTACCTGTCGGACTGGACACCTTAAAGCTCCGCTAACCAAACCGTTATGTTGTTAAATGGAAAAGTTACTGGCTGCAGCACCCTTGTTCGGCTCATTGTGTTGGTTTTACAGTTTCTCCATGATTCCTTCCCAACACTCATACCAACCCCGTGTCCAGCAGCAGCAGGCAGCCAAGAAGATCCAATAAAACTGCTGCAAGCCAGCAAATGATGGACAGATCTGGCTCGGGAGTCAACATGTTCTCACACCCAAACCATCAAACACAGTAGCTGTAGTCAGAGGCTCTAAGTTTCAAAGTAGCATCGAGATCGAACACACTCGGTCCATGAAACTTTATTTGTAACCGCTGACAACATCTCACGTTATGATTTTTGGACTGTTAATGCCATAAAAGGCATCAAAACTAGTTGGTAAGTTTTAGGAAATGTACGTAAGTTCTGTTCTATGAGCTACTATGGTTATTGAGTGGCATAGGTTACGTAACTTTGACTCCAGCTCAAGTTTCCAGGTACAAACTCGACCTTAACGACTGTCTCCTCTCGCTCTTTATGACCCTGTGCTGAAGGAAACCAGCAGGGTATCAACTGTATCCAGAGGCGGTTCTGGGGGGGCAACAGGGTCCAGCAATGAGTCCAGACCCCCCCTGTGCCCCCCCCCCCCCCAACAGGGAGTCTGCATCAATAATACAATGACAGATTTCTTTTGTACCTAAAAGGGAAACGTGTCTCAGCAGTTTACTACCCAATTAAAAATGCTGAAATAGTAAACGCTGTTTTAAGTCCCATCTGTCTCTTGTCTGAATGTTGGTTTTGCCTTTTTTCTTCCCAGGTTGAATGTGTTGAATGATCGCAGTAGCAGGAAATCCCACAGAGAGAGAGAGAGGACATAAACGGAGATCTTCGTCCTGACACCCTCAGCATCACCTGCACGTAAACCCCTATTCAAGTATAGGGGTTTACGTAAGTAAGACAAATTGCCAACGATGCAAACGAGTATTTAACCCTCGTCACCAGAGAAGCATTAGCGTCTCTATCTTTGAGTGCTGCTGCTACTTGATACTGTAGATGTCCAGTAATTCACTTTAAATGGGCTGATGTCAATATTCAGAGTACATCAATGCTGCCCCAAGAGTGCCTAAAAAACAAACTGTCAATTTTCATTATATATTAATCGTTTACTGTATCTTCTCTTTTGCATTGCCAGTCCCGACTCCTCCAGCCTGTTTTAAACAAGAATATTTTAAAGCCGGGCAGCAACTAACGTGATTTTAATTGTTGACTAATCTGGCAATTATCCTCTTGAGTGTTCGATGAGTTGTTTGGTCCACAACCTAAAGATATTCAGCGTACTGTCATGGATAAATAACAAGGTCAGGGTCCAAAAAAGCCCCTTTCTACAACCAACATGAAGAGTAATGAAGTGAATATCAGCGACGTTACCATCTTTATTGAATCACAGCTGCTGGGAGATCTCAATATTTTGTCCCCCCGACTGGTTGTTGACGTAGTGGTTGTCTTGTTTGTCATAGAATATTGGATGCTGTGGGACCAAATTAATAATTTTCTCCCATTTTCACCTGGACATCAGCAGAAACAAAGGATTTCACCAGTCAAACATCGCTGCAGGCACAAATCCGCTGACATGGAGGTCTGTCCGATTATTTTTTTCCCCCCATATGAATGTTCAGCTGCAGCAGTGTGCAGACAATAATAAGAACCCACCAAAGCAGTTTTTATACATTTACGTGCAGATATTACAGATGAGCATCCATGCTTAGTGTAAAAAAAGCTTTAACAGGAACTTTATAAGTGGTTCTAAGTGTGGTGGTAACTAACAGCGGATTTCATTCGTCTGTCAGTTATTTTTTTAATTATTCGATGAGTTGTTTGATCTATAACATGTCAAGATGACGTCCTCTAAATTCCTGTATTGTCCACGACCCAAAGATATTCAGTTTACTGTCACAAAGGTCGGAAGAACTTTAAAAATACACTCTAACTGATTAATTAGTTGCTGGTTAATTTAATAGATGACACTGAATCACTGCAGCGTGTTGCAGGAAAAAAAAACTTGAACCATGAAGTGTCCAGCGAACAGAGTTTGTGGTCACATGTGACAAAAGCAACGTGGAGCAGTGACGGAGTGATGTAACGTGTTTCTAAGACATATTATTACAGCTCGCTGGAAGCCCGTTTAACTTTGTTGGAAGCTTAACGATATAAATGTTTTAGTCAATAAAGACATTCTATACACGATCAGATCGAGGAGATTCTGCAACAATTCGGCCGTTCAGCTCATTAAACAGAAAGAACGAGAATAATTCATTCAGATTTGCTGGCATGGCTTGATGACTCTCTTCCTTTGAAGCAGACATAAAGTCCTAATGTGTTCCCATTCTTTAATAATTCACGCTCCTCCAGTCTGTAAGGATCCACTGATCAAAAGAATCAGACAGATTAAATCAGTGCAGGTTGTGATTATTGTCCATCATCGCTCACATTCCTCAGACAAAAAAAACATAACTTCTTTCGATAGGAGACATGTTTGCTTCTCATCCGTGTCCCTGGGACAGCGCCTGGAGTAAGAACATCAGGAAAATGATGACAAACAATTGGTTTTTAATGATAGTAAAATGTTTTACAGTCGTAACAGAGACCAGATTGAGCTGAAGCTGCTGTAGCTCTCTTTAACCTCCTCTGTTTTTTAATGCCTAGTCGTCTGTCTGCAGTTGTTGTGGTGAAAGTACAGCTAACGTAGCGTAATACATCACTCTGCAAAGACGCTTATTACATTGAAGAGATGGCATAGCTCCCAATAAAGTGTACACAGTGTAGTTATCAGCAGTGTTTTATATTTTATACAACAGATGTTATTTTCTGGAATGAGATCGTTTTCTTTTAACAACAAGATGATGATGATCTCTACTCCAAAGGTAAAGGCGTCGTGCTTACGATGCCAAACATATCCTGAAGTAATAATGTTTAATTATGAGATACAAGGAAGCGAAACGTGTAATTACTGTTTTATTCATCTATTATTTGTTGAATTAAATGCGTCTACAGCTCGTCTGAAACCGTTGGCTGTCAAAATAAAGTTGGATTCACTCTGTCATGTGCATAAAAGCAACAGCAGCGTCTGTTTTGCTTTGCCTGCTAGATTAATCGAAAGAAGGCGTTCGCATGATTATCTTAGGTGTTGGAAAATTGCTTTTAATGAGGCTAACGTTGTTTCTGGTGTGAAAGGAGACGGGCTGAAAAGCATCTTTATGAGCGTACATCAGCTCCGGCTGACAGCGTGGAACTCCGTCTCACATAAAGTCGACCCGCTTGACTCCCCTGAGAGGTGAGAAACTGGGTGATTTATAAAGATTTTGGAGGTGCATTATCACCCAAAAATGAGAGCCATTCTTCAACATGACAAGACAAGAAAGAGCTCGCTCTCCTCTTTACCCTGCTCAGAAGGAATGTTGACAAGAAAGGAAAGAGCAGCAGCGCATTCCCGAGCCGTCGGCGCGCCACGAGCACCGACGCACTCAAAAACAAATCATCGTGCTGCGAGTTCACGCGACAGGAGAACGAAATCGTGCATGACATCGACAACAAAAACTTTCATTGTCTGCGTGAATATCTTTTAACAAGTCGGCCACGGAGACCTGTCGTTTTCTCAGACAGAGAAGATTTAATCACGGATAAAAAAATTAAAGAATGTAAACACATTTAATTAAACTACAGCCACAATACTCTCCCCGACTCTCTTCCAGGAGGAGGGATACCGATCAGGCGACAGTCACTCGCCCAAATGGGTGGCATGACTCATAGCACAATGATTTCATTTTGAACGGGCATTTATGAGGACAGAAAACAAATCAAAGGACTCGGAGACTTCCCAGAAGCTGGAGCGAGTCCATTAGATTCAGTAGATTCTGCTCTTTGATACTGGCACCGCCCCGAGACAGACAGAGGGAGGCAGAGGCCCGGCAAAATCCCATCCTAAGCCTCATGACTAATCTCTGACAACGATCTGTACTTTATGAGGATTACATAATGTGCCTTCATTAGTCATGTTCCATGAGCCATATGTCGAGCTAATTGACAGTAATGGCAACAATCAGGACGAAGTGGAGGAGCTGAGGAGAGCGGCGCGCTGACCACGCCACATGGTTCTGTTTTACCTCCCCAAAACACAAAAGGTCGACCTGACTGACTGCACTTTTTTTTCTCTTTTTCTCACTGGAGAAAAAACAATTACGGCACCTCTGGGCTCCGGAGTCCAGCTCAGGATATCACGCCCGGCTCTCTTTCCCTCCTCTCATTCACCATAGAAACCACATTCATAGCTCGAATGCTGGGAAAATGTTACGTTGTGTGCTCCAGGTTAAAGTCACGTACGCGAAGGGAAACAACCCGTTATAAGTTCAACGTTTACGGATGGATCAGCAGCTGAAACAGTGGAAATGTGGAGGGACACTTGCTGTGAATCAGCTCAGGCTCTGCATCCTTCAGAGGAGCATTTGAAGGCCAATTAAATCACAATGCCGTGCGAAGGCTGTCGCAATTCAAAGGCTCCTCCAAACGCAGCCCGCAAATACTGTCCTTCATTTCCCTGTTTTTGGAGGATGCTTCATGGCCTCACATATCCCAAGATTCTTTGCGTGCCCAAAAAATAAGAAAGAAAGAGACAAAATGGCGACACTGCGTGGCGTAGATCGTCACTTTCGTGGGCCTGGGCAGCAGAAATCGTGACGTAAGGGTAAAACACCTGGTGACGAGACACAGCAACTGTAAAGCAACACATGTGAGCACTCAACCACTTCCTATTAACGTTAACTAGTTTAAATGCATCCGGTAGCTGTTGTCCAACGTAGCCCTAAGCTAACGGGTGGCAGCTCTGAGCACGGTGGTACAAACGTTGAGCGCCACACCCGGAGTGTGATGTCAGAGGAAAATGGAGGTCAGCTAACAACCCTGAGGTATGATGTCACTCTATGGAGACACACTGCCTACGATGACTTATCGCTCCACACCTGTCTTGTATCTGTTTAATAAGCACAGCCCTGTTACCTGAGCTCATCCCTGTCTACTTCCCCTCCACACCTGCACAGCAGCTCCCTTATTAGCTCTCCCTTCTGTCCAGCGTTTGCACCTGCACCTCATCCCCTCGTTGATTCGGATTGTATTTAAGTCGAGTCTTCTGCTCAGTCACTGTCGAGGCGTCTGTGTAGTTTTCTGTGCTCCTGCTGTTCAGTTTCCCTGATGTTCCCTCTTGTTTTTCCTGTTCCTGGTATTGCCACGATCCTAATCATAACCTCATCCACTTCACGTCCTGCCCGCCGTCTCTCCTCGGCTCCACCTTCTCTGCTCGTAACAAATAATCATGTTCATGTTGGCAGAACTCTTAATGGCAGACGTTTCTAAAACTTGGCAGAAAACGCAAACTCACTTCATGTTTTCCCTTCATCACTTGCTCACTGCATCTTTGGGCTCTATGAAAGGATGTTTCTTGCCAAAATGCACTCTGGGATTTGTAGTTAATTTCTCCCTCAACATTTCTTTGTGTGCATGTGAAACTTTCCAGGAGAACCAGATGTTTTCACTGGAGTAGAAGTAAAGATATTGTGTTAAAATATTAATTTGGTAAAAGTGAAAGTCACCCATATTAGTCTTATTAAAGGAAAAGTCTAAAGAAATGTAAATAATATACGTATGTTTATAACCGAGGTTATCAGATGAATGTTGTGGAGTAAAAGTACAAAATTTGATCTGAAAATGCGACGGAGTAGACATTTAAAGTGTGGCAGAAAATTTAAATCTCAAAATTACACTTACAACATGTGCAGTACTTGAGTAAATGTACTCAGTTACCTTTCATCCGCGGTTCAGATGATTCAGCCGGGAGGGCCGTGCAGGAGCTGTGAGTCACAGAACATCATCTAATGGACTCTGTAGTGTTTGTTTTGGTTGTTACTGTACATTTAATAATTGTTATCCAGTTAAATACACAGCTTTAATTAGTGTAATGTAAAATAAATGAACCATCACGCCTTCTTTTCATTTACTTAAGCTTTTAGAGATAATCAAGAAAATACATTACAAAAAAAAAGAACAATGCCGAGTTTTTTTCTGGGAGCGTCCGTCAGGGGAAATCATGGTCAACATTAAAATCAAAACAAGATGATTTTTTATATTTTTTTTTCTCCCTTGTAGGAAAAAAAACACATCAACATTGTTTTGGAGCAGATCTGAGCACTGAGATCTGAACGGGAAGCATGAAAGCAACAAGAAAAAAAAGAAATTTGAATGATGGAGGTAAAAACTAATCGGGGCAGATGTACCTTCCCCCCGAGGAAAACGCTTCCCCACCTCCTCCTCGCCTCCTCCTCGCCTCCCCGTCCTCCACAGATGAATGTTTTCAAAGCTGCTGGTTGGAAAGCGCTCAGCATCTTATCTGTTTTGATCATCAGATTTCTGACAGCACCCCTGATTGTAGATCACATGGCGTGTTTGCAGCTCGAGTACCTCCTCCTCCTCCTCCTCCTCCTCCTCCTCCTCCGCCTCCACTCTTGATTTGCCTGGCTTGCAGATTTTCCTCCATATGCAGCACTTTGTTGGATGACATGCATCTCCTGATGAATGGGCGAGACCTTTGGCCCCCGCGGAAGCGTTTGAAAACAAGTGGAAGCCGCGAACGTCGAGTCGAGCTGCAGGCTAAACTGGTGTGCAATAACTCACCACTGACGTACCAGACGCTCCCGCTTTAAAAAAAATATATATATAATAAATTTGATGATTATCTCTACAACGTCGGCTCTTATGCCTTTTTAGACCTTGGATTAAAAGCACAAAACAACGCAAAGGAAAAAAATAAAAGCCCCGCAGTCACTCGGCTCATTTTCCCAGGTTTTTCTTTTTGCCCCCAAGGCTATAAAAATCCATCTTGGACCATTTTCTCCTTGGTATCGTTCCAGTTAGAAACACGGTGCCAGATCTGCTCAACCTGAACAATTAGAAGTGACCCCGTGTGAGCGCTCTACTGGTGGTTTGGCCCCCACGTTTCATCCTGGCTTTTTTTTCTTCACAGCAGGCCGGCGAGGGAGGGTTTTGAAGTGCTGGTGCAGGGAGGCGTCCCATCACCGCAGCTAGTCTCGGCCTGAGAGACTCATGTGGAATCCATATGCGCAGACGGAGTTAACCTGAACGGGTTAATGATGGTTTTCATGCTCGAGGGGCACCAAGGCTTTGATGGACTACCTCGCCGTTTAACATCGGAGCCACCAGGAATCATCTATCAGGCCGGTTCCTTTAACCTTGGAGGTATGTCGGGGACTTCAAACTGTTTCTAGAGCAAAAGGCTTCAATGTGTTTCCCCGCAGGAAAGACGGCCCTCCTGAACTGTCTATGCAAAGAAAAGACACAAACATTTAATTTAATTTTTTCATACTTTACTAGAGAAAGCAGAGAAAGTTGCAGGCAAAATGGAGAGAAGTTTAACACTGTTCATTTGCACAGACTACCGACGTTATAGTGATTCAAATCAAGTGTTTATGTCGTGTTCTTGACCTTAAAGGATCAGTACAACAAAAATGAACATTCAGCCCTTATCTACTGTGAGGCTCTTTGTTCGCAACACATTTCTGAAGCTTCACAGCAAAACAGTGTTGCAGCACTTGTATTTAATGTAAAATAACAACCCAGAAAAAAAAGCTCGTCCAGCGTAATCCAAGTCTCTCGAAGCCCAGAGATCTCAAACTGAATCAAGAAGACATTTTTTAAACCTCTTTCTAAAGCTGAAATCTTGACCGCAGCAGTCCTGTCTGAAGTGACCGTGCCAGGGTGTAAATAACAAATTTTCAAATCAATTCCTGGGTAAAAAAAAAAACAAAAAAAAACACAGAATGGTGATTTTTTTCAACTTGTGCACCCACTTCACACAGGATGCACGCTGACACATTTAGCTCAGCAGCTACAATCCAGATTTTGGCTGAAAAAAAGGGCGTAAATAAAGTTGTTTCAAATCACTTTAAGCTTCTGTGGACTTTGATTAGACCAGACAAGCTGTATGGAGCCAGATGGAGTCCACAGCTACTCCAGTAGTTTAGTAGTAGGAGAATGCTGCAGTTTAACCAAAACACTAATTCTGCTCTCACCAAACAGGGCAACCAGTTTCCACATTAAAGTGAGTTTACAGGCCTTTGGGAGTACTACTGAATAACATCAAAACAAAGCAGTATAAAGCCTTTTGTGGCTCCAGAGGAAGCTGCATGTAATCGGATAAATTGCCTCTAGTGATGTCACTCAGTGGCTCAGTTGCATTGTGGGAAATGTAGGCGCCTGGTTTTGAAATGGAAGAGGAATACGTGGAATTAAAAAGGAGATCTCTCTGTCTTAATTTTGATCATTTGTTATAACAATGATAGACGAGGTGGACTGCTTTTTAAAACCCGCGAACTACATTACCCACAATGCATCTTAGCCACTGAATGACATCATTCGAGGCAGTTTATCAGATGACGTGCAGCTTCCTCTTGAGCCACACGGGGCTTTATACTGCTTTTTCATATATGCAAGGCCTGTAAACACACTTTAATATGGAGAATTTTACCGTTTAATAGAAATATGATATTCACGTCGCTAACATGTCAACTGAACAACAAAGACAGCCACCAAACATCCAGGTAGTAGGTTTTAGAAAGTTGTTCACTGGGTACAAAGACGTTCATACGTACATGACGTCAGGCTCGTCTGGGACTTTGTCTGGCTTCAACAACACAGTTTTATTTTCCACCTCGTGGCCTCGCGGCGCTGTAACTCTTCAGAGGAGCTCATGCGCGGCAGAATGTGCTAATTGGGTGAAAATGTGTTGACATTTTACCAACACGTCTCTCCAGAAGCAACACGAGACGTATCCAGTCAATTACCGAGATGATGATCGAGGCATGACTCAGGCGAGGTTGCACCAGGACACGGCGCTGGACAAACACTGGCCTCAGAAACTGCCGGTGGTTTCACTTGGAGAACATCCGCAACATCTGCCCGCCGCGCCGCATGAAAGCTCCTGTGTTCGCTCGCTCGTGCATCTCCCACCTTGGAAAAATAGAGTTTGGTCTCTGGCCCGCTCCCGTTCAAACATCTGTGCAGCTTTGTTCGCTTCAGCTCTCGCTCCTGCTGTCAGAGATAATCCCTGATTCGGAAAGGACTTTCAGTAAACGACGCGGGAGACGATCCATTTTTTCTATTTCTGTGCTATTTCAAAGCTAAAGATAATGTGACGCCTCAGCAGCCGGAGTTACACAAATCAAGCGGGTATCTTCCAAAGTCAGACACAGTTGTTTTAGCGCAGAGTTACTATCCCTCCGCCACAGCTGAGGACTCAGTCTGCAGGCACAGAAAGATACATTCTCAACTTCAACTTTTGAAGATCCCCATCTGATATAAGTCAGACTGAAGCCTTTTATTTAACTTTGGCTGAACTTTCCAATTGATTTTTTTTTTTTTCTTCTTCTTTTTTTGGCACAGAATGAGTACTGTGGATTAATTTCCCTCATCTCGTACAATAAGATCGCCTCAGGAAAGGATTTATTTGCAGCCAGTGTAGGAACGATTGCAACGACTAATGACCCCTTCAGCGGGCCTATCTTTAATCTCTCAGCAGAACTGGGACATTTAAACACACAGTGTATCGTCTCTGCCACTAGGGGTCTCCCGGTCGAACCAAAACAAGAAGTGTGAGGTGCCCGAGGGATCATGGGAGCTGTTGACATCATTGTTTTTAACAACCACCGCTGATGAAATCAATCTTAAATCTTGACGGACGAGGTAACGTGTCATTCTTGTTTTCTGACTTCCTTTGTTTTATAGTGACAGTCGACCGAACGAAACCTTTACCATGAGTCAAATCACTGATTTTTCCAGGTCTGGACATCATATAGAACCAAGATCTAGTCATTTATAGACATTCTCATACAGAAATCTTCCATATTTTAATATTAATTTCCACTGTGTTGTCAATTCAGTCAAAAAGGCCCCTGATATGATGAGATAAGATGTTCCTTTAGTGATCCCCCTTGGGAGAAATTTGCAGGTAACACAGCAGTACAGAGGGAAATAGTAGCAGCATAAGAGTAGGTCTCAAAAAGTAGAGACAATAATAAAAAAGAGAATATTTGAAGAATAAAATAACGAGCTGTGTCGTATCGATGGCCTGTGTCTGCTCACTCAAACCAGCTCACTCCCATCTTTAAAATAATGACTATGAGGAAGTGTTAAGGCAAAAATAAAGTATATAAAAAACATCAACTCAAAAAAAAGTCTTTCTAAAATGTGTCGAAAGGGAAAAAATAACTTGTTCACTTGAAAATGAGCTTTCCATTCCGCTGACAGTTGGAAACTCTTTGGCTTCGCCCGCTTGGATTACTCACTGACCATTATGTCGGGGATGTCCAGCTGAGGTCGGAACTGACTCACAGAGGACTCGCTGTGCTTTTGTTTACACATCCCAAAAAAAAAAAAAAGATTTTTAACACAATTTCCTGAACGACGCAGGACTTCAGCAAGATCTCAAGTTGTTCTGTATTTCTGCCTGAGATAGAAAATGATGTTATTCACATCTGGCTCGCTTCAGGTTTGCTCATCAGCGTTAAAATATCTCAAGCAGAAGTGAAGAAACACACACACACACACACACACACACACACACACACACACACACACACACACACACATCTGTCGAGCAGTTTGATTCAATCTTCTTCAAGGGTTCTTGTGCACTTGTGCTGTTTTCACGTCGTGTTGACGGAGAGGGAGGGACAGGAAACCATCCAGAGCAGCGACACCAGATATTATGAATGGTGAATAATAAATATTTGTGTCTCTGTAGCAGTTAATTAACAAGTTAAGTCTTCTTGAGTTTTGGGTTTTCCCTCCACACCTGCACACCGACTCCTTCGTTTGCCCAGTCCGGGTTCCCCCGTGGTCCTCTCAGCCAATCAGCTTCCTCCGTGCTCTCGTCGTTTCCTCCACTCACCTGCGCCTCATCGCCTCGTTAGTTCACTTTGTATTTAAGTCCAGTCTTTAGTTCAGTCTTTGTGTTTCTGTCTACCTTCCTTAACCTCGGCGTGACAACATGGCCCCTTTTTAAATAACTGTATTGAGTTTAAATTGCGCTCAGCTGCTCGTGAGCTGCACTGGTGCCAGTTTATGGACGTTAATCAGGCTAAAAAGTGTGAAATTCATTAAAGGGGTTTCCAAATTAAAAAACACATGTACATTGTACTTTTACTGATACTAATCCCTCACCTGACACTTTACTAACTCGTGTTTGCCTCTGTGTTTTACTCTGTCTGATCTTCTATGCTGTATTTTTAGGTGAGCGCCATGAATAATGAATAAAAAAACATGAATATGTATGAAAGTATTTTGTTATCTGACAACTTTGCAGAAGAGTTACATGGTCTGTCAGGCTGTAGGTTTACTTCTATACATGAGAGGTCAAAAATACACCTTAATTCACTGAACATAGACAGTTAGGAATCAAAAATAGTTGTGGCACCATTTTCACGTTATACTCGTGGTGATGTGAAGCACATTTCGTGTGTTTTAATGTGTCATGATTTGTTCCCAGATCTGAAAGTTTGAATCCACGTTTGAAAAACATGTCATTCACATGACGTGATGTCACGAAACTTCATTCACATGTATACAAAAAACAAATGTCCGATCCACATGTCACATTATTTCATTTTTCAGTTCACATGAGACATTTTCGTGAGGGGACATCAACGTTTTTATTCCTCCGTGTCCCAGCGGAGGTGGACACGTGGCTTCTCGTATTTACAATATGATCAACATAATAAGACGTGAAGGCAGCCGCAAAGAGAGAAGAAGAAGAAGAAAAACACACAACACTCTCTTTTATGTCGTCCACTGATTTCGCTGTATAAATCCTCCGGGCCGCCCTCTCTCATATAAACCCGTCACATCACAGAGGTTCTGTCTCTCCTCTGCACCTAAAAGCATCTCCGATTTCAAAGCTGATCTGAATCCCACACTGCCGCACGCATTGCATTTTCACCGCCACATCTGTCCCTTTCCTCCTTTTTTTTTTTTTTTTTTTACGCCACGCCGTCCTTGGAGAATCTGCTGGGTCCTTAAAAACCCAATTTATCTTTATTATGCGTTCTCTGTGAACGGCCTCCAGCCTTTATTTCACATGGCTGAGGGCTCAGACGAAGCCAGCGAAGAGACTGGAACTGATCTCTTTCCTGGACGCGATCGTCTCCAAAACGTGGTCACAATTAGGGGAAAAGTACAGTGTACAGCGAGCATCTGAGTGTGTGTGTGTGTGTGTGTGTGTGTGTGTGTGTGTGTGTGTGTGTGTGTTGCTGATGGGGCTGGTGGTGTACAGGATGCAGTGTGGCAGGCTGGGGGATCGAGGGGGGAGGAGGAGGAGGAGGAGAAGAGGGGAGTCGGGCTGACGGTGGCGTTCATTACACGCACCGGTGAACACACATAACCCCGGCTCACACACACACACACACACACACACACACACACACACACACACAGGCTCTCCTGCAGGCAGAGAGGACAAACTGCCAGTGATTCACCTTCCTACCTGTCACACACCTCACACAGAGGAACACAGTTACCTTCTCTTCCACCTCTCTCTCTTTCTTCCTTTCACATCTCTTCCTCTCTTTCACCTCCCCGTCTCATCTCGTTCCTTCAGTAACAAAAAAAAAAACACAATTCAAACAATTACTCACGTTCCCACCGAAAAAACACTTTTGCAGTGCAATTACTTTGAGTTTGTAGCAGCTTGTAAAAGAAAAAAAAGAAAACTTGTGTAAGGCCTTAAAACACACAAACGTCTCTATAACTCTATAACACAGAGACGTCTGGTGGTTTTCACTCACACTTGTAAAAGTCTCCAAACACAAACAAAACTGGAGCTGTAAAAGATTCCAGTGCATAAACACGTCCAGAGGCGGCTCAGATACGGAGGATGAATCTCTTTAAACACGCCGAATTCATGTTTTCACACCGGAGACGTCCAGAGTACACAGACGGATCATATAACAACATGTGACGTCCGACACGTCAAACTATCTAAAGTTACATTTCACAACTAATGTCAGGTTCACGTCATTTCTTTGTTGTATTAAATGTTTATCCATATGTGAAAACCTGTAAAAAAAAACGCAACATTTTTTGATTTCCACGTGTCAAACTTGTTGTTCAGCTGTGAGAAACTGCATTTAAAGTGTTTAACCTGAAAAAAATCATGTAAGAACATAAATGATGCGCAAAACTCTGATTGTCACATCATGAAAATGTCATTTATTTATTTGTGAAAAGAACAAATTCAAAGTCAACTGTTTTATTAAGTTAAAAGTTCAATTCCAAAAAAAATAACAATAACAGGAAAATACAAGTGAAAGTTTAGTTTAAGCATCAATTAACAAATTGCAGATGCTTAGTTAACAATCAGATGCTTTATAAACCATTTATTAAGCAATTCTCATGTATATGAATCATATATAAAAATTATTTGGATGTACGTCATAAAGTTATAACTGATGTTTATGAACCTTTGCAGCTGCTTCATAAATAATTTCCTTGTTTGTTAAAAGTCAGATTAAAGAAAATATACTATTAATTAACAAATATTACAAAGTGTTGCCAAAAGCCATAAACAAGTTTTATTTATGATTGTAATATTAAAGAGAGAAGAGAGAAAAAAAAGTACATTTGATATTGAAAATACTACTTGAGACACACAAACTGTAGTTAATTGTGAATTCATTGATTTATGAAAAGTCTTTGTAGTGAGCTGAAGTGAATCAGAATCACTTTTATCACCAGTACGGGTGTACAAGGACATGAAAAAGAATTAAATCAAAATATACAACAAATAAATTACTATATCAATCAATTAATCAACCTTTATTTCGAGTCAGGCACAACAAAGAAGGAGGAAAATATAAAAAGGTTGAATACTGACAAAGTAAAATGAGTCTCGCTGAGGGCCAGAATTAAAAAAAAAGTCACAATAAAAATAATTAAATGTTGATATAAAGTGTAGTTACTTTCCAACGTACGGGGAATGAAGCCTGATCCGGTCAGTAGCTGCTGATTAATGAATGAATAAATAATTAGAATATATTAAATCTGCTGGACGGTGACAACAACAACAACAACAACAACAACAACAACAACACTGGCTTCACCTCAGTGTCTTTGTTTATGACGGTTATCCTCCGTATCAAGCTGCTCTGATTCTTTTCCTCTCTCCATTTTTCTGCATTTTTACGTCCGATCAATGATGCAGCAGCACTTTGTTTACTGTGGTGATGAAGGAATCATCTCGCAGCACCAGAAACAGAAATACGGGCTCTTTCTGACTCTGATGGGAAATCCATCGCTCCGAAGGCCCCGCAGCACGCCGCCATCTTTAAACTATTGACCGCGGAAGGTGCGAGGAGTTTTTCGCCGGTTTTCCATCACTGCTCGTCTCCGTCCCATTACAACAGATTCGGGTCAGAGAACTTGACGAATGATTGGCTGTGTCTCGGTGACCCCGCCGGCCCAATCAGCACGGGGACGTGTGGTTGAAATTGCGGGGCAGATAATGTTGCTGGCAGACGCGTCATTAATTACTGCCCTTCTATCAATATCTAATTATACCGGCTGTCTGGCTGAGCGAGAAGGAAGATGGACCTCTTACTGGAAGTCTTTATATTGGCAATATAGCCACCAAGCCGTGATGGCGTCCCCCCCCCACCACCACCATCCCACCTTAAAGCAGCCACTTTTTTTTTTTCCAGCCGGGTCGTCGCTGCCCGCAGCTCAAGCCGGATTTCATTTTAGCTGTTTAATCAGAGACTATTTTACTCCTGGGATGCAAAGTGAATGCAATTAATTTCCATTAACCACCTGGTAGGAAAGATAAAACGACAGCAGTGTGAGTCCGAGAACAACAGCCTTAAAATAAAGCCTCTCATTTACACCTCGGATGTGTTCTGTCTATATTAAGCTCATTAATGTCGGGGCTTGTTTTTTATTTTAAATTGGATATTTCTCTCAACACGACAGATTTGTTGTCGCACACACTGTGGTTTGTTTGGTTTTTTTTCCCTTCTGAAAAAAACTGAGCAGGTCAGTTTAAAAATGGTTTTCACCTGGATGTTATTTCTCCGTTTATTTCTTTCTCCGTCTGCGAGAAGACGCTGACCGCCAATTTATAATAAACGAGGTTCCTCTTGTGACAAGCAGAACTCAATAAACTCCGCCAGATAAAGAAGAAAAGGAGTCGGGGAGAGAAAAATGTAGAAACTCGAGCAGAATACGAACAAGAAGCTGAGTCACGGGCAGGTTGAGGAACACGAGCCAACCAAACCCTGTACAATTTTCTGAGCATTTAAGAATTCTACATTTTGTTTGTTTACTTGATGAACCGTTTAAATTATGTTGTCTGTCATTATATCTCCCTACATTTTAGTCTTGTGTCTCTGTGTATATATGAAGGTGGAAATTAAATTTATGGTTCTGCTTAATCTAAAAAATATATAAAACTGACTCTGCACGACCGGACAAGAAGAAAAACAAATACATTTATTCTAAGAGCTATTTTTCTGACAGTTGAATCTACTTTGATTTGATTTATTTATCTAAAATGCAAAAATAAAGTAAATCCTACATACATTTTAATGTACGGCAGATCATTTTGAAGAAAACAATTAAGTGACATACATTTGAACTTATTTTGAAACAAATTTATCTTGTTCCATGTTCATTGTTTTTCATACTATTGTTTTCTTGTTTTCTTATTTTTGAAGCGGCACGTTCCCAGTTTTTTTTTCTGTTAGTCACTTTTCTTCCATTCTTTAAGAGTTCTGGCACATATTGATCTAAAAATGTGTTTCTCCATCGATCCATCACTTGATCGATTGTTCCAAAAATGTTCAACTCAAAGGATTGTAAGCAAAAAAAAAAAAAAGAAAGAAAAGAAAAATCATCTTTCACTTAAAGAAAACCAGAATAAACCTTCTCCTCTCCGCGTTTTCATTTCTGAATCGTCCTTCACTTGGGAAAAAAAGAAAAATGAAGGCTGCTCTCTCAAACAACGCCACAAAGTCTAAACCATTTACAGCCACGTCGAACTTAAAGTACTTATTTTTTATCAAACGGGTTATTTATAGGGTAGATAATGTCCCAGGGAATAAAACTTTTGTGCGTTTCATCAGTAAAACAGCTAAGAAAGATGGCAGCGCTATCTGCAAATTTTGGACCTGAAACAAAAGCGCCATTAAGGTTTTAATCAGCGTGCAGTAGGAAGAGCACAGTGCATTAGCCGAGGCATGAAGCAGGGAGCCGGGCTGGTTATTTTGGCAGTTAGATCATTGTTGCATTAATGTGTTTCCCTCAAGAGGACGATGCAGCTGTCCTTGAGTAAAGCACTTAAATGCTATTGCCTCAGTAAAAACTCGGCTGCTGAGCGGTCGGACGGGGAGGAAGGACTGCGGATAGATTGACCTGCTGGTCTGTTCTGTGTGGCGGAGGTGAACGTCGGGCTGTAGGGTGGAAATAAACGTGAATGCACCCGAACGGTGTGAATACAAATACCATCACACAAGATAAAATGAGATAATCCCTTGTTGTGGCGTCGCTCTTGAACTAATGCGAGTGTTAAACCGCTTCAAGCAAATTGACATAGTGGCGCAATCAGTGGGAGTAATATGATACTATCAGCTAACAGTGTACAGCAGGATGTTATGTAATATGATCACAGACAGAGAGATACATTCCTTTGTACTCTGTCAGTCCCAGTGGGAAATCGTACCGTTACCGGAAAAAACAGACAAAGTATAATAATGATTTTGTATTCGGTGGAGAAAAGAAGAAGCTATTTACTGGCTCCAAGTCCGATCCGCTGCGATGGAAACATCATTTGTGCCGCGAGTTCAAAGGTATAATATTATGCAAAAATTCTCCATTTAAATGTCTTAAAACAACCAGACATTTGTTTTATATTTGCTCGAGCCGTTCCCAACAATGTTCAAACCCAGACAAACACACAGCCGCACCGAAGGTAACGCTGCATTTCACTCTGTAACTTGAGGGAGCGAAGGAGGGAAGCCGGCGAATGAGACTAAACGCAGCGTAAATTAACTTTGACTGAGTCACCTCAGATATATTTTCTTCAGTAATGGTGGCTGTTTAATGGTGCAAGATGAGTCTGAGAGCCGGTGTGTTTGTGTTTATTCCAACCCAATCACCAGAATCAGTGTTAGCAGAGGAAGATTCTGCAGAACCGCAGATAAGTTATGTTGTAACTTCACCTTTGTTCAGGTCTTTCTTATTCCAGCTCTGTGCTCACGCTCTGGTTAGGTTCAGGCACAGAAAACACCTGGTTAGGATCAGAAAAATAACATGTTACTGCTTAAAATACCTGATTTGTTCACCACAAACATGTTTCGCTTGGCCCGAGATCTTTTTAAACATATCCAGCAGTATTGTACAAATGTCATATCCCATGACGCGTACGTATGGATATTAACTGTAAGCTTGCGAGCAGCAGCATTGTTTTGGGTTTGAAACCAGATCAATCACTGAACTCACCAGATCCTGCAGTTCTCACTCTCTTCTGTTCCCTTCGCCTCTCCGTAACGTTACGTTCATGAAGTAAAGTTTGTTTCCCTTCCAGCTCCAGTAGGTAGTCAAATACACACCTGACAATAGAGGTCACCTCCGCGGAACCTGATGCGACTCCGGTTGTTTATTCCTCCAGAAGTTCTGGCTCTGCACGTTATCACAAGCCAACAAGGCTGCAAGACGAGAAACACTACTGGAGACATTTCCGATCTTTTTAGTGGCGTGAAAACCAGCGACCTGAACCGGCTATTTTTCATGGAAAGTCCGTCCATCTCCATCCTTGAACATGGCAACCGAACCAGGTATTGTAAGCCAAACTATTAAGTATTCTGCACCCTAACCAAGAGGCTTTTGTGTCTAAATCTATCTTGTGTCTAAAATAGAAAATTCATCCTAAACAACAAAAAGAAACGTCCAGTTTTAAATTACCTGTGGTTTTTGCAGAGACTTACTTTTACTAAAGCCTGCTACTTGACATGCTACAGGTATAAAACAAACACCTGCCATGTTACTTTTGTTTGACACCTGACATCGGTCCAGTCGTGCCATCAACCAGCCGACGTCATGTTTCCATCAGCCAAAGTGGAGTGAAATAGCAGAGCAGGCCTCAACTGTCTGAAACGTGAATATGGCTTCCGTTGCCTATTGTCAGACTAATGGCTTCTGTTCTCATACGCACAATTTTTGCACCGAAATTCACCCATCACAGAGGCAGGAATCCATCACAAAAGAGGCCGGGACAAACACTTCCCCTCTGACAGCAGCCTCAATAAACCAGCAAGTGATGCAGCCAAAAAGTCGAGTTTCGAGTGAAGATTGTGGCCGCAATTTTCTCCGACTTTCAAGGCTATCGGCGATGTTATTGTCTGTTCTCGGGTACAAAAACTTTCTTTCTCAGAGGTCCACCGGCCGGTCCGGGCGCGGGTGCATTAGACGGGTTGAGTGGTGACAGGAAAATGTGGGGAAAAAAGTAAAAAGACGAAGCGTGTTTCCGTAACGTTTCTGCCAAAAAGGCCGCAGTGATTTCTGGTTGTGTTGGGAGACAGACGAGCCGGTCGTCCAGCAGCACCTGATCCGTCACCTCCCCGCCGTCTCGCCTTCCTGCATGACTCAAAAGAGCATAAAAATCCTCCGGCAACCGCAGGTCAATTATCGTCAGTGAGCCCCTGAGCGCAGATTATTTCACAGACGACTTCTGGGAATGATAATCAATGCTTCCGGCTGTCAGCGGGAGCTACCTGGAATTATTAAAAAGACCAGGATAAACTCCTGGGGGGGATTTTTTTGTGGAGAAAAAGGAAATGTTTTGTCGTTCATTGCATTCTTCAAACGCTTCTTGTTCCGCTGCCACATCAAATTATTCTCCCTCCTGTGTACACCTGTCTTCACATCTTCCAGGGAGCCTCGTGGAGGAATGCCGTGTCAATATTCTTGTGAGCGGAAGACGTCTGCTGTTGTTTCCTGACACAGACAAGTTCATGTGGTGTTCTCATAAGGACACATTTGCACTGAGCTGAGCAAACCACGTTAAGGTAAGATACACTATAATAAGAACCCACTTAATTGACTCCCGCGGGGGGGAAACTGGGTCACAGTGGCAGCGAAGAACAAGAGCTGAGAGAAAATGGATGAAAAATGCAATTGACGATATAAATATTTATAAGCCTCTGATGCATATAAAAGTTTCCCGTTTAAAAAGGGAAGCGTCACTGTGGTGGAATCTATCAGGCTGCAGTTTAAACATTTACATAAAATGAAAAGGCAGAGACAAATTAACTCCGACTGTTTTCATACAGAACTCCTCCGTAAGATCCGAGCGGTTCTTCCTCATACGAGCCGGTTTTACTGTACATGAAGCTCCTCTTACTGTACGTCTCTGCAGCTGGACTGTCACGGACTGGAGAGGATTAGAGAGGCTTCATCGTACGCAGAACTGACTCAGACCTTCGACTGATGTTCTTGTAATTTCACGGGTATTTTAGATCTTTTTTTTCCTGTGTAAATGTTCCCACGAGCTGGAGGAGAGGCAGAGCAGTGAGGTGAAATCCAGTGCCAACGCGATTTTATTTCACGCTCTCTATGATATCTGCACGTGGCAGCTATGGTGTAGTTACGATTAGGGAAATGTTGTTGTTATGGCAATAAACTAAAGTTTGGTTCATAACCGCACTGTATTTGCACTCTTAACTGTATTTTTAGTCCGTTCGTATTGCATTTCTTCTGGTGGTGGCAGTGCAACAACCAGGAAACTTTAACAGTTTGTCGTTTTCTCCTCAGCTTGAAGTTTGCTGGGTGACGTTTTGGTGCCTCGAACGCTGCAGCCCGAAACATCAGGATGAAATGATCACAACGTTTTCTGCAGATCGTTGACGCGCTCACACGTTTTCGTGTCAGAAGCTGCGTATCATCTTGGCATTTCGACAAAACATCACGTTCGCATCACGTGTTTATAATCTGGCGTTCACGTCTGAGGAGGGTGGAGGGAGAATCAACTCGTAAGTCTTTGTAATTAAACTAATTAAATCAACAAAACAAGTTTTATGACAAATTGCAACTTTCTCAAGATGAAAAACATTGTAAACTGAACATCGTATGTGTGATATATGACATAATTTAACAGGATTGAAAAATAAACATGAGGCAAACGTAACGGGTGCGACTTCAGGACACGTTGCAAATTACAACCAACATCCGAGTTAGTTAGCAGTCTTCATGCAGAAAATGGCAAATTTGGTTGTAAAAAAAAATAAATAAATACGCTCAAATGCTGCAAATGTTCCACCAAAACAAGTTCCCCCGGCACTGTTTTTGCCAGGGCACCATCTGCTGCAGCCTGAGATTTTTTCTGCCATCCAAGACCTGATTGTGATTTGTTAGAGAAAAGATGGAGCATTTCTCCCTCCACTGCAGGATTACCCAGGGTGTAGTGGAGATAGATCCGGTTGTCATCGACTTGGTTCAAGTAAATTAAACTAAAATTACTGTTCAGGCATTTGAACAAACTGTAGTCTTGTGAAGACGGTCAACTTATCGATTAAAGCGATTCAGCACCAAGAACATGTCCGCCTCTTTGTTCTGCACTCGTCTTTACTGCTTAAGCTGCTCTTTCCTTCACAGCCGTCCAGACGAAGAGAGAGTCCGGAGGCTTCGAGCTGACCTCGCAGCCGAGAACATCGGATAAACAAAATAAAGTCAAGGATTTAAATGTGCTGCTGGTGATGCTGAGTGGCGAGAGGAGGGGGGGGGGGGGGTATCTGCGACGTGCAACAGCGTGTTTTAATTCGACTTAAATCCTCCACGTCCACATTAACCAGTAATCAACGCTGCCGATGTTTGTTATTTTTGGTTTTTTTCGCTCCAATTATCAGAATGTGAAGGAGAGGAAAGTGAGCGCTGTAGCTGCCGGCGTCTGAGCGGAGGATTAAGGGTTCATTGTGTTACTCTCGCTGTACTGAAGGAAATGTGAGAAATCAGAAGCGGAGGAGCGGTGTGTTCTCGGCAGCTGGATTATCTCAGCCGGCCGAGCTGTAAAAAGCACTCTGACGTGGTGTTCCTCGTGTTCCTGCACACACTTGACCTTAGGGGGAAGAGACGCACTCCAATCCATTTCTTTGTCGGCCGCTCCGCCGATCTGAAGGCAATTAAAGTAGTTTCACATATACATCGTATCTCTGTCGCTGCGTGCTGAGTGCAGCGTGATGAATTCCAGCTTCACAGTATGAAGTTCATGAGCAGATCAGTGTAATTAGTGTTTGTCAGACGTAAAATGCAAGGAGGGTTTTCAGTTTCTCGGCACAGTGTTGAACGACCCAGTGGACTGTGTGTACAGTGTTACTCAGAGAGGATACATTTTACCAAAGGAAATGTGTTTTTAAAGGGACGTTTCAAAAGGAAATCTACAAAGAAGGTGATTTAAGATGTGTTAACTTTGTGTCAGATGGTTTAAAAAGATTTTACTCCGACAGGAACAAGAACAGTCAAACGCAAATAAGTTGACGTTCATCTAGAGGAGGCGGTGATTTGTTAGGTCAGGCAAACTTCCAAGTTCAAAACCTTTTTTATGGCTCCAGAGGAAGCTGCACGTAACCTGATGAACTGCTGCCGGGCTCAGTTGCATTGTGGGTAATGTAGGCGCCAGGTTTTGAAACGGAAGTAGAACGTGTGGAATTTAAAAAAAGAGGCGATATCTCTGATTCTGCTGTGTTATAGGAGTGCAATAGACCAGTGGACTGGTTTTTAAAAATAGTGCCTACATTACCCACAATGCAACTTAGCCACTGAGTGACATCACTGCAGCTTCCTCGGCTATTTATTTCACATATGCAGTAGTACTCCAAGACATGTGTCAAATAGGTGGAGTTGCCCTTTAAACAAAGTATTTGAGTTTCCTTAAAAAGTAGAAAAACGAACACGATTCATGACGGATTACATTTCTTCCTTAATGTATCTGATTATGCGAATGAGCATTTTGGAAACAGAGTTGCACAGAGAAAGTGTTTTCTCTGCAATAAGCAATTTTAACCTCCACTTACTGGGTGTGCTCATCTCAGCTTTCACCTCGTAATACATGATTTAGTTAAACTGGTAAAATAATACAGGATTCGTCTGTTGCTGTTGAACCAGGTGGAGCAAGAAAATCTGGAGAAAGATTCTGAGAGTCATGATTCTGAGTCTAAGCCAGCAGCCCAAGGTGTCTGTATCCGACTACCTGAGAATGAGATTTAACAACCAACTTCTTCTTTTTTCTTTTTTCATCACAGCAAAATAATAAGAAAATGCAGGCAGTGGGTCGGATCGCTCACACACTTCTGGTGGGTCGTGTAATGATTGAGAGGCATTTGTACATGTTTTATTTTTCCTGGGTAATGTAACTTTGACACCTTGTGATCCCCGTGACTGAGTTCTGGCCCGTCGGAGGGTTACTGCTCGCTGTGGCAGCGTCGGCGCATGAAGACGCAGCAGCCGGCAGCTCCGCCAAATTTCACTACATTTTTGTTTTTTAACCATCAAATTTTTTCCACCTCGTTGCTGAAACACGTGCTGCTTGTGGGTAAAATGCTGTCATCATCACTGGGGAAGAAAAAGGGTGTTTCCCTTCGATCTCTCACGGCCGTTTGGACCGCCACAGGAAGAGGAGAGTCGGAATAAGATCCCTGCTAATCCAGGATGGTTTAAGGCTGCTCCTGGCTAATGTGCGGTCGCAGGAAAAGGAAATGGACAAAAATGGGGCTCAGGCTGTTGTTCCCACAGAGGTCTGTCTCCACCACAACATCTCGGATCAAGCTGTTGCACTCGACGGGCGGACCGTGTTTCTGAGCTGACGGAGCGCGGGACCACCACGGGACTCTGTGTTTGTAACATCGATGCTTTGAGCTCGCACACAGCCAAAGATCGACAGAGACTCCCTGATGTCCAGCTTTTGTCCAGGACTTCATCTTCACCATGTTGCTGCTGCTGTTTATATTCACCCTGACGTAAAATCAAAAGATGCACTACTTGTTTTACGTATATTTATAACTGTATGTATGTTCTGTAATTTGTGTCTTATAAATGATCTTGTGTCCTTGTATGCTGGTTTAAAACCCACAGACTGAGAATTATCATCAGGAGACGCTTGTTTTAAATCAATATGGCTAAATCTGTCTGGTTTAGCGACATTGCCATGAGCCTGATCTCAGTAACTGACCATCCAAGCATCAGGATGTTACAGATAAATTACAAGTGATTCTCGTGCAAAGATCAACATCTGCGTTGTTCCAGGTGATCACTCTTATCATATTATTTAATCACAGACGCACAAATTTCACCTTTTCCCCATCATGCATCACATTCTGTTTCTCTGCGAGGAACAGATACTGTCGAGCGGCTGGTTGGGGTTTGGGACGTATTCACGTGCCGCTCTTACTGTCATGTCTTGTTACAGAATCAGTCGTCCTTCACAGTGACACAAAACAGGAAATAAAATGACAAAATGTTGTGTCCGACGCTCTGAGGCACCACGTGTCTGTCAGACTCCACTGGGATCATTTTAATGCTAAGAGGAAAAACATCATGCAGTATCATCCAGTCACTCAGGATAACACCTGTGATAAAGTACAACATATCTTTTCTTCATTGGTTTCATTCTATTCAACATAATTTCCTCTCAAAGTGAAACCGAGAAAATGTGCTTCAAATGACACTCAGCAGAGTCGTTTAATAAGTACAGTAACTGCACTTCACAGTGATACGATCACGTACTTACTGTCACATCCTCACACTCATTACTTTCCTCTCTGCATCGCTTCACCGCTTACAGTCGCCGCAGCAGCTTTTTAAGGCGATTATTTATTTTCTATTTCCGGAGAAATGTTTGGTCGAGTCAGCCGACACCCTCTGAATGTCAAGCTGCTCCGCAGGTCTGATGTACGGCAGCGCCGCGCCGACCGCGCCAGCAACCTGGACTCAACACGCCCCAAGGACAAACCAGCAAGACACATAAAGCCTGCAGCATTAATTATTCAGAGTGGAGACGGTTGTCTGTGGCAGATAAATGTGTTTTACAATTCTACTCTTGCTCTTCACTGCAATTTCAGCTGCAGGGAGAGAAAAAAAAAAAAAAACAGAGCGCGGCCGTCCATTAATATGCACTTCATCCCCTCAAATGGACAAAAAAAAAACCCAAACAAATGCAGCTCACTAAAAACTGAATGGCAACAAACACAAAGAGCAGTGAGAGAGGGAGACGCTACATGGCCGCCAGACAAACTTGTAAACATCCTGGTGAGTTTCATAGTTACAGTGGAATTAAAGGATTAGAAAGATCATCAGTTGAAGGAGTTCGATGTTTGTTCTGGTGCAGTAAAAAAGACACGTGGTGAACCAGGAAGCTGCGAAGGACAAAACTCTCGCTGCTTTAACACCGTTTACATTTCTAATGTAATTTAACGCGCTGCCAGTTTTGGTCTTATTGTTGTTTCACCTCAGATTCATTTCCTGTCTGAATAAATAAAAATAATAAGACTCGGCCACCTGTTGAATTCAAACCAATACTTTCAGACTGACTGTAGCCGCTGTCAGGCTGGTTGGCTCAGTTAGCCGTGCAGTTAGCAGTCCAGTCTTTGAGCTCAGAGCGCCGGGGAAGTGTTGAGGCTGTTTACACCTGTAGCACAAAAGGCTTTGACGGGCCATGAGGACGGCCGAGCAGGGAATACTGGAGGAGAGCGACACCAGAACTGGAGCCAGACGAGCGCGAACACGAGACCGAACATATCCGTCTCCAGCTGACCACAGAGAATACATCACCGGGGTGATTTAGGCCACAGCGGCCCGTGTGGTGTTCACCAAACATCTCTGCAGCACATTACATGGCTTAACACTCACCGAGGGGGAACATATGTGGGTGGGTTGGTTGTTGGTTTGTCACACAAAAACTACTGAACTGAATTCCACCAAACTTGCAGGGAAATGCGTCAGAATAGACCCAGTTACACTTCTGATGTGGATCCAGGATTTTTTTTTTTGTTCTGACTTTCTTTAACAGTGTAAGATTGGCCTTCTCAGGGAATAATCCATGAATCTTGATGAATAACATCTGGTGTATTTAGGTGGCTGGTGTACAATCTGATGTGGAGGTCTGAGATCTGGTGAGCTTTCAGTTCCCTCTCATACAGTGCAATCAGTCATCTGATCGAATGACCAGTGCTGCTGATTACACAGTCATTATCTGAGGTCATAGATATCATCGACATGGTTTGTTTTCAGTCTTGACTTGACAGAAGTGTGATTCCATTTTTCCAGTGAGGAGCAGAAGCGGCTGGAGCTAGAAAATCAGAAGTGATGGGGCGTCCAGAGGCTGAAGGCAGCAGCCCGGGGTTCAGATCTGATCTGTGGCCCAACACATTTCAAAACAAGGAAAAAAAATCAGTCATTATATTACAGTGACTAAACCCAGATATGCTCCGTCATGTCAGTTTACGAGTCGGCCCGTTTGCTGTCGAATAAGCGGTTTAATGAAGGTCGAAATCAGTTTGGATGAAATGCTGCAGAGCGCGTTAGCTCGGCCCCGGAGCTACAGGAAGCTCGCCTCGCGAAAAATGGGACAAATATGATTCCAAAGTTCATCCTTCGGTCACAGAAAAGGTCAGCGTTCGAAAAGTATGTAGTAACATTTTGGCGACACGGGGTTTGCCCCTCTCACAGCAGCGACGTGTAAATTTATGCAACTGTGCTTCTGAATATGCATGCAAGTGTGTGTATGCCCCTGAGTGTCAAGTGAAGGTGTGTGTGTGTGTGTGTGTGTGTGTGTGTGTGTGCAGCTTCAGTTCTTGCATGGGCAGGAAGATCTCAGCATGGCCAACGCTCCACCTAAACACCTCCACCACTTACAAGGCGTCGCAAAACAAATGCCGAGCAGCGTAACTGACAACAGTCACATTACTGCAGCACGGCTGGCGGTGAGGCGCCTCGTGCACCGCGGGCTACTCTGAGTGGCCTTTTTTTTTTCTGCAGCTATCTGAAAGTGGAACACGCGGGGAGAAATGAGAGTTTTGTAGGAGAACGGTGTGAAATCTCCTCGTGATCGGACTGTTACCGAGCAAAACTCACTGAGAGCTGCTGTGCCGGGGTGATCGCTGGACCTCCTCATCTTTCCGCCTGAGCAACAAAACAAACAGGTTTCTCCGCCAGCTGCTCCTTCACGACACATAATGAAATTCACTCACGTTCGGCCCTCTTAATTTCAGCACCACCTCATCACTTTCTCCCAACACAGGAGCCCTCACCTCCCCCTCCTCCCCCTCCTCCACCTCCCTCACTGCCCAGGAGGACGGAGGACGTCCTTACTAAAGGTTATTGCAGCACGTTTTCTGTGTCGCCCGGCAGAAGACAGACCTCCTGTCCGATCCTCAGCAGCAGGGAGCGTACTCACCCAAGATTTTACATGAGGTTAAATCTAACACACGGGCGTGCACTTGGGTGAGGATTTGCATTTCTGCAAAGCCGAGGGCACTTCATGCTCTCCGTGGGAGGCTTTCTTTTCAGGCCAGCCGAGGGTTTCGCCAAATCTCAGACCTCCTCTTTTATTCCTGAGTACTTTCAAGTCGTATAAAATGACTTTATGAGATGGTTTCTACTTCCAAGACAGCCCAATAAAAGCCGACTAAAACGGGTGATGTATGTGGCCTTTGGCTTCTCAAAAGGATCTTCAACGAAATGGGCTGTAAGCAATCCCTTTGTCTGCCGGGTTACCTTACGTGGCCGCCGCTGTTGCTGTGGAGAGACGCAAATAACAGCCAGCTGCTCCTACAGAGGTGGAGCTGGATGACTTCCAGCTGAGAATGTGTGCAATTGTATGAATGTGAAGCAGGCCGTCGCTGGAAAACAACATGCGTGCTCAGCAAAAGGCCCCGGCTGCAGGGTGAGTTCAGGTTAATAAAACCTCACAGCGAAGCCATGAAGGGGAATCCTGTTCCGTGCCGAAGGTTTTCTACCAATTATATCAGATCATCTGCATCGAATGCCGAGCTCTCTTTGAAAACTCACGTCCAAAAAAAAAAAAAAAAAAGCTTGCCTGGGAGCGGTTACCATGGCACCCTAGTTAACTCAATGCAGCCCTTACATGTGATTTTTCTTTTCATCTGTCTGGGTTTATTTATTTTTTTATTTTTTTATTTTTTTAGCCAATGAACCTGTCAGGAAGAAAAGGGCCAAATGTGCACACAGAGTTCAAAGAGAAACCTAATTTTATTTGTCACCGCTTTAAAAACCTCAAGGGGAGGAAGTCAGCGAGTGCACTGCTCTCCTTTAGCCGGCAAAGTGGGAAAAAAAAAAAAAAAACCACAGCTGGAGTCGGCCGAGAAACGGCAGCAGTCAGAGTCAGAGTCGCTCCCCTCAGCACTTCAAATCTCAGAAGACATTATCGGCATTGTGCACGACTGTGAAAGAAATGTCCCCCTCTTTGATTGAAATGGATTTTTTTTTTTTTTTTTCCTCCTCTCCTCCTGTATTACAGATCTGCTGACGGTTTGTTTTCTCATTGTGACAAAAGGGCACAGAGCAGAGCGCAGAGAGACACATGAGCCGGACGAAGAAGGTGACGGAGCAACAACAACAACAACAACAAGAGAAGAAAAAAACGAGCTCATCAGTTCTGGTTGCAGGAGGATGGAAATGAGCTGAAACCGGAATATCTCATTAACAAGATGTTAAAATATTGAGGATCTGGGAGTGTCTGGCCTGTGTGTGCCCTCTGTGCTCAGGATATATACAGTATATGTGTGTGTCTGCATCTATATGTTTGCATTTTAAATATGCTACTGCTGTCACCTGCAGGGCGAACACAGCACTGCATCCTCCCCTCCCTCCTGTCCTGATTTGGTTTGGGTTTTTTTGTTTTTTTCTGACTCCGCTGGAAAAAAAAAAAAGTCAACATCATTAAAAATAGATGCGGCTGAAACAAACAGCTTCTCCTCTGTCATGAATTATGTTGTGCATGGGTTTCTTCCGCACAAATAACATCAAATGGGTTGTTAATGACAACTCAGCATAAGTCAGAAAAAAACCCTGCCGGCTCCACGGAAAAACAAACTGATTGCAGAGACGAGAAAGTGCAGCAAACATACGTACACAAGTTATATTTCGACTTTCCAGCTGTCTTTAAACATCTGTGACTGACTGGATTGGAAGCAGACGGCCGCCTCTGCTGCATGATGATGATGATGATGATGAAATACGTCTGAATCCTGCATCCTGACAGAAACACGACCTCTTGACAGCGAACACACACAGACATTATTGCTGCAACTCAACGAGAACAGAAGTTTTTGTTTGGAGCTCTGATCGTATCGCGCTCATTTTGTCGAGTTTTATATTCCAAAACTTTTACATCAGCCGTTCAAAACAACCGTTCTTCCGTCTGAATATGAAGCAGATTGTGAATCACAATTTATCATCATCTTCTTCGGACCTTTGCCTCCAATTAAACGAAGCTTTGATGATGGATTCATTATTTTTCCCTTCTGAAAATGTTGACTGATGCATTATAGATTGCAGAAATGAAGAACCTTTCATTTTTTTTATCCACTGATCTGCTGTTTCATTACACAGATAAGCAGAATAATTAACATGTAACACCGAGACCTGTTTTTTAAGTCACTCTCTCATTCATCGCCTCCTTTTTCAACCACCGATACCAATTATGCTCAAGTTCAAAAGGGGATTATGATCATTTTATTGGACTTCAAAGGCTGACGTCAATCTGTCCTCAAGGGATTAATGTGCAACCAGCAGCTTCCGCAGATAAATAAACAAACGTTTTCCACATTTCCTCCTGCCAAACATCTTCCTACGGCATCCAAAATAACACAGTTTTCAGAGATGCTGAAACAGCTTCTGCTCACCTACCGAGTCCAGAACGAGCCACCGTGGGCCTTGGCAGGATTTGAACACAAATCTCCAAACTGGAACAACATTTCAAAAGTTTTGTTGTGGCATAAAAACATGTTTTTTTTTCAGTGCACCTGTATCTTAAAGTTTGGTATAGTGCCTGAAATCTGTCTTCTGTTGTGATCCAGGATTCCCTGGATCTCAAGATCTGACCAACCTTCTCCAAAATGTTTGTTATATATCAATTTATCGGCCACTGAACCCAAATGTTTGATTTAATATCTCCCATTTCTATTTATTAGAACCTCAAATCTGATTATGTAGTATCACATCCACATTGGAGGGTTTTCAGTAAATTCTGCAGCCGGAGACTCGACATCCAAGCCCACGTCGCACCATGACTGATCTGCTATGTCGAGGTGATCAACAACATTTTAGGATGTTTTGAGGGATCATCATAGTGGGCTTGAATATTGAATCTTCGGCTGCAGAAACGTACTTTATTGATGTTGGAAAGGTTTGGACGGAGGAGGTTTCCAAACTTATCTGACCAGGAAAACAAGCTGTTACTTCCAGTGTTGCCTCGACCAAAGCATAAACTTTTATGACCAGAACATCCGGCGAAACGTCCCCAAAATGTAATACACAATAATCTGTGTAGGTTCTGTTTGATGTTCATTTTTTATGACATACATACATACGTTGGATTTTGTCAGTAAATGTCCCAAAATTGAGTGAAAATGACAAAAAAGTTGATACCGAAATCTGTCATTTGTTACAATCCAGTATTTGTCACAGCTTACATGATGTCTAGATCAGTGATTGTCTACGTCAGTTTGTTTATCGCACCACTTTCATTTGTCAAAACCCAGAATCTCAAAATTTAGCAGCACATCCCAAAAAACATACAGCACCTTAAAGTCCAAAGGTTTGGAAAACCATCCTAAATTCTAACTTTTTGGTTATGATCCAAAATATTTGCTGTAGCCTCCAAAAACTGACAATAATTTGTTTATTGTATCACTAAATGTTAAGAATCAGTATAATGTTTCACCAATTATTTATAGGTTCCTAAAATGTAATATTTAAGCATCCCAAGTCTTTTGTTTCTTTTTCTTTTTAACTAGAAAAAACTTGATGCAGTGTCTTTAAATTCCAAATGTTGGTAAAGCTCCACATATGTCATATTTTAAAACTTGTAGCGCCCCTCGATCTCTAAGTGGTAATAAAAAGTCCCAAAATTAGATGTTAGAATCAGAAGGAAACACCCAAAAATGTTTCATCACCTCAAAACTCTGGCACATTATCCTTACTGAAGGTGCTTCCAGACAGCGACGCGTCCTTCGTTGTTTGAAACGTAAGGGCTACACAACCTTCTGAGCTGTTGATGATCACTTTTTTCAACTTGCCTCCACAGCTCATCCTGTAACCATGGCAACCATCGAACCCAAAAAAGCCATCTTTGCTGAACTTGAGTTCCCACAACATCACGTTTTAAAGTTTGATCATCCAGTCAGGGGGGAAAAAAGTGTTTTTTGGCGATGATTTCAACCGAAACAGGAACAGAAAGCGTCCACCAATCAGAACAGACTGAGCTCAGACAGAGGGTGAATATAGGTGCTGCAGCAACAGAGAGGAATCCTGTGTTTGTTTGTTTGTTTGTTTGTTTAACATGATGATATAGGAACTCTAATAGAGCTCCAGAAAACTTGTAATTTGGGGACTTGGCATTGAACTCAGACATGAACAGATTATCAGTACATGTTGGGCCCCGCTGCTGGCTGAGGGGCCCGTAAAGGTCAGGGCGGGTTTATAACCGATGAGAATTAGTTTATCCAGTCTGACCACATTGTTAATCAAAAAGTGTTTATTGTTGTTGGCTACACAGCGGCGGGGTAAAAAGCCAGCAATCATGGATAATGATGCAGAGTTTCAGACAGCCTCGTCTGGAAGATTTCTTTCTTTTTTTTTTTTTTTATTATTGTTGCACTCAGTTGTTCACACGAAAAACAGTGACAGAAATAGCTGTGCTGAGAGTGAAAACAGTTGAAATCCTGGCTCCTCGACAGAGCGGATCCATCACGGCGTGAAGTGGCCGTGAATATTGAACCTTTGGCTGCAGAAAAACGTACCGAAAAAAACACCTTTTTTTCAGTGTGGACGGAGGAGGTTTCCAAAGTTATCTGACCATGTTGAACAGACGGTTACTTCCAGATCACGTCGTCACAGTTTGTGTGGCGGCGACACGTCTTCTGTCCAGAGGTCAGAGGCTGAAGAGAGGAAACAAACTGTACGACGAACATAAACTACGTCTAAGTGACCCGACGAGTCAGCTGTTAACACTAAATTCCTCTTACAGCGACCACCCCTCCCCCAAGGAAGAGTTTCCCCCGTCCTGCCACATTTATCTTCCTTTATACGTCCTCTATGTATACAGCCGCTTGTTTCTTGGGACAGCGCGGCGATGAACAGTGCGCGGGGAATGCAAACAAACCATTAATCTCCTCCTGCCGAGCAGAAAAACAACCCACACTGCGAGCATTTCCTAAATACTTTCTCCTGCTTATTTAGACTCCAAGGACGACGCAAACGATAAGGAGGACGATAGTAAGAGGAACCGCAAACAAAACAGTTTATTAATATTTTACTGTGGAGAAGAGACAGACAGAGGGGACGTCTGGAAATCTGGATGTTAAGTGGTTTAAAACCTGTGTGTTTTTGCGGGGAGTATGAATAAATAACTGGAAATAGCATCGGCGCGCTGTCTTTCTCGCTCTCAGCGGTCGCGGTCGCAGCTTTTATCGCTGGCCTGTAAAAGCACCTGCGCTGCCAACGTGAAGAGAGGAAAAAAATAATGAATAAATGAGGAAAAAACAGAAACATCTGGTAGTAACAGTAAAACAAAACCTGTAAAAGGGGGGAAAAAAAAGAGAGAGAAAAGGATTACGCTAAAAGAAAACACACAAAAAAAAACAAAACAGCTCACAACTTTGAATGCATCTCATCTCTCTGAGTCATGGGGGCAGAAATGAGGCTCCGGCGACGGGCTCAGGAACCTTCTGGAAACTGACCAACACACGTGTGATGAGCAATCAGATGTGATTGTGTCGGTAATTGGAGAGGAAATCTGTGCGGCTCCGCGGCACAACACGGCTGATTGTGTTTGAACGGCCCGCTGATTGACTGTAGCCTCGTCGTTTTCGAGCCAAGCTGTGCAGCCACGCGGCCCGAAACAATCGGTTCCCAGAAATCATACAGTCGGGCATTTATTTAACTTTAAGTATAGACTGACCGCAGGGCTCAGATGACTGTATTGAAGAGTCACAGTTGGAAACACATTCAACAGGCGCGGTTTTGATAAAAAAAAAAACGACAAATGAGTCGCTCGGCTCCCCCGCTGTGTCAGGAATAACACTGAAGTACTCACAGTCTCAACCTGAACAGGTCGCCTGAGTCGTAAAGTTTGTTTGTGGTCAAACAAGTAAAAAGAAGAATCTACCTGTAAGGCACACGCGCAGCCTTAAAGGGATAGTTCGCGCCTTTTTTTTTTTGATGTAAGGTTGTGTGAGTGCGAGTGCCCCTGTGTGGAGAAGCAGCAAGACGTATTTCAGCCACTTAAAATTAGTTCAACCTTTAAGATACATATCCGTTTATTTGTGCACATTGGCGTCAGTAAGCCTTTTCCTTTGGCACTGCATTCCCTCCGCCGTACGACGTTTATAAAGCCCTAAAATACATCTTGCTGTCATCCCGTTTAGCTGATTCCTGCCGGCGCTACTCGCTGCTCCTCCACGCGGCGAGAGCTGATGATGGTCAAGTTCCTCGTGAAGACTCTGAAACTAGGGATTTGGAAACCAAAGCAGGTTCTCAGGTTTGTGAGTTTGAAAAGTTTTGGATTCAAGGACTGTTCCAACATTTAAAGAATGAAAATAACACAATATTTATTTTTTTTCCTTTTTTCAGATAATTTTGAAATTAATTCTCAGAAAACGCTGCAGATTAATTCTCCCTCTAGCGTAAACTTCATTTATTCATTTTACACCCTCCTCTCTCAAAACTTTACTTGACAAACTAGGATTCTTCTCTCCAGGCTGTTTGAATTGTCTTTAAATATTCATTCTTCTTTCTCTCACCGAAGCTCAACAGTACATCAGACTAAACGCCGCACACCGCCGGAAACAGGTTGCGATTACCGATAGGGGGGGGAAAGTGTGAGAGATTGTCATAAATCGAGAGAATTATGACCCTGAGAGGAAGCGGGGAGAGGTCAGTGAGCCTCCTGGGAAAGTTATGAGGGGCTGCGAAGGTTCAGAGATACAAATGCTCCGACGTAACAGAATCACCAGCATGTGCAGCCAGCTAGCAAACAACATGCAGCAGTAGCCTACTTTAGTTTAACATCCAAACCCATGAGGCGCATTAGTAAAGCAACGTTATGTTAAAACGGGCATTTTGTGCAATTTGGCACCCCAAAGCTACAAGTTACATAAAAAAAAACAATAGAATAAACTCACAACAAGAACGTTAACTGTGTTTTCGTTGACAACGTGCAGTAAAGTCACGAGAAAAGTTACCCTGAGGAGGTCTTGACCTCGCGTAAAACTACAGAGCAACGTTCTTGCAGGAAGGTTTCTGTCTCGTTTGTACACAAAGTACACATCGATGCTGTTCAGTCTCGCGCAATTTTGCCGATCGTCAGTTGGTGGCGATGACGTGCAAAGCAGCGCAGCGGTGACCCAACAAAGACAGCGAGGAAGACGACAGACCACGAGCCAAAACGGACGGAAGCAGAGCAATTAAAAAAATCTATTTTGTAGAAGTTTTATGAGAGTGGGAATTAAATCTTCCTAGTGTGAAGTTTTATGTCACATTTAATCACATTCACTGACTTCCTCTCTGGGAAGTTAAAGCCACAGGTGATCAAATGAAACGCACCTTTACCTTAAACAAAATCAGATATTTCTCTGGGTTTGAACATCGGTGGAAACATTAGGTATGATGTGAATACTCGACCCAAAAAACAACAAAGCTAGAGTCGTCTTTAGACGTTTTAATGCAGATATATTACACGTATATTTCAAGCTGAGACATATTTTTGGAGGGGAAAGCGGCGACCTCTCTCTGAGAATAGCTGCCAGGATGTGACCTGGAGCAGGATCCCCGTGGAGCTGACGGGACAGGACTTCGAAGCTGAGTCACATTTTGGGACTGGCTCCGAGGGAAAACCGTCCGCGGAGAAGTGGAGTGTGTCAAGGAAGCCGTGAAATGACAGCTGAAAGCAGTAAAAGAGCAGCTTTTTAGAGTCTGATAGCAACAGTATGATGGTGAAATCAGATGGTGGGAACACCAAAAAGTTGATCCTCGGATGACAGCACAGGAAATACGCATAAATATGTTGAGAGCACGCACACGTAACGCATTCCTTCTGGATGAACCTCCACTGAGCTTTTTTTTTTTTTTTTTCTCAAGAAGAAGTCCATTTCGAAGACGAATGTGAGACTAAATTGCTGTGATGTAACCTGACAGATGTTGTTGCTGGACTCTGACACGGAGGGGTTGGTGGTTTGAATCCAACACCCAGCTGCTTCCAGTAGAAAAACTGACTGGCCACCGGCGCTGGGGAACTCCCAGTTGTGGTTGCATGTTAAATACATGAGTAAAAATCAGGTTGCTGGTGAAAAAGCAGCGTGCATGCTCCATAAACCGGCTCCCTGGACGCATTATGGTGGAGAGGCAGAAAAAAAAAAAAAAAACTCATTTATTTTGCTAATATTGCTGCAGGGAAATGAGGGAAAGTTAAAAACCATATGTCTCAGTTGCGATAATGGCAACACAAAACCTGTAATTCCAATAAAGGGGGTTTTTCTTTCTCAGCACTGCAGCAAAGTCTTCAACTCTGAGTCAGAGCGAATTGGAACGCGGCCAGCTCCTCTTTGAAAAGGCGAGTTTCACATGATTGACCCTGAAATAGAACAAGACAGCCATAAAGAGCTCCCCTGCACACTCGGATGAGGTCTGTTTCAGTGAGGAGAAAAAAAGAAAAAAAAAACTAAATGCTTATTCTGAAGGGACTAAACAACATTTAAGTCCACTTTGAGACCAGAAAACGTCACAATTTGGGGGTTAAAAGCTGACGGAGGCAGAGCTGTGGATTAGATTTTCTGACCTCTGACAGCAGACGCACCTCTCTCCACTGTCATAGCAACCTACAGCTGATTTTTACAGACTCAACACTATCAAATAAAGCCATAAAAGTCCCTTAAGACCAAATGCCTTTTCTGTGACATTTCAAAAGGGGCGATTACACCTGGTAAAACAATTTAAAGCCTTAAAGGATCATTGAGCTTCAAACGATTCTGTGCCAGGAGTCTGTTTTTTTTTTGCTCAGGGGACTATATGGAAAGCTTTTTACACAGCCCGTCCTCCCCATGCTTCGCCTGCCGAGCCGGTCCTGCTTTGGATAGAAAGATGATGGGTTTGAGTGACCTTGGCGTGCTGTGGTTTGTCTCGTCACAGAGTGGCGGTCCTGTCCAAATCAATGTCCCTCAGACGGGAGCGCTGCCATCCCTGAGCAGGAGACGGAAAACAAGACCCCCAGGAATCACACACACACACACACACACACACACACACACACACACACACACACACACACACACCGTCACGCCTTCTTCACTCCAACCACCGTGACATTAGGATGACAGCAGCACCAACACGGCGCACAAGTACACAGGGAGAAGGTCTGGTGATCAGCGCAGGTCTGACAGCCCCACCTTGTGTTCAAAGGTGAGAAGTGACACACACACACACACACACACACACACACACACAAAGTTAAAGGAGTCTGAATAACTGAAGTACATTCACACACACAGTCACATGCACACCCTCTCAATAAAACTGGAACAGATGCTTATTATTGAGTCCAACAAATTTACTTTTATGCAATTTTGGGGCGGATAATCTGTCATCATTCATGCCAGTGAAGCATGCTGAATTGAATTTAAGTGAATTGAATTGAAAGTAGGAGTGTGTAACGTCATTTTCATGCCTTATCGTCACCTGTCATGAAACCGACAACTGGTTTATTCTCATTTTTTATTTTGTTTTGACAGGAACCGGCCCGCCAGGTCGATCCAGACTGAAGTGAGTCAGAAAACTGTCGGATGAATTGCGATGAAAATTTTCCTCAGAAACTTTTGTTCCTCTGCCATCATGAAGTTAACGGTTGGAGTTTGAGTCACGGATTGCTCACCATGAAATCTGATACAGACATCCAGAGATGGTGGACGGATTGAAAGAAAAACTAAAAGTGCCTTAAATATTTTCTCATGTCTTCCTAATTTGCTGGAGGGCGCTGCCCGACGCTTCACTGTAAAAACTCCCACAGGTGTTCAGTTATGATCAGTTGTGTTGACCATGAAGGCCACATCATAATGATTTATATCATTTCCATACCCATCAAATCACTTCCTGCATCCCGTATGAATGCATCAGCCTTGATAATACCTGCAAAACATGACATCCAGCCTCAGCTGTACTGTGTGTTTAGTTTTAATTACCAGTTTAATTCTCATTCTGACATGCTTTACCAAAATGGTTCCCACAAAGAAAACAAGCCAGAAAGAGCTCCAGTTTTCATAGAGGCCAAACGGTGTAATTACAACCTCATGTGATGCACTGGGGTCGAAAATACATTTGTCTTCACTGCCACAACCCTGTGAAATGACTCGTTTCACTGTCATAATTTGAGCTGTTTGATCCAAGAAGAAGAAGATGAAGTCAGGCAGGCGAGGAACAGGACGCCATCTCCAACACTGTCACCCAGGCACTTGAGAAAACACTTGGTAGGTGATTGGACCAAACACTTGTCAATCACAATCTATCACAGGCTGACTTCAACCAATCAGATCAACATTAAGTGATTAATTCCCACCATTAGCACAGTTTTATAAAAAATAATCAATATCGATGCAGCAGAAACAAAAAAAAAAAATGTATTTATTTTTCAAGCATTCTTTAACCTTGTTAAAAATTTGCGCCTACATCACCCACAATGCAACTTGACCACTGTGAATTCAGTCAGGGATTTCACTTTGTTATGCTAGTAGCGGCTAATGTAGCATGCTGCATTAGCATTTTGCTCACAGCCTTACTGAGCCTCAGTACAGCCTCATGACGTCTCCTTTGGTGCCTCCTGCTTCTGAAGCTGGTGACATCCTCCGTTTTCTTTTAAGAATGTACCGCTGAACAGTAAACAGTCAGTTTTACAGATCACAGCCTAGAAATCTGATTGCACGCCGCTGCGCAGAGCCGAGCATGAGATCACGGTGAATCAGCACCACAGCGCAACAGATGAATCCTGCTCTTGGCATGAAAAACATCACCGTCGGCCAACTGACGCGGAACAGATTAACTTTTATGTGAACAGTGAGGATGCATTGAGTGTGTGAGGCGGTATATTTGGTGTCTGCAGTGATTTTACACTTCCTGCAAGTATAAAACAATCAGTTCAGAGAAAAGAAGTCAAACATTTTTTTTTTTTTACTTTCTCCGAGTGCCACTGTGGGACAGTGTGAGTCTGTTTTTAACCTGTTTACAAGTTCCCCAAGTGAGTCATCTTGGCACCAAGTTGATTTCATCTCATCACGAATTACATGCTTGTTTTTTTTTTTCCTTTTGTTGGCTGAATTTGTCCCGAAAAAGTCGATTGCACATGAATCAATCATTCATGCGCATTATTACAGATGGATTTCATTCTCTCTCTGTTGCTCCCCTCCACCCCCTGCAGCATCTGTGTCAAATCTAAAGAGCACAATGTCACCCCACTCAAGCATACTTAACACTTATCCATCCAATCTGCGGGCAGCTCCAATAACAAGGATCTGCCACGGGACTCACGGCCTTTTGCTTCTGGATTGGAGCAGGGGCCGACCAAGACGGGGGCAGCGAGCGAACATGGGGGACCAGGTTTTGGATTGTTCTAGGGGTTAAACTTTATCCACAGGATTTCCATCACAAAAGCCTCCTCAGCAGCGAGCAGACGTGACCTTGGGGCCTGCCAGGGACAAACTGAGGAAGTGAATTCACTGAAGCGTCCCCCATTCACGTGTAGGCCTTATAGGTCGCTGTCGATCACGCCGAGTACCCGACCCTCGCCCCACCTCCTCCTCCTCTTACACTGGCCTGATTCCCTTTATTATGCTGATCTAATGACTGTGGAGGGTAATCCAAAAGACCTTCATTAGAATGAGGGTGGCGTGTTACACACTCTAGCTAGATCTGAACTGACACTGTGCACCATACCTGCCAACTTGGGTGAGCTTCAAAGGCAGCATGAGAAACAAAACTTTTATTCTTTTCATATTATTTTGACGCCGAAGCAGAAAATTCCTTTTCATAACTGAGACACCTCCAGAGACACAGAGGGCAATCAATGCACTGTCCACGCAGACGTTAAACTGCAGCGCCACACAGAGAGAGCGTGTTGTAGAAAGGCCAGAGTTGGAAGAACATGTTGTGCTACATATCTGATTTTAAAAGCCAGGTATTGTAGGATTTGTTGTACAACTACCTCTTAGGGCAAAAGTGTTTTTAACGGCTGCACTCACAGGCCAAAAACTAGTCGCACACTTGAAAAATGACTGTGATTTTTGTCACAGACAAAAGAGAGAAGACAGGGTCTGCTACTTTCACACCTCCATACACCTGGCCGATTAGTACGTGAAGTTGCCGTGATTATCGGATTGTCAGCCTCAGGAAAGTTACAATAATCATCTCAACGCTGGAGGTGGAGAAGGTTTCCACATGTCGCCGTCTGAAGCACACTGATGCCTTTATGTAGCGATCGGCCAAGCGTGCAGAGGTGTGAAAGTACATGAATACCCTCCTGGAGAGAAAGGTATAAACACTTCAGTCACTCTGGTCTCGGATGAAATGTCATGACATCTGTTAGCAAAGACCGCCTTCAGATGTATTCCAGATATTCTGGGTCCCCTGAGGAAGAATCCTATCGACTTTAGTGATCCTCTGTTTTTTCCTCGGGTACTTTACTCACTACTTCAGTGAAATATGTAAACATCTTCTTGACTTACTTGCACAAACTTCTGTACAAACATGTACATCATGATCCCCTGAAGATAAATCCTACTGATCCTACTCATCGCTTTTGCTTCTCCGGTAAAATTTCTCTACATCTACTAGATGTATTAACCCAAAATTTGGTGCAGACGATCATGGTCCCCAGATGATGTGTCCTATGAACTCAGATGATCCCCTGACATTTCTTCCAGTGCCACATTGACATTTTGGCTCTTTATCAAAATACCTCAACAATCATTAGATGGATTGTTTCGACATTCATGGTCTCCAGAAGATGAACTATAATAACTTTCCTCCACTGATGTGTTCTCTCACTTTACAGCCCAGTTGTCACAATAAACTGTTGGCATTTAACATCTCTAAAAAACACAGATACACTCAAATTTGTACAAAATGTCTCATGTCATGTTCACATTTCACGTATACCAGTTAACAGCACTGTGGAGGTGAAGGAGATCACTGATGAGGACGTCGCTGTTTCAACATTTTCATTCTGGCCAGTATTTAGGATTGCGATCACACACCTGCAAGACATTCCCAGCAGCCTCAGCTCTACTTGCTTTTACCTGCTTATTAGCAAATTATGGCATTCTAATACCCCAAACTGTGATTATGAGCACAATGTCACGTTAAATCTGCGATACTCAGAGCGCTGCTGTGGCTGAGTGAAGCCTCACAGAGCGTTTCACTTTATAACTTCATGTTCTCTCAGTGCAGTCAGACCTCTTCAGACCATTTGGTGAGTCGATTATTGCAAACTCATGCTGTGCAGGCAAAAATTGTTCAAACCCAGAGTATAATTGTTAATTCTAGACTGGAGGCCAAAGTTTCCCAGAAGACCAAATATGTTAGTCTGAATTACAGGGGAAGGTCCTCATAATGATGCCGGAGACGTCTGAGAGATTCCATGTAATTTAATGCTGCAGCCATAAAAAAAATAAATAAATAAGTACGTGTAATACAGCAATTAGAGGATAAGAGCATATAAATACACAATATAAATATAATATGTCACATTTTCTCACAGTGAGGAGAAAATGTAATGTCAGAGTTTCAGTTTCTTTACTGAGAATTTTATTGGGCTATTATGGGCCATCAGTTGGGTGAGAAAAATGAGATTTTCTGGCATCTTTCGGCCCGTCTGACAAATTTCTTCATAATGACCAATCAGTGAAAAGCGAGGATAAAAGAAACACCAGAGCTTTGTGGTCAGGGATGAGTTATCAGACACGCAAAGAGTGCAACTGCCCGAGGCGTCGGACCCCAGAGGACCACAGTCATTGTGTTTGCGTGTTAATGGATTTGGATAAATGAACCGAGCGAGTGACTGAGAGGTTCTGTGGTGGAAAAAAAAATCACATTTCAGCAAAGTCTACTCTATAAAAGCATGTCGACTGTCTACAGGATGCTGTTTTCATGCTAATTCACCACATCCCTCCGTCACTACTCGTGTGAATACATTTACTTCCTGTGCTGAATCATGTTACTCTGATAGCATCAAACATATCAGACACAAGAAGAGATTCTGACCTTCTGAGCATCCACAACAAACCACTTCCGAAGGTGTAGAGGAGATTCAAGGCTTGCAAACTCTTTATGTCTACACTTTCACTTTGCTCTGCCCACATTTGATAGTTCTCTCTGCATTCACATTATTATGGTGTAGGGAGTGAACATTTCTGGCATCAGTTTTGTGTTTTGTGGGTCTTTCCCTGTTGTACTTCTTGTTGCTGCTGCTAAACCAGAAGAAATGTTGGTGATCACAATCCTGCAATAAGCTGAAACTGCAGAGTTTCTTTACAGTTTAGTTTTCACACAAGATCAGTGTTAGGAAAATATGTCCTGAAAAGATTTCATAATGTCTTGTTGAAAACACGCAGGTTATTGCAGGAAATTGTCCTAATAATCATCAAATAATCCAGTTTTGTTACCGAAAACATTTCTTACAAATTGTCCTGACTTCCTGTTAAACACATGAAATCACTTTCTCGAGCTGTAAGTGGTTTGGCCACGAGCCTCTCCTCCCCCTCCTGACATGACAGTCAGCTCACATGCTTCTTATCTGAACGTGATATGACACGTATTGTAGAAATATAATATGATGAAACACAAAAACACAACGCATTAGTGGTTTGCAGGAGTGCACAATTAAATTAAAGGTCATTTGCGTTCCAAAGTTATTTTAAACGTGACGGGTAATGCATCATTCTGAGCACAGCAATCAAAATCAGAATTGTGTTTATTATGTCGAACACGGAGCACAGAGCTTTTTATAAAAGTCATAAATCACACCTTGTTTAGACGCTGCAAACACAAACACACCTCAGCAGCCAAGTGCGCTCGCGTTAAACCTGTTGTTCCCACCCTGTCACATTCTCAGGCTTTAAATTTCACAGTAAAAATAAGCGTCTTCGTCCCCGATAAATCTTTCTGTAAACAAAACAAGCGTAACAAGCTGCAATCACACACTCACACACTGAGCCTTTATGCGTTTTATTGATCTCTGAACAATCATCCCACGCGGAGGTGAGACTGTGAGGCATTATCAGATAATCGCGATTCATTATTTTTCTTTAGCTGAAGTAATTCTGTCAAAATATACACAACTGTAATTAACTGCCGTTTCACACAGGAGGAGCGAGTCTCACATCGAGCGCTGGTTCTGAGCCAGTTATTGAACAATTTATTCCTCTTAGTTTACGACCAATCTTCCCCTCAGGCGCTTCTACAGATCTCAGTAGATTGACGCCTCGAGAAAGGCGAGAAGAAGAGAAACTGTGCTTCCAGTGAGCCATTACCTCTGACTGTGGGGTTATTAATCCAGACAATAAAGGCTTTCGCTCTCAGCAACCCATGTTTTAAATTTGCAGCGTGGGCTTGAAGCTGCTGCTCCGGAGTCAGAATGAATGTGCGGGAAAAATTATTTTGTCAATGCTAATCTAAAGATACAATATGCAAGAAGTCTGCACTCGTGTCTAAAAGCAACCGGACATTTGTTATATATTATGCTGAGTTGTCTATACACATAATCCCGAGTGTTTCAAACAATGCTCAAACCAAGTAGAGTCCGAAATCTTACTCAAGGTAAAGGTGCGTTTCATTTGTTCGCCTGTCGCTATGACTTCTGGGAGAGAATCAGAGCATGAGGATGGAAGTCGGCGTATGAGATCATCCTAAATGTAGCCTGAATAAAACTGAAACATTACGCCGTCGATGAAAATCTGAGTCACATCAGACGGATTTTCATCAGACATGGAGGCTGTGAGAGGAATTTTACCGCATGTGTGTTTATTCATGCTACTTCCTCGAGTCTTTATCCGCCCCAAACAGTTTGATTACTTTGCTGTATATTAGCATGATAGGGTGTGTGTGTCTGTGCCGTTGAATTCAGGTCACTCCTTACTAAACTCAGCCCAGACTCCTCTTCTATCTCTTCTTCTCCCCGTCTCCTCTCCTTAAAGTAATGTTCATGAAGTAAAGAACATTTCCCCTCCAGCTCCAGTCAGCAGTCAACATGACACGACATAAACACCCGGACAACATCACTGCTGCAGCCACAGTGATAAACAGAACAAAAATGTTGAACAGAAATCTCTGAACTCTCCTCCAGGTGTTTATTCCTCCAGAAGGTCTGTATCTGAACCCGGCTCCCTCCTCCAGAACCAGTCGACTCTGAGCAACGCACATAAAACTTGTTTTTTATAAAGAAAAACAAAATGTACCTAAGCCAGTCGGGAAGCTGAACTAAGCTGGTGATAAGTAATCATCTAATAATCTCAATAAAATGTTATTATTTCAGATTATTTACATTTTACTCTTATTTTTAGTCGTAATAGGATTCACATTCGTCACAGTATGAGCTACATTATTTCCTTACAGTTTAAATATCCATGTCTTGGCCCAGAGGAGGCCCCCTATAAGGTGGATGTAATTTGAATTGGCAGTCATATGGTTGCAGTTATCGTGTTTTAGCTGTTTTGGATTAAACATAATGAGGGCCATCAAGTGCCGGTAAAGGCACCGCTTGCAGACCCTCCAGTGAGGACTTCTCACATGTGACATGAAACAATTACATGTAAATCAGGCCAGCGGGAATGTAAGCTGAAACAAATGTGGTGCGTTAGATCAGATGAAATGTTCACGACCCCTGTGGGGAATCTGGGTCATTTCGGCAGCAGAACTGAGCAATCGCAGATAAATAACACTGCAAGTAAACAGCATTAAGAGAAGAAATACAGGTTAGTGGATCGGATAAATAACTGGAGAGGGTGGATACACAGAACTGGAGCGACTGTGAAAGTATTTATAGTCATTGTTTCACACATTCTGGTTCAAACAGAAGTCTGATTTAGGTTGCAGCAGCTCATTTACACATTCATGATAATGTTTATTGATGTGCTACTGTTACTGTAAATAAACCAAAGATTGTGGTTTTGGTTAAAAAAATCCTGCTTCAAGTGACTTTTTCCTACGAAGACCACAAGGATCCACTAACAAAGTGCCAAAATGTGACTACTGACAAAGTGTAACAGTGCTTTAAATCAGCGCCACTCAAAGTCGTTCCCTTGTAATGTTTAATTTAGCTTCCCAAGATGTTTATAGCAAAAGAAATAAAAAAAATCTGAACAGAATTTCAGAAAGTCAGGCAATTAAAGGGTAACTCGACCAATTTTACACCTACAGTGTGTTTACAGGTCCCGGGGAGTAATACTACATATATGAAAAAAGTAGTATAAAGCCTTTTGTGGCTCTGGTGGAAGCTGCATGTAATCCGTTAAATTGTCTCCAGTGATGTCACTTTCTGGCTTAATTGCATTGTGGGTAATGTAGGCACCAGGTTTTGAAAAGGAAGAATAATGTGAGGAATAAAAACAAGTGTATTTCTGGTTTTGCTGCATCAATTTGGTTTATTTGTTCTTAATCTTTACAAAAATGAGTCCAACAGTGTTATACAGGATTTCAATGTTAGACCAGTGGATCCACATTACCCACAATGCAACATAGACACCAAGTGACATCACTGGAGGACATTTTACAGAGTACATGCTGCTTCCTCTGGAGCAACAAAAGGCTTTATACTTCTTTGTTCACACATGCAGTATTACTCCCCAAGACCTGTAAACACACTTTAATGTGTTAAATTGGTGGAGTAAACCTTTAATCAATACATGAGCCAACTAGCCTACAAACAGAAACACATTCAGCCCACATTTTTGAATAGGTCTGACATAAATTGTGAATTTATATGTATTACCTGGGTTTTGAAATGGGATTGATTGGAATCTACAAAACATTCTTTACAAAAAAGGCAGCACCTCCTCTGTAGAGAAACTGTGAAAAGGGGAAGTTTATTACATAATCTGTAATTAAAATGGAATAAAACCTGGTGGAGGTTTTGTCCTGAGTTGAGTAAAACACAGTTACAGCCCCGACGCAGATTTATATCTGGCCATACGTGGCTTTAACAGGCAGTTACCGCGATGAAGCCCGGTCGTTTTAAATGAAAGACGTGTCTAGTAAATTAGTGCATGGAGGTGTGTTTGCGCTGGGATTTGATGACACACAGATTTAGGCTGACAGCTGGTTCAGTCCCGTTAAAAGTCAGCTAATGGCGAGAGTAACGGCTGCAAACTGGATTCATTCCTGGTTTTTCTTTTTTTTTTTCTTTTTTTTTTTTACTCAACCATTTGACCTGAAACCACTGAAACATGATCTGCCTTGTGAAAAGATGGGAAAATGCTGTCGAGGATGGGATGCGTGTTTCAGAGCCTTATGGGTGCCGCTTGGCTGAATGGATGGGAGTGTTTTTGCAGTTTCACAGCGAGTACGATTACACTTTAAATATTCCATGAAAGTGCTGCGGCGGCACAGAGCTGTTTGAACTACGAGAATTGTTGAACAAAGAATTTAATTCATGCATTGACTTTTCCACTCGGGTAAGAAAGTCACAGAGCTCTTTTCTTGGATTGTGGACGTTCAGCGGCCCGGCTTCTTGTTGGTCGATATTATTGTTCCGCCTGGTGTGGAGCCTCGGGTCCTTTTTCCTATTTGTTACATCAAAACAATTATTTTTTGTTTTAACGCTGCAGATATTGATGGATGACATGGATTGACAGAGTGCAGTGAAAATATCACATATCGCTCCGTCAAAAAGATAAATGTCATCCCCTGCCAGACTTCACAGTGTATCATTAACATTTGTACAGACTGGTCCGAGCTGTAAAGTTAAATGTGAGCGATGCCTCCAGGAAGGCCTTGTTGTTTTTTGTGCCAGATTTAAAAAAACAAAAAAAACAAAAAAAAACAAAAACACCTCAGTGGAACAGGAGTTTCAGTTCTTCTTTCTGAGGCAACACTGGCACTGTCATTTGTAAAATTTGAGGTGCTGAACAAGCTTGTATGTGACTCCGCTGTGCAGTTGTCACAGTAATTTTCAGCGTGCACAATGTGCCCATTCATGAAGCAGCTTCAGTGCAGCGCTCGCTCACATTTAACACACTTTTTCATACCAATCTGTCCACATTTCCTTTAGCTGACGACTACGTGTGTGTGTGTGTGTGTGTAGTACAGACCCTGACTTGACTTCAAATGTCATGTCAACACTGTGGTAATGGTCTGGTTAGATCTAGGCATAAAAACCACTTGGTTTGGCTTTGGGAACGATCATGTTTTGGGCACCTGGCTCTGTCGCCACAAACACAGCTGCAAATTGTCATGACTGTATCGCCCAAAATATCTGGATTTGTTGCCACTGACACAACTGGAAAATGCATCGTATAAAAATATCCAGCAGTTAATGTTAGAAATGTCAAAACCACCACAACCCCTGCGCCTCATCGGCTCATATGTGACTGTGATAGGACACGTTTTATAGAAATTTTATGATATGAAACGCCAGATTTTACATGCAAACTGTGGTGTGCAGAAACATGCAATGCCAAGATTTGCAACCAGACTGCTTCAACACTTAAACTCAAGCTCTTTCCTGACCTTAGCACACAGTACTTGCATTGATTGTTTGATTGATCGAAACAAAAATTTTAAAAAAACATCCATACTATTTTTGGCACAATCATTACATAATTTAACTAAGTTATCTGAGTACCAACGTCCAGCAGTTAAAGCTGTTCTGAGCCACATCGTGGTCTCCTTTGTTGAATCATGTGACCGAAAGCAGCGCTAACACTAAAAAACCATCAAATCCTGCATTTGCACCATGTAAAACTAATCTGGTATTGTTTGTCTTCATGCATGTTCAGTGCATTTCGGATTTTCACTTCACGTTCGGCCTGAAAGCACATTTAGGGTTTCATGCACATACCAATGCCCCCCCGCTGAGCCCTGAGAACTGAACCCCCGCAGAGTGTAATTGATTTCACCTGTGTCATCATTGTAATGCAGCAGTCATGACATGAACTTACTGTAATTACCAGTTTCCGATTTCACCCAGTTGGTACTACTTAATAACACAGATGTGTCTGAAAACCACAAACATGAACGCCTCGCATCAGTCGAGGTCCACCATTCAAACCAAATGCAATGGATGTAGTGTTCTCTTGTCACTGCACGGCACTTCTGGCCCTCAAACTCTGCAATATTACAGCCGCCTTGAGTTGATCAATGCCTTGAATTACACAAATCTTTTCCATCCATGCCAACTATCCTACACGATGAGAGTGCCGCAGTGCCTGAGTGCTGAGGGAGGAAGAGAGGAACGAGACACCTTGTGAAATCATGTAATCTGAGCAGATGCATTTTTATGAATAGTAGATCGTGAGGCTGAAATTTTTATGCACTTCATGCACCAAAATTAATTGAGTCACTTCCTATTTATGAGCAAAAACAGCACTGTGAGAAGAAACACATATAATTTAGAGTCACCACCACGCCGTCATGAGCTGAGTGACGGGTGTTTATACCTACCAGGAAAAAGTCCTCTTGCCAACTCCGTTTTTAGGGGCAGAATTACACTGTCATCGCTGTTTTGGCGTCACAATTCAATGTATTGTGGGCTATTCCCCTGAGCAAAGTCTGTAGACTCGATGGAAAGTGTGTGTAAAAAGCTCAAAACGTTAACCAGAGCACTCAAACAGCCGCGGGCCAGACTCAGCAGGAGCGTGCGTCAAAGTCTGTGAGTGCGTAACAAGGGACATTTGAACTGAGCCCCTGGGTGCAGATTTCAGTCGGTGACATCACTCACAACTGCTGTCATGGTAATACCTCACACTGATTGGCTGTCTTAACATTTTAAGTTAAAGCTGATAGGGCCGAATTATACCATGGTTACACAATGTCAATGAGACGGGCTGTCGAACAAAGAGGCTGATGATGAATTTCAAGCCTCTATGCGTGAGCAGAACAACACTGTGATGTAAATGTGTGCACTTTGAATGTGATGATAATGTTACATTATCCGTGGCTCCTCATGGCCACAAACACACTTGAGACTCATCATCACTGGACCATTTCATTAAAATCACAAGAACCAAGCTGAGCAAAACAAGGTTTCGCTATTTGGTCACGATATCTGTCTTCTGGTAGGTCCTGAAAACAGGGATGTCCAGATACAACAAAGACCAGGCCTTCCTCCATGTTGGATTGGCTGTATCATCCCATTCTGTGCAGCTAAAGGGCTGGAATCATTACAGGAAACCTGGATACAGCCTCAGAGGTGAAGCCCCATTAATTCCTATGAAACATGGTAGGTGGTGCATGAAGCCAAGAAAGTTCTGGTTCTTCCCAGTTATAAAATTACCCAGAACTACCGCACAGCTTCTTACTGTGTGGTCCATAGAGTGTGCACATAAGAGAACCCCGCCACCGTCCCAGCAGCTAACATCTAGTTTAGCCATCCGCTGACTTAAAAGGGGAAACATGATTTAATCTTGCAGCTCTTTGCAAATGTTATCCGACTTAATGGATCAAATTCTGATAGTGAAACGGGTCAGGATACTCAAAACAAATGGATCCACCGTTTTAAAGCTGCTGCTTTAAAAAAAAAACCTTTTGGGGCCAGTCAGTTTGTATCATGTGGTGTTGTACTTACACACTTTGGCCTCTATGTCTAATCGGCTTCACGGCCCGGGGCTTTTTCTGAGGGCTTGACTGCGTTAATAATCTGCCAAATATTGGAGAAGGTCCTGTGCATCAGGGACTCTGTGTTTTAAGATCAAGAGACCATGAAAAGTCACAAGATCATGCATAATCAATCTTACCAGGCCTTAAGATATGCGCTTGTGTCCTGCAGGGAACTATAGGCCACTAAGTGTGCGGTTTAGGTGTGACGACATTGAGAAAAAGACAGCATTTGATAGTTCATCAAATTACCTGCCAAGAAGTGGCTGCCCTTTCACAAACAGTTTGGCTGCATTAAAACGTCCAAACTTCACCACTCTCTGAGACTTGGGGACTTTGCAGGAAGTCTGTGAGTGCTGAGGTCTGTCCAAACCCGCATTTCATCCCATCAACAAAACGCCTTCGTGCAAACTTTCTGCAGATTTACAGAGAGTCCGCTTTGAGTGCAGACCATTACCAGACTGATTCACATTCCATCTTTTCCAATATTCCAATGAAAATACAAAAAAAAGTTATGAAGTGTAAAATAAGAGCTGAATCATGTAGGTCAGAAAAATGTTTGGACAGGCTGAGTTTAGCCAAACAGCACTTGTGATGGACCTGCTGGAGTGGGACAAGCTGGCCTGCCGCGCCTCAGCTGCAGTGACAACCTGTAACAAGCCCCCCTGAAAAATCGTTACTCAACTCATGTCTGTGCAGGAAACCTGAGAGAAATTTCATAATAAAAGCTTTCAGGGCACGCCAGTAGCTGAGTTGGTAGATGTGCAACCCATGTATAGTGGCTTTGTCCTCACTGCAGCGGCCTCTGTCAAGCTGTCCTGTCAGTAAAGGCCAAGAAAAGACGTTTTAAATGTCTAAATAACAGGGGGCTTTTATTGTTAAGAATTTATAGGAAATGAAACGTGTTTGTAACTGAATTAGCGGAGCCACTTTGTAAGCGTTGATTCTTCGATAGCACAGCGGGGATCCGCAGTGTGTCATTTTTGGGTCAAAGTCATTAAACAGGACTAAAACATGAGTCCAGAAACAGCTGAAAGTGAACACGATGAAACAGTGAAACACAGCAGATGTTTGAAAGAAAAAACAGGATTAGAGAAACTAAAGAGACACACTAACTTTTAGAAATGTCCCTATCAATTTTATGGTTGGTCACTGCTGCCTGCCTGGCTTGGCTCTACCCCGAAGCAAGTAAAAAGGAAATTAAATCAGCACAGCTCGGGTTGACTCGGCACGGCTAACAGTGCTAGCATAAAAGCAGCATGGTTTTTAGACACACCTTCAAGCAGGTGGCTGAATGGACACGAATAACCCTAGAGCACTGAGACAAACCGTGTAGAGCCAGGCTGGCAGATGTTATGGAGACAACGGTATTGGACTCAGCTAAAGGAGTCCAATGCTAATATATTTGTGTACCAAAGCATCTGGTTCCTTACCTTAAATATAAAACCTGTGTTGTGTGCAGTCCAACCAGTGAGGAGGAGAAAATACAGAGAGGGGGGGGACACTTCCTGCACATGGACCACATTCTTTCTAGCTGCAGCCCTGCACGCGCACACGCACGCACGCACACACACAGGGGAGAAAGCGATAAAGACATCTTAAACACGATGTGAATGTGCGTGTATCCGCCGCGGCTCTGTCCCCTGTATTGTTCGGGATTTTAATTAATTCATTAGTCTATACAGCACGGCCTCGCGCAGCCTATGCAGCCCACGTGCACGAGCGGGGCGCGCAGCACGGGGGCGCGCATGGAGGCGGTCCGGGGCTGCCTCAGTCTGCTGTGATCGCTCCTCTGCTGCTGCTACCTCCAGTTAAAGAGCTAGGACACGGGAGCGAGCAGACGGCCGTGAGAGGATATACTTTTTTCGGTACCTTGGGATTAACGACGCGGAATTGCAGCATCGACGGCCAGCCGCCAGGTAATATCGACACCCGCCTTCAGCCGCCGCTCGTAGAAACGCGAAAAGTAAGTAAATGTCCCGTGAAAAGTGTCGTTTTGCCAGTGAAGAAGGAGAAGAAGAAGGAGAAGGAGGAGGAGGAGGAGGAGGAAAAGAGCAGGAGGAGGGGGGGAGGGAGGGAGGTGGATGTGTGGGACGAGCCTCCCTTTGTGCCGAGGCAGGGTCACTGCTCTTCAACGCACAATGTGGACACTCCAGAAACGGCGAGGATCCGCACATTTCTCCCCCCCTCCCCGCCCCCCGCCGCTCCGCCTGGCCCTGCCGTTGACCGTCCTCCATCAAGCCCCGCCGCCGTCGGCTGTTTCGGACGAGTCCGACAGAAACGCCTTCTTCTCTGCGTACATTCATTGAGTTTAAAAAAAAACACCGCGGCCTGTTCTGCTTGTTCTTCTTTTTTTTTGTCTTTCTTTAAAATACCCCTCAGCGGTAACCTAACGCACCCTACTTTCCGCCTCCTCCTCCTCCTCCTCCTCCCCCCCGGCCTTGTAACGTTAGCTAGCTCCCCATAATGTTTACGGTCGCTTTTGTCGGACGGCTCGCTCTCAATCTCCCCCCTCCCACCCCCTCATTGTGCTCTTCATCCCCACAAAATGTTGACCTACCGAGCCGCTAAGTGTTGCCCGATAACACACAGACATCTTAACTTGTCTGTTGGTATTTTTTTTGGGGGGGGGGTTATAACGTCTCCGCATCGACCCTGTCATCTCCAACGGCTGTTGAACCGGGTACATTTTAGCCGTTGACGTCCGTATCATTACCGCGAAACGCCCCCCCCTCGGGAACGGCGAGCTTGTCCACCGCTTCACCTCATCGCTTTGATTAACTCCCGATCTATCAGACAGCCTCCCCGTCCGCTTTTATTCCACATTTTAAAAGTGCATGATAACACATTTCGACCGCGTCTTTGTCGTCTGTAAAATGGGGCTCGAATTCGGGTTAAACAATGCCCGTCCTCACGGATGTCCTCCTCATATTCTGTTCGCTGATTAGACGCGTGTGACTTTTTGATTTGATCAGCCTGCGAGAGCTGTTATCCATCTATTAGGTCGCATCTTTGACCCAAAAGCGTTCAAATCTCCAAGTATATGTGTGAGGAAAAGAAACAGAGGGGGTGTTTTATGAATGTAGGCCAGTAAAGCTTTACATATAAACAATTAGCTTGTAATGTATGACCCCTAGTAGATCATTAGGTGAATGGCTTATTTATATTCTCTTTAACAAGGGCCCTATACATCTGTAACAGGGCACTGTAGACTTTGACAAATGTCTTTTCATCAGCTCACGCTGTGCACACCCCTCTTCATCCACGTCCAGCTGTACATTGATTAAATTAGACTCATCTTACTGTGGCTTCCCTCAAATCTACCCATTTAGCAGAGCAGATGAACGTTGTATCGTCTTTTATTGCTCCCCAGAGTGGGAAGCTTGGACCCGGCCACGCTCACGTTACTTGCCGTCCATGTTATTTCACCAGGGCCCACGATGTCCAGCGAAGTGCAGAGACCAGACGACAGCCCCAGCACCAGCGGGGGAAGCTCGGATATCGAACAAAGGGAAACGGTACCACCTGAGCAGGAGCGAGAGCAAGCACAGCCCAAAAAGAAGGAGACCAAGATCTCGAGTAAAACTGCTGCTAAACTTTCAACTAGTGCCAAGAGGTAAGAAGAGACGAGAAAAAAGCCTGAGCGTGGCTCTGGAGAGACATTTACACAGGGGTTGTTTGTTGAACTAAAGGCCTCTCCCCTCGTGCCCCAGGGGTGTGAAGTTATATAAAAAGACTACAGTCCCACAGGCATTGTCATTTCAAACATCCACGCTATTCAGTGTGTGGCTGAGCCCGCAGAAAGGTGGTTACTCACACAGCTCGGCACTCGAGTGTCATTGCTGTCATTTGAAAGAGATATTCCCATTCCAGGCCTGTTTGTTTGAGTAGATCAGCCTCGTGCTCCAAAGCACTCTCTTCTCTCGTCCACCGCCAACACCACCACCACCACCACCAACACTTACCTCCACCAGTCTTAGCACTTATTCCCAAAAAAAGACAGGCGATGACAGAATTATGCAACCGCATGAGCAAAGGGTTGGCTGAGGCCGCTGAGTCTTTTTATAACAGTTACTGATGTTATGATCAACTCCCTTTTGTGTGTCTGCGCGTCACTTAAGAACTCTTTGAGGGTCTGGAGCACAACAAGAGGGCTGTAACGTGGAGAGGCTGCACTGTTGTCTGAAGTACTGTGTTTGTATTAACGTGAGTTTAGCTGCAGCATTTGCACTCAGTTGCCCTTCACAGTCTGAATCATCATTTTGCATGGTTATCTGAAGGGCTGAAAGCAGTCGTGTTCATCCTCATGCTTGATGTTCCTTTTCAATTTAGTCCGTGCGCAACAGACGAGTGAGTACAATGAGAAAGATGACAAAACATAAACTAGTGATGCATGATGTGTTTTTTTTTAATACCACAAACTGATAATTATCTGCTTCTCCTGGCAGATTTTTTCACATTTAATTTAGTTTAAAAAGAAGTCCATAGTCTGTAGGTTACGCACACCTAACTGTAAGAAAGGCTCAGATATAATGAGCCAAGATGGAGGATTTTATATCCCACAGCTGTAATACGATTTGTTCTGTTTACACTCATAGATTTTTCCCTCATGTGAACCCTTTCTGCTTTTCTTCTTTGTGTATTTGCGGATCACAAACCAACTTTAAAGGAGCATACAGCCGCCTACCTTATCAGTGTGTGTGCATGCTGAGCTGCTCAAGTCCATGAAAGGAATCTGGTTTTGTACAGTTGTTTTTATTTATTGCCAAAAGATTCCACCAAATCGCCAATAATAAAATGTCCCTTTTATGTATGTTGTGCATCTCTAACATAGACACTTGAATAAGATATTTGAACTAGGGCTGCAACTAGTGATTACTTGTATTGTTCATAAATCTGTATATTATTTTATATTTCCACAGATGTCTTGTTTTTTCCGTGACCTTAATGTGTTCAGTTTACTGTCATGGAGGAGCAAACAAACTAGACAACATTTACATTTAAGAAACTTGAAATAATTTTTTAAAATGCATGTTCTTCATATGGATAGCTAATCAAGTCATGACGCCATAAACAACCAGGAATAAATGTGATGTTCTCAGCAGCTGTGTCAGTGTTGAACACTGTGCTGTTAACAGCTGTTAGGTCCACATGTTTGAATTTGGGATTAAAAGCAACGTTTACTTCATCTCAAGCTCAGAACTGACTTCATGTGCTGCAGAAATTGTCTTTCTTTGGCTGGTCATACTCTTGACATTTTCCCTCCAAGGTTTGATTTTAACACTAAAATCTTTTGTCTTTCAGGATTCAGAAAGAGCTTGCAGAAATAACACTAGACCCACCTCCAAACTGCAGGTAAGATGAATGTTATTTTGTCAAAGCATTTCTCTAATGAATCATGAGCCCGTATGTACAGATGCGCCAGCTGTAATGAGCGCAGACGGCAGAAACGCTTTCAAGGCTTCTTGTCTGTTTAAAAGAAGGAAAGGCCACGCTGCGGTGCTCTCCCTTTTGTCTCCGCTCCCATAATGCTGTTGTTTGTGTTTTTTGTTTGAGATGGTAATCTCAGGTGAATTACAGTGACTGGAGCCCGCTCTGGCGCTGTTGTTGCCGCATAATGCACACCGCAACCTCTGTTGAAAACGCAGCCTTTTTGATCATAGTATTATGGTTTCACTGAAATGGTGGAAAACAAGCAGCAGTGTGACTTTAAAACCTGTTTCGATTCTCATGTGGTTCCCCCCCTCGCTCTGCTGGGGATTTACCACAGACAATGGTTATTGTGCGCTACTGCCGCGGCTCTCAGCCCTTTGAGGAAAAGATACGGTCGCGAGCGAGTGGCAGACCACATGTGCATCATTCTCTCTTGACATGACAAAAGACGTGCCTTTGGGATGTACCGCGCGAGCCAGCTTTTATTAACTTAAATAACACAAAGTGACACTGATTACGGCTCTGTTTATTACAGCACAATAATTACTCTTTGAATCGGCGCTCTACTGCAAATTAAGAAAGGAAAATGGAAGCCGGTCCGTGTGAGATTGAGGACACTTGTGGGAGAAGCTGATGTTTCCTGATCATTTCGGATTGACCATATTCGTATAAAGGCATCTGCTTAAAATGATTAAGGAAAACGGCTTTGTATGACTCATCTGGCGATTTGGAATTACTACACCCTAGACGGGCTTGTTTATTGCATGAATTAATCACCCCTGCTGGGTCTCATCAGAACCCCGCCATCATTAACGATAAACATTGAGCTAACCTTTTCATTCCAGCTCACAGCCCAGTTTTGTTATTGCACTGGAGGCTAAAAGAGATGTTGTTTTCCTCGAGGACTCTAATCTATTTCAACCCCCCCCCCCCACAAAAAAAAAAAAAAACTAGGTTGGCTCACATGAAGGATTTAGCTTGAGGACACGAGTAAGTCATTTGAAAGTAAAATAATCGCTAGCGGAAATTTCACAGTCACCGTCTTAGTGGGGAAGTAGTTGCCCGGGAAACAATTAAGCTTCTTCAAGATAATCCTTTTTCTGTGTGTGTGTGTTCCCTTTCTGTACACTCCAAGTGATACCGAAATCTAATAATGTCTTTTCTGTGATGCACCCAAATAGATTAGTCCCTCTGCTAACAATGACGGGGAGAGGGTTCAGATGCATCAAACATCAAATTTCTCATGCAAGCGATCATTTACATCCGCGCATGAACAAGCACACAGGGTGCAGCCAGAGTCGTCATTTGTATGCCGCACGCTCCTCGCTCACGGCCAGGTTAGCCTGAAAGATTATTCATTTCACCAACCCCTACCCCACCGCACCCCCACCCTCGACAAATGGAGTCACAGACTGTTGGCCCCCTTCAGGAGGCAGACAGCGAGTTGTGTTAAAGAGATTCACTTGGGCACATGCAACAAACGCGGCGCTGGAGGCCAGTTGATGTATGTCATCTCATCTGTTTCTTGGCTGAGGAGCCACTCAGACTCCCTCACCACTTTGTCTCGGTCGGAGAGAATTTGCCGTCCTCATCGGGTAGTTAAATCTGCAGTCTCCTTTGTTTCACCTACAATCTCTTCCGTATCGCCTTCAGGGATGTGGAAGGCATCACGCTGTGTTTCTCTCTGCAAAATGGAGAGCTCTGCTTCGTGTCTCTAATATGGATCTGAGCTGAGAACCGGAATTTGCCATTTTAACGCCCTGGAAGTGTGGAGGATCTAATCTAGTGAAACATCTGTGGCAGGAGGTGCCCATTTGATAAGTCTAATAAAACTCCCACGCCTTCCAGAATTCATCTGAGGTTACTGTGTTAACCCTCAGCTGCATTTCATACCACAATCTGTTGATACAATAACTCTGTTCGCATTTCTAATGTTTCCTGGCTTCCTGCAACCCAGAACAGTCTGTAATATTAATGCTTAAGTTGTTTAGAAATCTATTTCCTTACAGTGTGAACGAGATTGTAATACGGTTTAGTGCAATGTCACTACTTGGAAAACGCAAACAAGTATTTAAATTTGTCGGCGAGCTTTATCTCACTCTCTGCATTGTGACAGCTCCTCTTGTCACCTTGGCACTTGTCATGCATCAAACGAACAGGAACATACTGAAGCCCAAGAGGATTTGACATGGCAATTATTCTCACTGTCATACACTTCAAGTATATTGTACAGGCCGCCTGTGCTTTTACATCTATTGTTGCAAATGAAGCCACATCTGAAAGGAATAGTGTTTGCTGCCTGTGAGTTGCACGAACATTGCAATAATCTTACTGGCAATAAAACCTTGATTAGATCCGCTATGAGAGAAACATGACAGGCTCATTGGTGTTTGTGCATTTCCAATGCCATAGAGATTCTTATTCACACAGTTGTTGTCATGTAAGAGTGTTGTGCAGCTCTGTAGATAGAAAATATGGTGACTCAGATTGTTGACTCACAGAAGGTGTTTCAAGTTTGATAAACAAGTCTCTAAACAAGTCTTTTTTTCAGCTGACATTTCTGAACCAAAACTATAGTGTAATATCTACAAAATTCTCCTGGGTGCTCACATGCCTGCCCTTTTGTTTTTTTCTCGTTCTTCCCTTGTGGGAAAAGCTTTACACTGACTGCCGCAGCTAACAGTTACTGCTGATTATTATGCAGATTATTTTCTCTATTACATTTTTGGTCTATGAAATGTCAGAAAATGGTAAAACATGCCTGTCACAAGAGCCCAAAGTGATGTCCCACCAGCGGTCCAAAATTGGGATGTGAATAATTAATGATTAATCCACATTAAAAATGTATTAACCGACAATCAGAGAAGGGCACAAATTCATCAGAAAGTATTTTGTTACAAATACATTCTTACCATGTATATCAGAAGAAAATGCAAAATGCTGATATGAAAAAATGTATTTAATTAAAAAACAAGAAATTTTCGATCTAGAATCGTAATCTTGACACTCCTGTTAAGTGACTAATAACAGATTAAGAGAACGGTTGCAGTTTAATCAGAAAGTTTGATCTAGAAGTGGTTAAAATATTACATCTCTCTGTAGATGATTTTAGCAATGCTGCTTCTTTATCTCACATTCCAGCCGATATGTCATAAAAATACTCTCTGCGTCCCAGTTTATTTTTCCCTACGTGTCACTCTCTGTGCATCTGCATCGCTGCTGTATCACAGGAGTTGTTAATGCCTGTGACTGTTGCTGTTCCTTCCTTGTAATGTTGATCCACTGACGCCAACATTTCCAGCAGTAATCCAAACAAACACACTCTGCCATTGTTGAAATAACTACTGGTGATGTACCTTGCAGTTTTGGACCACTGTGCTGTTTGATGTGTTTATCTTTTTTTATCACAGATGGTCAAACAGATACTTTCATTGCAGCTACAATGGAGTGATAGCAGAACAATGTTCTGCCGTCTGGAATATAATAGTAATGTAGCAGTGAAGGGCTTTGATGTCAATCTATCCAGATTCAAAGATTCATTTTTTAAAGCTGCTATTGTACTCTCAGCAGAATAATCCATCACGGAAGAGGCAGAGATACCGATTTTTCATCCTGAGGCAGCTCAAATAGATTTAATGCAATGCAGTCGCGGTGAGTGGTGCATTTTGAGGAACAGGTTCATCCTCCTCTACTTTCAGGTTGTGACAAGTCATTCTGGGAAATGTAAGAAACCAGTAGCTGAGGTAGAAGTAGATAACTCAAATCATTGAACAGTTTGCACTGTACAAACCTGTCACTGGTAGCTATTACCAGATGTAGCTAGCTAGTTAATTAAGCCAACACTAGCTCCATGAGCTGGTTGTAAACACCGTCCATGACTGACTTTTTTTATGTTTCCAGGGTCACTCGGTGTCGTACTTGATAGAGGTCATTGCTCTTGTTGTGCAATGCAGAACTAGCGAGTCCTTGTATTGTAACTGTAACAAGTAAAAATGTAGTAAGATATCTTAAATATTTAAGTAGTAACCTAGTTAGCTGATATGCTAATGATAGAGTAAACAAACCACAGATGTATAAGAGATATCTGGATACAGTGCCAGAAAGGTTCAACCTTCCTTATTGTTTCCATATTGTGGGAGCCATAAAGCATGAGCACTAAAGACTTCCATCACCAGAGGCTAACTTACGGTTTAGCCCTCAGCTAACTTGAATGACGGCTCTTCTCGATTTTTCCAAATGTAATCAGATCAAATATACAGAATTGATATAATTAAGATAGTTAAACAAATCACTTTTTTGTTGGGATTGTGATGCTCAAAAAGTCATCCACAATGTAATATTATTATTATTATGAAAAACCCTTTTTAAGCTTTAGCTTTGACGGGACAGTGTGTTTTCTCTCTTCATTAGAGCATCAGCTGACTGCCTTAAATTGTCGTACCGCTTACAGAGCTGCTGTAATTTAAGGCTGGTCAGTGGAGCAAGTAGCTGTCTTTGGTCGCTGAATTTTCCTGGTGTGATGTAATGCCCCCACGATGCCCCAGAAGCAGTTCTGTCACTCCCTGATGACATCATACAACGGTCTTTTCAGAAAACACACACAGCTGGTCACTGCATCACTTGCTCGCTGGCCTAAAGCCCTGACATGAATATGTATCTCCATCCGCATCAGGCCCCACCAAGAAATGAGCCTCTCTTTATTGTAGGTTCTGACCTCTAATTCTCTGCTCGCTGATGGGATCATCTTCATGTCTGTGAAAGCTGCATATTAGTTTTGTGCCATGCCCCTGGGGGATTATGTGTGAGCGACACACCCAGCATCATTTTTCACAGCGTTACCATTAAGCACAGCAGGGAGGGTTATCAATATTCATGAGGGGGTGGGGGGGATGCAAACCGGAGGCAAGGGGGGGGGAGCAGCAGAAATACCTCCCGGGTGTTCGAGTTGATCACTGTATTGTGCATGGCAACTTCATAAATTATCATGAGTATCAATTTTGCAAAGTGATGTCAATTTAAAGAGAATGAAACAAGTGAACACTTTTTGTTGACAGTTACATTTAGCCTCAGATGAATCAACTCTAATCGATATCTCGTTCCATAACCTCCGCCTTTATGAATATTGATGAATTATAGGCACCCATCTGTGTCTGAAGCTGGCATATTCCTGACCTTTTCGTGAAAGTCTCGTCCATTGACTGCAAAATCTAAGAACCTAAAGGCAACGCTACAGAATCTGAATCACTTTGTTCTCCAAACAGAATACATTAAAATGGGTCTTCTTGGAGATTTTTGCATATTTGCATAAATGCACAGGGCACGTCAGGGACTCATGGAGAGGTTTAAAGTTGATGAAATTCTATGTAATAAGAGTTGCCATGTATATATTGTAGAAGCAAAGACATGCTGAGAATGTAAGCACCTAATTACAAGCCTAGTTTATTATCAAGGCCAATATTAAGCATTTTCCAATTATCTGTAACTGGTTTTCTTTTTTTTTTTTTTTGTCCGATTGCTGACAATGCACAACTTTGACTATGATGCAGCATTTCCCTGGCTGTAATCACTCTGTTTTTTTACTCAGTGTCACAAAACAATGTGATTAGTGACATGTCATACGTAATAGGCTATCAAGAGTGATAATCTGAGCCTGCAAAGTAACTAGTAAATAAAGCTATGACACAAATGAAGTGGGGAGGAAGTACAAAGTAGCCAAACATTGAAATTAAAGTACCTCAACTTTGTACTTAAGTACATCTCTTGAGTAAAATGTACTCTAAAACAGTGAAGCATTAAAACATGAGTTGGTGGAAAATGGAGCGGGGAGAAAAGAGTACCACATCTGTAGAAAGGCCTTTTCTTTTCAGCAGTGGAAAAGACGTTAAATCTTAGTACCTTAATGTGTTTATATGTTAACATTTACAGTCATTTTATATCTTATCCTTAAGAAGGACCAGAAGATGGGGAGAGAAATGCGATCTGTAAAACCAGTCCTATCTGCAGATAAATAAAGATGTCTTGCGGCTGGTACAGAAGCAGATGTGTGTTAGCATGCAGATGCACAGTGCCAGACTGGGTTCTGCTGCTGAGTTGTTATAGCCCCCATTCTCCTCGCGCACCTATGAAACATCTGCTGAAAATAATTTTCTTCCCGTGCAAAATCAACCTGCCCTCATCATTTTTCCTCTCACACAAAATTTTAAAGTGGCAAAGAACTAAATTTGCTCCTATAGAACAACAGTAACATATGCTCTCCCTCTGACTCCAGCCCTGACTCCAATTTATCCTTAATGTTTTCCACTGCGGCACTTGTTTGACAGCAAACATGGCCTGCCTTGATTCATGTGTGTCATTGAATTCTCAATGTCCTCATTTGTGAGGTAGTTTTCTGGCAAACATTTGTCCAGAATGTTATTAATGGGTTTGTGGGGAAACCGAGCATGAAGCCGTGTGGATATTTCGCGGTGGAGTGTTGCCATTACACCGCCAGTTTTACAGAAGCAGTTCAGGTCGTTGAGAATGACTGAATGGTAATCCTAGGCTGACAATAAAGCAAACAGAAGAATCTTTTGGCAAGCAAACTCTGAAGTAAACAATTGCTCTGAGATCCCATTACCCCTGTGACTGGGATCCCTAAACTTAATAGATTTTCCTTGAAGTCACAAACCATAGCTCCTGCCAATATTTTAGAGTCTTAATGACATATTTGTGGACTGAAATGTTAACACTTATAACATTCTGTTCAATATGGTGAAATGAATAATTACCAGTGAATAACATCCCTGAGGAATGCCCTTTTCTCAGTGCTGATTTGTAGAACCTGAAGCTTCAAAGTCCTGTCACATTTCTCTACCTGCAGACCTGCGGGCAACTGTGGTGTCTGGGGAGTATCAGACTCCACAGCAGACCTGGCAGCTCAGCTTGTCCTGATCACTGACCTTTTGGTAATAAGTCCATTCTCTCTGCCACAGGGCCAAATGGCTGCCCAAAGTGCTTTAGTGGAGGCAGCAGAGAGACTGAAGAGGCTGCCTCTAATTATGTCCGTGTAGACTTTTGGTGCAGGGTTGTGAAATTAAAAATATTAACGTCGGCAGTTTTGTCTTGGAGGCAAATGTGTTTTTTAGGCAGTTTCCTTTCCTAAAGCGGCGTCCCTGCGAATCCCTGGCCTGGTAACCGATTTGCATGTCAGCACAAACTCTAACTTGTTTTATTCAAGCAAAGCAAATGTTTATAATTACCCCTCCAAGACGCACAGACACACAACTTTTATGTTCTTACACATATTACAAAGATAAAGCTACATCAGTTGTGATTAATATGTCAGACTGTGTGTTCTCCAAATTTCCATTTTCTGCAAACTTTAGTTTAAGGGTCATGACGAGCTCCTCATTAATGAAACATGTTTTGTTTTTTTTGTTTTTTTTACTATTTGTTGTGTGTCATCCATCACCCTGGTGCACAGCAGCACTTTCTTGGTTAAGTGATATTTTTATGACTCATGATGTTGTGCAGTTTCCTTTATGCAAAGCCTGTGTATTATGGTAATGATATATACTCTGCATTATTCATTTTTAGCCAGAGGCAAACATTTGCACTGCATCAGATGCCGGGTGCATGTAGCAGCTCAGATGCGGAGAAGGAAAAATGCTTACCGCACCAAAACCTCTGTTTTACTTCAGAAGCATCTTGCTGAATTAAAAAGGAAAGCTGGGGATAATGAACAGATCCTCTGCTCTATTTACAGCTTTCTTAAGAGGACCTGTAAACCCCAGTGAGGACAAACTTCCTGAGGAAAAGTCCAGTTCTTGAAACCTCTCTTTCGAAGTATACTTCCTCAGTTCAATACTCACCACTGTTTAGATTGATTCAGCCCAGCATGCAGGGTTGCCCTCCTGTGGGAATAAAATTGTGTTATTCTCTTCAACTTGGAAAGCATGCAACCACCTACTCAACCATTTCCCCTGTAGCTGGATAAACCGTCCGGTCAGTAATTGCAGTATTCATTGTGCAGATGAACAATAAAAGGCTTGATTAAAAAAAACAAACCATGTCATTTGAGACAATAAAGACAAGAGAACAGAGGAAGGAGGTGTCACCTCGGCCGTTGAGCTGCACAGTAATTGGTCTTGGGGCTCTTTCACGGTCGGGAGGAAAGAAGATTGCTTCATTAAAGTTCCTCTTCTGATAACCGCAGCCACCACACTGATAGAAAAGAAGATCTTAACTGAAATGACGCTGCCATTAGGGAAAAAAAAAAGGCCTTGGGGAATGAACTGGAATGGCGAATAATGCAGATAATGGCTTTATTTGTGCATGGCGGTATTCACAAGCTCCAAAACATACTGATTCATATTCAATTACTGGTTTATTTTCCTGTTTTATTTATCAGCCCCTCGGTGCAGGTCTTGGCTCAGACAGCTATTTACCTGCTGCTGTAAACACTGTGACAGGCTGCTTTAGAAACACACCGCCTTTCTGCTGCTTTTAGTGTTTTCACCGTGCACAGTAACGTGTTTGATCATGATCACATTATTATTTGTTTTCTGACCTTTTTATGTTCTAATGTTGTAGGAATGCTACAATTATCTGATCTTTTTAAATGTAATCTTTCGAGTTACAGACAGTCATTTTAGTCTTGTAAGGTAGCTGTAAAAAGCTGTCACGGAGAACACCAGCTGTGGTCGGCTTGCATTCAGGCTGGTTACAATGGATTCCTATAGGACTGGTTTTTACGGTGGTCAAAAAAGATTAATCGACACCTTTCATACCACTCCTGCAGCACTTCGCCAGTGTCCATCCATATGCTCATATTTTCACCTCAATCTGACTACACTCCTTCCAGCTTGGTCCATCTGTTAGAGCGGTCTGTGGAGATTTGTCACAATTCTCTCAAACGTTTATGTTTGTGAAATCGATATCTGAATCAGCCGCAAACTATGGGGAAAAACATTTATTTGAAAGGGTGTGAATGACAGTTTTCTTAGAAAAGATGTGTAAGGATATCACTTCACAGTAATTTAACTTGGCGGTTGCTGTAATAAGCCACAAATTTCACAGATTACACAATACTGCAGAAACCTCTCACATGCCTGTGAGTTACAAGGTTATTAGTTTTATATAACTGAACAATGAACATCCTCAGCATATTCCTGAATCATGGAAAAATAGACCAACCGTGGATCAACTCTTTCCAGTTCACACAGTCTGGCTTCATCGTAGCAGATAACCAGAGAGGCAAAGCTGTGAGTCTTTGAAACCTCAGTGTATTTATTGGAGCGGTTTCTTTGACAGTGAACAGGCGACTGTGTATTGTTTGTCTAACAGTTTCTGATGGACTGTATTGCTACCACACACAGTCATTGCAGGCCCTCAAGACCGTTCCTGCGGTTTCCCTGCATCTGTGGTTTTGACTCTTGTATTCTTTAATAGAAGTTGCCTCTAGTTTCGTCTTAGATTTAAGAGCCAGCATTTATTCTGGTCTGTTATTGTGATATGTTCTGCAAAATTGAAAATGAATTAAATCTTTGCCCATTTTACACAAAAAAATATGCGTTTACGTATATGCAAGTTTTTTTTTTTTTTAAACATGAGTAAGGTCACTACAAATGCAACTGACTCATCTTCCAATGCCTGTAGACAACTTGACCTTCCTGTTTATTTTTTGTGGACATCACGAATGCGGAAAATAGGGAACGTTAGAAAGCAGCTTGCAGGCCATGACCATTTTTTCAACTATATGCAGACTGACCGATGTTGGAGCGCTGCTTGAACAGAGGCTGACAGAGTAGTATTCATGCACCAATTAGAGGACTGGACATTTCTTGATTCTAACATGGATGGATGGAAGTATGGACAGATGGATGGATGAGTTTGTAGCATATGTTGTTGACTGTTGATATTCAGGCCCTGGCTGGACATTGAAGTTGTAAAGTAACGTCTTAATATTGCATCGCGTTAGAAAGGTGGCAGAAATTGCTGTGTGTGCCCTTGTGTCATGTTTCCATTAACTGTCATTGGAGCTCATGAATAACCAAAACTACTGCAGAATTATTGGACTTGGGAATAAATGCCCATTGTAACCATTCCCACTGAAGACAAAAGCCAGTTGTTAGTTGGTGTTTGTGGGTTTTCTGACCAGTATGAGGGTGTAAGATACTTTTTAATGATTTCCTCATGGAGAAGTCTTTTTTTCCCTCTCCTGTAACCGTGATCTGAATTTACCTTGCCTCATGAATTCACCTGTGAGTGGCACAGGCCTATCTCATGACTGCATCTCTTTCATCAACTTAACCTGAGCCCTGGTGTCTGTGGGAATTGGCTCTGGGTGACGAGGCAGGTTAGCGATTTTTGCAGAGATTAGCCGAGCTCTCATGGCGCTAGATAAAGGTTATCTTCTGGCATTGGCATCTATCTGCAGATCGCCCAGTCTATGAGTAAGGCAACGCGGATGATTAAACTGGCAAAAGACATCCAAGTCTCACTTACTGTACTCGATCAGGGGTAGGAAAGGTCATTCAATATATATGGAAATTATTACTGCCGTGTGTGATTATAAGCCACAGCTTGGATCGTTTTCAGGAACTGAGAATGAAAGATAAAAATGACGAAGTGTGTCTATGGGTAAAGTGTTCCTTTTTTATATTCTATGAAGAAACAGCTTCTTAATCCTTCCACTCTGAGAACTGTCTATGTGAAGTCTCTGGTTTTCAAAGTGTCCAATCTCTCTCAGCCTTGTGTGCACTGATGAGTCTTTGTTGAGGTGAAGCCTTGAACAAGGTCAGTGTGAGATGCAATTACTCGCTCTCTCACAGGCACCACAAACACTATGACTGAATCATGCTGACGATACTGGCTGCTGTTGACATTCAGTGAAGAATCTGAATTGTTCTGTTGAAAAGGCTCACAAAAAGATGAACTGTGGGCAAAAAAGCACACATCTCAAAGAAAGAGAGCAGTGTGATTCTGTGGTTTAACACTATTTTGGTGCTCCGCTGCGGAGGAAGCAGCCCATCTGTCAGAGTGGGTTCTTACATGAGTGTAATCTCAGAGGACAGGGCAGTGGCAAGATTCTCACGGACACCCGCACCCTAATGTATCCCAGACCCTGGAAACAAATGACCCAAATACTCACTGAATAAAGGCATTTGGCTGACCGTGCACTGCAGATGTAGTCTTACTTACACAGAGGTTATTATTAGTGCAGCCAACAACAAAGCCCATAAGCAGCACTGTTGCACCAGTGAACATCATCTGTGCACTTGAAAGGGAGAGAGAACAAAAGACAGAAGTGACTCGTAAGACATACCTTACTATCACTCCGTTTCAGTTTCAGGGCTCGGTGTTGCGTCATTGTTGGTTTCTAAAAAAGAAGAAGATGATTTCTGCGGTAATTCCCTGAGCTGCACACCTTGAACAAAAACTTAACTGGCTAGTTAACAAATAATAATCAGTTCACAAAATTCACAATTTATGGTGGATTATTGAGGAAGATTAATTATTTTCTCTGTAGTCTGGTTTTATGACAGCAGATACTTCTGTATCTTTTGCCAGACGGCAGCAGGGTGAACAGACTGTAGCTGGGGGTGGTGTTGTCTGTTAGGACCCTGACACATGACCAGTATTAAGGCCGACGGTGAGCATCTCTGGCTCTAGTTTTTGGTGTGTCCTGCACTGTTGGCACCAGTTGGCTCTCGCCAGTAGTTTGTTGGCCAAAATCAGCCTGTCGCTGTAATATCCGTGATTTCACCCATTTAGCTGGGAGAGTGGTGTGATTATAAAAGGCAGATGCTGCTCTTTTTTGAATGATGAATACAGACTACCATCACCTTGCGGTATGGAGAGTTATTTTCCCTCAGGCAGGCACAGACCATCTGAGCTGTGTTCTTTGTAATTGTGTTCAAATCCCGCTTTTTGTTTGAGACACGGGTGACTCGAGACCACACAACAGTCGTTCTTTGTTCTCTGAGGTCAGTTTGGTGTGTCTTTGTCCGTACATTACTAAGACTTATTAACTTGTTATGAAACACTGTTAAGTCAAAGCTGACAGACACCTGACTTATGAAGAAATGAGTCTGTCGATTGGAAGTTGCATTTGCAGAATTTAAATCCTGATAATGACTTGATTACCCCTTTATTACGGTGAATTGAATATGTCAGCTGAGCATAATATTCTGCATGGCTATTAACCAGGGCCAAGGGATCATTAGCCATTTAACTCCTGACATTAACCGTGTATTAATTAAAGCCTCGTGAATGTCATGAAAACACTCACTGATGCTACAAATCTGCAGATAGCCTTGATTTATCTCGAGGTTCTTGTGATTGTCACACTGCTCACCTCTCCCAAACTAACAGCGAGGCGGACAGACTATCAGATCCTGAAAGAGCTGGCCCTCAACCAGCTGCAACAAAGCACCACAGGAAGGCCCGGGCCGGTGGGGGGAGGAGGTCTCCAAGCAACAGCCAGCGGTGGCATGCACATTCAGCTATTGACTTAGCCTGTTATCCACAGCTCTTGTGTGGTTGTCAGATCCCCTTCAGCAATCTCTGTGCTGAGCGAGGACCTCTGCCATGCCCGCTCATCTCTATCTTTCCATCATGTCTGAGTTATTATCACTGCTACAAACTCATCAGCCTCGAAGGAAGTGAGCATCTGCTTCTACTGGAGATGTTTGGAAATGGAGTAGTCGGCTGTCTCTTTCACCCCGGTGTCAGGGAAGCTTCTGAATAGCGAGCAGTAATGGGAGTGTTAACCCTGAGGTGTGTGTAGCATAGAAATGTAAGTTCACTGAGAAAAGATTGCTGGGAGCCAAGGAAATAAGCTTATGTGGTTCTGTCAACAGCGGGGAATGTAGAGCGTCATGTCGGGCCGGGAGAATGCTCACAGCAAATTCAGCCATCAGAACATTTGAAAAGATGTTTGTATTAATAAATCAGCTTCAAACAACATAATTACAAGTTAGAAACGACTTGTATCAAAAGACACACAGAGTCACAAGTAAAGGCAAGTGTGTGCTTCACATTAATGTGCACAGTTGTTTGGGACAGGCACAGTCAAAGATGGAGATGTCAACGAGAAAGGCAACACTCGTGTAAATAAAGAGATAAATGGCACAAGCTCTTAGAAAGTCTTTCCCAAATAATTGGGGCTTTACATCCATTTGATTGGTCATTGCAGCATCTTGCTTGATGATGTGGCAAAATCCTCGCCAGAGCAAGTTTTTGATTTTTGATGGATGACCTTGCATTTTTGTTTTGTTTTTTTTGCTGGTGCCCTCTGTGTCAGTGGGTTGTGGGGTTATTACATGCAGGTCTGTAGTCATTTGGTCGACTGACTGTGATCTGGGATGGAGCTTTGTTTGTTTTTTTCAAGGCCAATAACCGGTACCAATAATTACTGATCAGGATGAATGATAACCAATATTTAGAACTGATTAATGTTTATAATAGAAATAAAAGTCAGAATAACTAATGATGATATAAACTAACTGTTGAGGTACTTAAGATATTTGAATATTTCCATTTTCTGTCTGACATTTAACCAGTTAGATAGTATTGTAAGTAGGATACTGAGTTAAACTGATTTATCTAATCAGCAATCAGACACAAAAAAACACTGATACTGATAATCAGAAAAAAGCTAAATATCAGCCCTGATTATTGAGCTGGTCTATCATTGTTTGGGATCGTAGTCTGCAGAGGGACAGTAAATACTGAAGAATCAACAGGACAGATTAATCAAACTGTGATAATCAAGAGTCTGAATTTCCTCAGCCGAGCAGAGCTCTTTAAGTAGGTCATTTATTGAACAGATTTTTGCAAACTTGACATTTTAAAACTCATCCATTCCCGGCCAGGGCACGATGGAAGTATTGAATGCCTCTGCTCTAATTTAACGTCTGTTAAATACCACAACAGAACAATGTAGGAACAGCTGTATATGACCGCCAGTTCGTACTGTGGTTTGCCCTCACTTTATATTGTTATGACAGGCTTTCCAAGCACAAGTAACTGCTGGCTATCACATGTCAACATCTGTCTCTGTGTGCCTATAAATCCCTGTATTTTGAAGTCATTTCCTGTAGTTGGTTCAGACGTTCCTCTCTCTGTCTGACCGGAACGCAACACAGTTTGTCTGGAAGAGAAACAAAACCTGCAATTTCAGGTTATTTGGAGCCGTTTGGTCATATAGCAACGCCTGAGCCTGCCAAAACTAATAAAACTAATATTGTTAATACTCCGTGAATAAACCTTGTTAACTTGTTTAATGTGAACATCAACACCTTGCTGACAGATGTGTCCCTTTTTACTGCCTCACCCTCTGTGTCCGTGGTGGAAGTTATCAATTACTGCAGCTAGTATAAGTATTAGGTTTACAAAGACAAACGACCAGCGGGGTCTCTATACATTCTTTGCTTTTGTTATTTTATTTTAGCTCTTACAATAAATTCCAAGATCTTCTTTGTGCCTGAAACAACAAAGTCCAGATTGGCAAGGCCCTTATCAAAAGTGTATTTTGAAGTAATTCCCCAGAGAAGAAGTAATCATAATTAGCTAATTAAAGAAGGCTTAAGAGAGGGGCAGAGTGAAAGAGTGGCAAAGTAGATTAGTGGAAATTTGCATGTGTTGACACTGAAGGAGGAAGGAAACGTCTACTGTCTAATTTCTGTTTATGGAGAATGATCTATTTTCAAGGGCATGCTTCAAGCCAGATGCTGCTTTTAACAGTTTTTCTCTTTGAGGTTATTACACAGACGCGCCGAGGAAATCTCTGTCTGCGATTATTGAGTGAACAGTAATACAACAGCCTTGGGTGAAAGCGAGCCCTGTGTGTCGGGGCAGTACACACACACACACACAACACACACACACATTTCTGAGCACATCTGCCAGCAGCTAAGGGTTGGCGTTAAACACCATCCCTGGTAATTACAGGAATTCGGAGGGATTGTTCATTGTCCCTGGCTTTGTGATCTGGACATTGTCCCGGTCTCTTCCTGGCTTTGTGCCAGCTCAGGGTCTTACCACAAACAACAGTGGGGGAGGGACCCCTTAATATGGAAATGGCATTAATTACTGGGCCTATACAGCAGATGTGACCTTCAGCCTCCATGCAGCATAAATACTCATCTCATGAAGGAGGAAAACTGGCTGGAATATGAAATCATTTTACTCTTGTAAGCATATGAATACCCGTTTGTAGAGTATCTCTTTTCTTAGACCTTCTTTCTCTCTTTGGTTTTACCGAATACTCAGTTTGATGCTTAAACTGGTTCACTGGTTTGTTCCCCAACTCCCAACAGCAGGTAATCTCCTAATCAAAATTTTGAAAGATAATCTAAATCCTACTAAAATAGCCGTGAACTAAAAACCTGCAAACCTCCACGGCTTCGGCATTCCCCAAATCTCCATCATTAACTTGTCAGGAGCGAGCATTTACCGCCTGAGCTGCTCTCTCCCCCAAATCTCTGTGAGCCCGCTGGCAGTTTGAACACCAGGCTGTCGATTCCAGAGCGCCATGCTGATTAACATATTAACACGTCTTTTGTTTCAATTTTCTAGCGCTGGCCCCAAAGGAGACAACATCTACGAGTGGAGGTCGACCATCCTGGGACCCCCGGGCTCCGTGTACGAGGGCGGCGTCTTCTTCCTGGACATCGCCTTCACGCCAGACTACCCATTCAAACCCCCCAAGGTCAGCAGCCTGTAGGCACAACTGTTAAATTATTTGGACTTTTGAGTAGCTGACCAAATATCAGCTTTCCTGCAGAGGGTCTGGAAAAGTGTTGAGAATACATCTGGGTCATTTTGTGCTGTGGAAAAGTTAAAAGGATTGGTTGTGATGCACAAACTGTTTGACCACATGTTTCCTCTAGAATAGATAAACAGCCACTTTATATTTTATGTTTTATTTTTTGGTGCATGATAATTAGCAGTTACATCTGCCCAGACACAGAGCAACATTACAAATCATTTGAAGTCATGTTTGTGGACACCTGAGGAATTATTTCAGTGTTCACTTAGCTGCTAATTGCTCCTACACAAGTCAGTTTGTCTGCCTGTCTGCCAGGTGCTGGGCAGATAGTGTACAGTGACTTCATCAGAATTTGTCTGACTTTTTACTCGCTCTAATACCTTCCTGAGGCCTGAAGTGCTTATAAGGAGATTTCATATACTGAGATGTATATCGTGTAAAGTGATGAAGCTTAAAAATATCACAATATGTGATTATCTGCAAAAATAAGCCTTGATACATGTTAGAATTCACAGAAAAAGAGAGAAAGAGAGCAAACAAGCATACAACCAAACATCCATTTACTACATGTTTCATTACAGTTTCTAAATTAGGTTAAGTTAGGTTATTATCCTCCTGAAAGAAACTTATCTTCAGTGAAGGTCATTAAATTGGCGGTACAGTACGACAGGGTAAAGTACATGACATTTCAACAAATCACAAATTAACAGATCGAGATTAAAGATACAGATAAACATCTCGGCAACACCCGGGTAGTGTCAGACAAATAAAAGAGAGAAGACAAGCCTCTGGGAGCATTTTCAATACAAAAATATTTGTAACACCGTGATGGCATGGTGATGGGTCAAGTTTTTAGTAGTCATTCAGTTATTTTCAGCATCTAGAAATAACAAGATACCTCCAGGTACCACATAATAACCAGCCTTGGTAGAATCAAGTTCATATTATCAAGCCCCTGAAAAACATTTGTAGCAGTCTTTTCCACACAAGGTCAGTATATGCTACAGTACGTACCAGCAGCAGATCTTTGAATAATCGAGTAATCGTCACATCCCACCCCTCCCCTCAAAAGCCAATCATCTGCTTATCGCAGCCGAACCTAGAAACATATCAACCAATCATGTTGTTGAATTGATGTCAGCGAACACTTGAGATTCTCAACAGTTTCAGCCTGGTTTCATCTGGTGCAGCTGCAGACAGACTTCTAATAATCATGGAAGAGAAGGAAATTATACTAATTGCACAGGATCACTGAGAAAGAGGTTTTTATTTAAGAATAGACATTTAACTCGCGTTTGTTCAAGTGCCGGGGTGTGATGAGCTGATGGCGTCACATCATCACTCTGGATTGAGACATAAAAGAAGTTGGTGTTGTGAAACGGAGCACATGTGTAGTAGATGTTTAACCTATGAGGAAAAAAAGTGGTTTTAAATCTTATTTTGGGGCAAAGGCACCAAACTTTTGAAACACGCAGTGAAAGTTCTGGCTCCGTCTCTATTCATTAAGCTCCTGGTCCTGTTAGCCCAGGGGCGTTGCCAAGATGGCTGCTGAATGGCGAGCCTTGCCTAAAAAGACTGGTAGTGTCCTCACACAGATTTCATGCACTGCTGAACCCTCAGGATGGCGATGACTGACTGGTTACCTCACATACTGATGACCTACTTTAGTAAAATCAGGAAGTGACGAGGAAAAGTGCTGTACAGACAGAATGTGCAAAGATCAAGGAAATTCCCACAGAATACTGAAAAAGTATCAAAAGATGTCACATATTTATTATTCAGAGCTTTTGCTAAATTACAGTTTCATCACTGCCAGGTAGCAAATGTTCCACAGCCCGTACAGGATGAGCAGGTATAGAAAATGAATGGCTTGTTGGACTGATGTAGGCACTAGTGGACTTTTTTATGCATGTTGATGACAGCATAATGTGATAAAAATGAAGCACCAGTTCAAGAGAATTATGGCAGTAAGCTAGTGCAGCACATTATATCACACTGGTGTCGTGGTAATGGCTCAGAGTCAGTGCTGCAGCTGTTGACAGGGCTTTCTTTACTGCCTGGGTTTTTGCTCTTTCCTGCACTTTGGTTTTATGAAGAATCGTGGTGATTTTATGCTAAGAGTCTGTGTGGTGCCTGATCCTGACCTGTGGGCTGCTCAGCTTCTGAAGAGTCGCTCCTCTTGTTTTATGCGGTGCTGTCTGCAGAGCACTTTCAGGATGTTGAGTGGATGTCATCATTGAACACGCAGACCCGTCAGGGCCAATCTCCCTTTAGTTTACCGTGCACCCCATTACCCTTTCACTTGGCCTTCATTTTCTCTCCTCTGTGTTATGCACACCCCTCCCCGTGCTCACTCGCCCTCTTTTCCCTCTTTCTCGTCCTTTGTGCTGTGTAACCACCAGCTCTGTGTTTGACAGCAGACTCAAACAAATCCACAGGCTCCGGCCCAGCTCTGTGTTGCCAGAGGGACTCGAGTGTTTCCGCCCCCACCAATACCTCCTACCCCTCCGACACACTGTGATCTGCAGCCAAACCCCCCCTGCAATCACACACCAAACCCTTCGGCCTGTAGCTGCCATACACTCCCCTCACTATAGAAACGCTCCAGTGGAGCTCAGTTGCTGAATTCAATCAGACCTCAGGCTTGGGAATTTTGGATCCAGAACCCGACTCACTTTAGAAATCTCTAAAAGAGAAGAGCAACAAGAGCTGACAAGTTCGCCAGGTGGATGAGTTTCTGCGTCTGAACTCGGGCCAGGAGAGGAGCGGTGTCTGCACCGGGCCTGGTTATTTATAACGTCCTGCCCTGTGTGATTTTTGGGAATGCCAAGGCTCATTAGAGATTTCCTCTGGAGGGTCAGGGTCAGGAGGGCCAGATGTCGTGACACTTGACACCACTGCTTGCCTCGCTGCCCCAAACAGATGTCAAGCTCACATCCAACCGAGGCAGACAACATAAACAGTGGTAGGCTGGTTGTCTGCTTGTTTAAGAGGTTTTGAAATGAGCACAAAACAAAGAAACATTACTCCACGTGTTAAAGGAATTCATTTACACTTGGGTGCTGCAGTACAGGGCTCAAACATAACCGACCTGAAAATTGTTATTGTTTGTTGTTGTGCTTTGGTTTGACACCATGCTGCCCTCTGTTGGTGTGTCTCGCTCAGTAAAGTATCATGAGATTTGCTCGAGGAGGTGTTCCTCTCTGACCAGATGAGGTGAATGCTGTTTTTCAAGCCACCAAAAAAAAAAATCCAAACTGTATCTGGTTCACTGGCTGCAGTAAAACACTGTCCTTTTTGATAGACTGTGTATTCGTGGCGACATGCTCATCCAGCAGCAGTGACAAATGGTGTTAAATGGGCCTCGGTGGAGCAATCAGGCAGGGCCATTATGCTGCTACTGATGCTGATGCATCAGCGTTAATGTGAATAAAAGAGAAAAAGGAGGTGAAAAGACCCACAGCAGCTTTTAAATGTCCTCCATGTCTCACCTGTTATTACTCCCGGTTTTAACAAGCTTCTCAACCTCACAGACTCCAAAACAAATTATCTTCCTTTCAGGATATAAAACTCCTCCCTCGTCACAAATTATTCCATCAGTATTTTTTGACTTCATCTGCCGCTAACATATTTTTATTTGAGGCCATTACCGATCAGTTGTTTCCCTTTTATCTCTTTCTTTTCTCTGCAAGTTTTCTGTGTTCATGCTGCATCTGTAGAGCGGTGACTCCGACTGTTGAACTTAATTAATATCGGTTGCTCAAAGTGGTCATTCATTATCATCATCAGGCACAGATTGGCCGCCGGGACTACCGGCAATCTGATTGGCCTGGAGTGTCGAGCAGTGTTAAAAATGCTACATTAATAACGGGTCAATCAGAGAGAAAACGCAGAACCGCTCTCAGCACGTCGGATCACAACAGATTACCTTCAGCCTCCTGAGGTGATGCTGTGTTCTGGAAACACGCTACATACATGCTGTATGAAGCAGATGATGCACAGGGACTGAAATGATCTGGAAAATAAAGACCTGTATACTCTTTCTTGTCAGGTGGATTAAACACGCTGAGCTACCAGAGCGTTATGATGATTAATTCATGTCCAGTCACAGCTCTGAGGAAACGCCATCTGCAAAACAAACATTACCGTAACAAGTGCACAAAATATATACTCATGAATATTAAACTGAGGGCACTTTTTCATCTTAAAGCAGATGATATGTTACTGGCAGTAATATATAAAACATAGTGTACATGATGTGTTGTGAACAGAGCGATGGTGGAGACTGACGTTAGTTTCCTCCCCTGAATTATTATCCCAGTCCGCTCTCACTCATTTTGCTGTCATTGCAAGTTTCTCTGAATAAGACGAGCAAATTACCACAAGTGTAACTGCACAGTAACTTCTACACAATCCAATTTTAAAAGATCACATTAGACGGACATTATGGGAGAGATGATGGTGGTGTTCCTGACAAAGTTGAAAGGATAATTGGATGAATCTCTGCTGCTGTTCTTCTCTTTCTCTTCATGAATGTCTGCTGTCAGGGTGCAAACAAGACAAGTCGACATATTCAGATATCTCAAATCATTTATCGAAGCTGTTGCAGCTCAGTTTGTTGTTCAGTTGTTTCAGCTCTAAGTTATGATTGTACAAAACAAATGATGTTAAAATCTACTGAAGCGTTTCAACACAGAGGATCACCAGTTGTTCTGATGTGGCAACAGGTTTGAGTGAACGGCTGCAGCTCTGTGTGTCAGTTTATGTTAGTTTTCATTTCATTATAATGCTGAAACAAAGAAACAATGGTTTGTTGTTAAAGGCCAGTAAATACAAATGTGACGCATTTAGTTTTGGTCGATGATCACAGGCCTCATTCTTGACTTAAAAGGTCAGCAGCTTCAGGGTCACGCTCGCTGACGTTCAAGTCATTTCGTGGTCGTTGTGAGTAAACCGTGACATCGACATCGTGTTGCCTTTGATGCCCAACAGCAGCTTGTCATTGCGTCAGTCTCACAGGAATGAGCTGGTTCGAATCGTAGGGAAACAAAACAATTATTCCCTTTTAACAGGAGAGTTAGAAGAGAATGTCAGCACTACTCTTGTAGTTAAGCATTACATTTTAAGCCAGAAGAAACTCAGCTTAGTTTAGTTTAGCATAACGACTGTGAGCAGAGAGAAACAGCGAGCTGAACTCCAATCAGCTGAGACAACGTTTGGTAGGAAAGCGGGTAAACGTATTTTCCAAAATGTCAAGATAATAAAATTATTCCTAATTAATTCAATAGATAGCTTTGTATTAATTTGACCACTTATTTTATCTCATTTTAGTAATTCTGGGATCTCAAAGAAGATATTCACACACTTAGAAAGTGTCACTGGATCTCAAGAGTGTTTACACTCTTTACTGAAGCACTTTAGAGACCGAAACATCAGTAAATGAATAAATTGTGTGCGGGAAGTATTTCTGGTTTTCTTCTTCTTTGGTAACATTTCCAGTAAAGTTCTGAGTTACCAACAGTCATTTTCAAATTAACATCTTTTCATCTGGATTTTATTTTCACACAGTGACTTCATGTCTCTGCTCCACCAGTGTGAATGTTTAAAAGTCCTGTTTTCTTGTATTTGGCGGATGAGATCATTCTGTTTTCTGTTCTTGTGCGTGCAGGTAACATTTCGTACGAGGATCTATCACTGCAACATCAACAGTCAGGGTGTGATCTGTCTGGACATCCTGAAGGACAACTGGAGCCCAGCGCTCACCATCTCCAAGGTGCTGCTGTCCATCTGCTCCCTGCTCACAGACTGTAACCCAGGTAAGATCAACTTAACTTCATGGTGTTTATTATGCGGCTTGTGTGTGAGCCGACTCTCTTTAACTGAGCGCAGTTGTTCTGTTAAACACATCAAATCGCCGTTCCTTTTCTTCTTGTTTGAATCTAATGTTTATTTTTACTCAAGGCCAAATTTCAAGCTGACAGGCTGTCAAAATTATGTTTCCAGACTATTAAGTAAGCCATGACCAATTCAAGCCCTCATTGTTTCCCAAGGCCGTCCAGCACTGACGGATCTTTGGCACAGTCGGTGGCCCGAAGTTGTAAATAACAAAACCAAATCTTCACAGCAGGAAACGGCAACTGAGCCGCTCACAGAGGAGATCCACAATGACTGTTTAAAGGAAAACTAATATTAACTTGCATAATGCTCAGAAAATTCTAATGGGGATGTAATAAAGCGGTTGAAAGCGTGAACAGGTGTGAGGGGAATGAGCGCAGTGCTGAGAAATGAGGGGAGAAAGCAGGAGAATTCATGACCTGGAGAGGGAGTAATTGGGTCAAGATGTAAGATGGCCGTTTCGTGCTGCCTTACAAGTAGCAATTTTAAGTTCAGCGTGATAAATGTGAGCATAATGGAAGCCAGCCAAGTACAGGGCATTAACTTGCAATATGGTGGTTTTATAGTCAATTTAAGTCTTTCCACAACTCCTCTCGCTCTGTCTCCACGCAGACGGTGCTGCTACTGGAGGGGGTGTCTCTGCTTTTAAAATGATTGATGGTTATTGATACAGCTGAAAGTTGAGATGGAGAAGTCGCGTCTACTAAAGCCATTAGAAAACGAACGCTGCATCTTCCTCCCAGAGAAGAACTCTTTAACAGTTTGAGCTACAGTCCATCAGCCGGCATCAATCTGGTGAATGGTTCCAATAATCCGGAATTAAATTCCATTTATATCAATCGTAGTTAATGTGGACCGAAAAAATGTAGAATTCAGTCTTTTTTTTTTAATATACTGCAATATCAATACTTTAATCTGATTGCAATAGCTCAACTTTCCAAGTGATGATTCTGAGATGATTTAACAGCAGAATTAAAGGAAAATACTCCAAAACTCTGAACTGCAGATTTACTTACTTACTCAACTGTGACCACATTTTGTCATTAATGCACAACAAAGTTAAGTGGAGAAGTCAGAATTTGCAATGTCCAATGTCAAGAGAAGCAGTGCCGTGGAGGACGTCCTCAGTATTGGATCTCTTCTGTGAGGGAAAACTCGCTGGCTGCTGCTACTGCTTGTAGATTTTGCTCGGCTTGAATTAGCGAGCAGAGACGAGACAGAGCGAGGTGACCTTTGAAATCGCTGAGCAGATTTTTTTCGGGGTCACGCTGTACAGATGAGACATTGAGATCATTAATGTACATTTTGTCCTCGTCCAGGTAGAATATCCAGACACAGATTGCATGTTAATGCTCTGTGCAGGGTTCCCGAGGCTCCATCGAGGCTGTTGAAGAAATAGACATAAACAAACATTAGCCACCGAAAGTGCTGAGTGCTTGAGTGTTATTGCTGGAGATCACATAGCCCCTCCTCAAGCTCTGAGACCTACTTACATCTACATAGAGCAAAACATTAAAAAAATATATATCCAGATACAGATTGCATGTTGAATACCAAATATAAATGGAGCTGAACATCTGAAACAAACTCAAGGCCCAGTTTGCTAAACGTCACAGTTCGAGACATGGATCGAGTTTAATTACTGCTACCATAATTGTTCCTTTTTAATTCTACGTTTCAAGTACCTGACATGCATTTAGAGGAGCGTAATTGTAACAGACACGTAAACAAAATGTTGCCTCTCAGCATGTAGCAGCAGATCCAACAGATCCAACAGAATTCGATCATTATCGTGACACATCCTCCTCTCACCCAGTCGTTTACATAATGCAAACTCTTGGCGAGTCTCTGTTTGCAGTAGAAACACAGTAATTATACCCGATGATTAACACACACACTCTCTCTCTTTCTCTCTATCTGTGTCTTTGCTCCTTTCAGCCGACCCTCTGGTGGGAAGCATCGCCACACAGTACCTGACCAACAGAACAGAGCATGACAGAATAGCCAAACAATGGACGAAGAGATACGCCACATAGACTCCCCGCCTGGAAACGTCCCCTCCTTTACCTCCCTCGCCCTTCACTGTACCTCTCTCTACCTCTCGCTCTCACCCATAGTCTGTCAAAGCACACTCACTAAGTGCAACGGTATACCCGCCCTCCTATCACCCTCCTCCTCCTCCTCCTCCTCTTCCTCCTCCACCCCAACATTTTATCTACCTTTTCTGTGTAAAAAAAAAAAAAAGAGAAAAAAAAAATCAAACTAGACAAAAAAATGTCCTTTGTTTCCTTGTTGACTTGAAAGCTTCTTTTTTATACAGAGAGTAGATTGGGATTTTTATTTTCCAATATCTGAATGTTGGAAGTATTGTATTGGAGAAAAAAAAAACAAAAAAAAACAACAAAACACAGAATATTATAATTATCATACGCATTGTCCTCCAGCTATACAGTATGTATTCTCATTTTCTTAGTGGCACCTGGAACAAACATGCAGAAGAAATGCTTTGACTTTGTTTTCCTTGTTTTTTTGTTTTTTGTCGTTTTAATTTTTTTTTTTGTATTTGTCATCAATATGTTATCTGCATGGAACAGGAAGGTTTGCGTCAATGGATCCTTCATGCTTTTTAACTTCCTCTGATTTTGTTTGTACTGTATGTATTTTTTCAAAGGCTTTTGAGGCAGACCACAAAAGTATAGGTCTGCCTGTGAAAGAGGCAGGACTTGTATATTTACTGGCTACCCGCCACCTCTGCAATTGCAGAGTGGTTTGTTGTGCACTTGTATTACTGAAGCACCCAATAAAACACACTGTGGTTGGCTTGTGAGAAAAAAAACAAAAAACGCTGGGCTCTGTCTGGGTTTGTGTTCGACTGCAGCCTCAGCGCTGCTCACATTCACACCTGCTCACCGCTTCATGTCTCCGCTGATTATAAAACTTTACAGTCAGAAAACATCGGCTCAAACAAATCTTATCTAATCTGCGTCAGTCGGGCGTGGCTCATTACAACTCGCGCCACATCTTACAGCTTTTATTACCGCCATCAAAGAGGTGTGATGTTTTCATCTGGCGGGAAGTCTCAGAAACTCCTGCGCGGATCTCAGGTGTTTGCGCCAAAAGAGGACGAGACTGTGTTTTGGCGACGGTCCAGATCTGGGAAGTGTTTTGTTAGTTGAGTTTGATCTCAATCTTGAGAGCATGTTGGAGGATAAAGAAGTCAAATTACAGGGTAGGAATTCAATGACTCTTGTTACAATACTTAACTATCACTATGGTGTGTGTAAGTGCATTTAAATGGGTATTTATTCTTTGTTTTAGTGATGGAAATGTCAATTTAAAGACTGAGAGACTCGACAACTATTCATAGATATTAATGTTCCCTCCACAGGACAAACCCCAGCTCCTCCATGAGGATGACATTTGTGTTTTTAATTGGATAAATTGAACAGAAATTCATGTTCCTCTTGTTATGGAGGGCTGAAAGTGCCCAGTACAGCTTCACAAAGCCGCCAGCAGCCATGTTGAAATATTTATGAACAAGCAAACATGAAGACGTAAAGACAAAAACAATGTAATTTCCTGCCAAACAGGAAAAACTGGTAACATCTGTGAGATGTGAGAGGACAAACTCCATCCACAGACACGATGATCAATAATATTCACTTCACCTGTGAGTGGGTTTAATGTTGTAGCTGATCAGTGTGTATAATGATAAATAGAGGTCATTTATTATATAGATGTAAAATCCTCCCTGATATGTTCATCATCCTCTGTTTGACGCTGCAGCTCGACTGAGTTTGTTGACTGACAAGTGTTGGTGCCTTGTAGCTTTTCTTCGTATTGCTGCACATCAGCGTTTATTTGTTTTCTGTCTTTCCCACAATGACCTCGACATGAAGTCGGTCTTTAAGGCAGAGATGTTCTTATTGAACCGTCTGCGTGAGATCTTCCTGACAAGAGTTCTCGTCGGCCTCGGTTATTACTCCCCTCACAGCCATGAAGGGAAAAAAAAAAACAACCCTGCAAATCTGTAGGCAGCGTTTTGTATTTGGGTCATAGCCATCTGTGAGAGGAGGATCCCCTCGGCTGCTCACCACGGATGGCTGCATGAAAAATCTCCCATACATGTGTGACCAGAGTCACTGTACAGAGGTGTCAGAGTGTGTATGTGTGTGTGTTACAGTCGATACCAGTGTTGTACATTTAAAGGGATCGTGGTAGTTTGGCTGCAGAAAATCAGATGTCATGTAATTAAAGGGTACATTACAGGTGGTACAGGTCTGTTAAGAATATTTAATTTGCTGAATTAAAAAGAGAAAATTGATCTGTGTAGATTATTTGCGTCGAACAGCTGTTTCTTGTTTTTGTTTTTTTTACATACTCATGTTTACCACTTTTCAAACCGCAGAGACTTCCTGGCACCACCTAAACCCTCCAGAGTTACTCATCATGAGAGCGAAAGTCAAAGAAAACAAATGTATGTGTAAGTCACTATAATACTGTGAGTAACGCTTGTCTCTCATGAAGGATTATTTAAGGTTTTGTGGACATCTGTGCGGTGGAGATTTTTCTCTCCGGCAGCCCGCTGAGAATCAAGGCCAGTCAGTATTTCACGAGGGAATAAAAGTAAAGTGCTTGAGCGAGTATCAGGTTTTTAGAGGAGTAGATGATATCCAAAGTATTCAAAACAGAAGGACGGGACCTGCTGAAAAACAGCGTTTGTTGTAGGACTTCATCATCACACACAACGTGCTCTGGCAGTGTGTCGCTTCACCGTTATAAATTAGTCATAAAACCAAAAAAGCGTTGAAGCAGAAGGGACGCAGCCAGCTCTCAACTCACTCCATTTTTTTTTTTTTTTTTTTAACAGATTTGGTTTTCCAGATCGGCTCCTGGTGCAAAATAGTGTTACAGGGAGAAAAAAAAAAACCTACTTTACATCTTAATGAATGTTCTGATTGGCTGGTGGGATGCATAAATAATAAGATGGCCATTATCATGCGAGGCAGTCGCCAGCAGGCTGCTCGCCAACTGCTGGCTGAGGCCTCGCCGGCTGCATTAATGGGTGCTGCAACAACAACAGCAGATCCATATTCAGAGGGAAGGATTAGGGTAATGTGTTGCAGCAATGAAATTTGGATGAATTAATTAGCGTCTGCTGGATTTTTAAATCTACACCGAGTTGTTTCTGACTCCATGAGGTGTGCGAGATAATACTGCAGCACAGATCCGGTAATTCAATCCCGCTGTGAATCACGCGTCTTGTGTTTCAAAGCTTTGCTCAGTCTTTTCTGCAATACACCGTCCAGCTTCGACGGTGGAGAGCTTTCTAATTTCTTTACATATAAAGAAACCGAGCGGGAAATTTGTGAAGCGAGACTTTAAAGGGACGTAAAAGACGAGAACATGTTTCTGTCAAAATATTGACACAGCACAGCAGTGCTCGCAGCCTGCCTGGATTACCACATTAACCTTGTATACTCACACATCCTCCAGCAGGTAACAGTATATAATGTTCTTCACGGCTCATTTAACTGCTTGACGCCGCTCTATCCACCTTACAAACCTCTTAATGTGTAATTTATTAGTGATTGCACCAGATGGAGTCCAAATAAGAAGGTGTTGAGACGTCGATGGCACATGATGGATGCAGAGAATTGATGCCCTTTAATAAAAAAAAAAAAAAAAAGCAAAACAAACCACTTTATCTCCTTTAAAACTGTGGAAATCTGCTGTGCGTGTGTTGAATGTTGTCAAGTCACCTGCCCTCAGTCATGAGTACGTCTAGATGTGGGCAGCTTATGTGGTGTTTCAGTTTCTGTCGCCAGTCAGCGACACAGCAGTGTAGTCACTGCTGAACGTTTGCACACTTTCCAGAATACCTCCTTCAGATTATGAAGATGATCTGGCAGCTTTTCCAGCACTCTACTGAGATGTAAACCTGCATTTTTAATTAGAAAATAAAGTGTCCTGCATCATAAATAGCCTGGATGTCTGGCGTTTTTGCACAGGGAAGCTCTAAAACTCAGGTTTCTATCACGAGCTGTTAGAGAAACGAAGGGCAGCGAGAGGTCTGTCCGCTCTGTTGGCTGCTTTTATTTGTGTTTTTATTTATTCATCTTTTTTTTTTCACCAGGAGGTAAACTAATGCAGGTAAAATGTTAATGTTTTAGACCTTGAAAACACTACATTAAGATTGAAGCATTTTCAAGGATTTCCAAACCCTAAACCTAATGATTGTTGTCATTATTGATTAATGTGTCGATTATCTTCTAGTTGTTTGGCCTATCAAATATCAGAAAACTGTGAAAAAGGTCGATCGGTGTTCCCTGAAGCCTCAGATTACATCCTTAAATGTCACAGCTCAAATATATTCAGCTCACTGTCACAGAAGAGTAAAGAAACCAGAGAAGATTCACATTTAGGAGGCAGAAATCAGATAATTCTGACTTTTATTTCCTAAGAAAATGATTCAAACCGATTAATCTATTGTAGAATATTTGGCCTTTAACGTACTGGTTGATTAACTGCTGCAGCCATGGAGTCAAACATAAAGCTGCTGTCAGTTAATTATATTAACTTTCTATATTTTGGTTGTTATTTTTAATTTCATCAGCCACAAATCCTTAGATGAAACATACTGAAGTTCAATTTAAAAGGTGAGAAGTTGTTGCAAACACATACAGTCAGATTATCACCTGAGCAGGATCTTGAGTCAAATGTAACATTAAAACTGTCAGATGAAGTGTATAAAGGTGAGTTGGTGCGTGTGAGCTCAGGTGATGTAGGCTGTCCTGTTTCCAGAGCAGGACCGGTGCCGTACAGCCCACTGCAGCCGCGGCAGGCTACTTCCGTTCCGCAGAGGGCGACAGGCACCAGCCAGCCAAGACTGTGGCGGAGGTCCAGACACAATAGACTGGGTAAGTTTTATTAGTGAGCTAAATACGCGATTTAAGGTCGACGTTTCGCCGAGCGGCGGGAGGATACGAGTCGGTCCGCCGCCCGTGAGCGTTTCCAGGCGGAGTCGAAGGTCGGTCGGTCGGTACACACGCCGAAAAGAGCGAGCAAACAAACAACACGGTCGTGGTTAGTTGGTCTCACGGAAAAGGGGCTCCGGCTACGTGCTGGAGCGGAGTTGTTCCTGGCTGCTTGTCTGACGCGTTTAATGTTTCGCTCTCACACGGAGCCTGTAAAAACCTCCATGTAGCCTTTTTTTTTCTAAAAATACATGAAACCACAATGTGTCGTGTAACAACCGAGACAAGCGGCGTGTGTGTTTAAGCGACGGTTACCCGGTTCAGTTGTAAAGGATGCTTAGCAAGCAGCTTTCTCCCCCCCCTACACAGACACACACACACCCCGCGCCGCTCCAGGAAGTAGCCTAGTCCCTGAAGTCGTTGGGCCTGAGTGTTCGCTGCCAGTTGGAGTTGAGGGGGTTGAAGGAGGAGAAGGAGGTGGGGGGCGTCTGCAGGTAGCATGAGCCGTGTGTAGCAGGGAGGAGGAGGAGGAGGAGGGGGTCACCACCGTGAAGACCCGCTTCACCACCCGCATCCATTAGATTGTAATCTCTTAACGTGTTCACCGGAGTGTTAGCTTCGAGTTTGCGGCTGTGAAACGGTTAAAAACTCGAGCGCGTGCGAGTGTGAACTGTGCACTTAGCTAGCTGGCGAGCTAACGGCCGTTGGTTGGTTCGCCGTCACGGAGACGTTAGCTAACGTTTAAGAGACCGACAGCTTTGTTCTTCTAACAACAACAACAACAACAACAACAACAAGTTCAACACATCACCGCCGCTGTCAGGGTCCAGGACGGTCCGTAAAACAACTGTGACTTAATGTAGGAGGTAATAACCATCTAATCGCAATAAAAATAGAAGATTTACGAGTAAGTCAACTCAATTACTGGCTCGTTTAAAGGAGCACTATGTAGTTTTTTTGTTATTAGGAAGTCATTTTTAATCAGAAGATGGCTAAACAAACAAACTGTCTTCCCTTCATGACCACAATTGTCAATTCAGTGTTGTCCTGTTCTACCTTGTTTATACTTGGCGGACCCCGCCATCCTTCTTAGCTTCAGAACTACATACTGCCCCTTTTTAAAAAAGGTGTCCAGGAACCGATATACCAAAAGAGTGGCCAGGTCAACATTATACCAACCAGTGACTTTATGATGTGTGTTTATTAAGGTAATAACCATCTTATCACAATAAAATAGAAGATTTATGAGTGTGTCAACTCAATAACAGGCTTGTTTAAAGGAGCACTATGTAGTTTTTAGGAAGACATTTTAATTAGAAGATGTCTGATTTTTGTATTCATTTGTTTTATTGGCTTCCACGACTAAATCAACTGACCGCACCGGACAGATCATTGTTATACTGTTTTACGTTGTTTATGTTCTAGCCTCAAAACTACATAATGGCCCTTTTTAAAAGGGGTGCCCAGGAACTGATATACTAATATTGTCCAGGTCAATAATATGCCAACAGTGACTTTATGATGAGTGTTTTTATCAAGGTAATAACCATCTAATCACAATAAAATAGAAGATTTATGAGTGTGTCAAATCAATAACAGGTCCATTCTGATATTTCAATCAGAAGATGGATGATTTACTTTTATTAAATTGTTTTTGTCTAAACAAAACAAAAGCTTTTCGCTTTCATTACTGAATAAACTGACCACAATGGAAAACTCAATTTTATACTCTTGTACTGTGTTTATATTGGCGGACCACGCCACCTTTCTAGCTTCAAAAAAGGGGCACTGCGTAGTTTTCGAGAACAAATACAAACTTTAAATAATGATAGTTACCAAATTTATGAGGTAATAATACAAACTCAGAAAGATATATTTCTTCCATAACTGAATAAACAAGCTGTTCAGAGACAAATAAAGTCCTCAGGACACTGTTTGAAGCTAGAAAGGTGGCAGGGTCCGCCAAATATAAACAAAGCAAAAACGTAGGAAATTGTGTTGTCAAATAAGGTCAGTTTGTTTATTCAGTCATAAAAAAAGATTTTTATGCATAAACAAAAATCAGTTAGTGAAGGTCTTTCTCTTCTGACTAAAATGGCTTCCTCAAAACTACATAGTGCACCTTTAATCTCCCAATTCAAAAATGTTGCCAGTCCACCAGCTGCTTTTGCAAATAACCTACTTACGAAATCATGCAAATGACTGCTTATAAATAGTGAAAGTGGCTTTTGAGTTATGAAACTTATCAGCTTTTGTGGCCACGCTGAAGACAAATTACCATCTACTTTGCCTAGAAATCATTCTGAAACCGCCCCACCCCCTGCAGCCGTGGCATGTGACACATATTTATTTGTTGTTTGTTTGTTTGTTGCTCTCTGCCTCAGGTCCCGGCTCTTCTGCAATCCAAACCGGTATGTCGGATGAGGATTCCCGTGCCAGCACCAGCTCTTCCTCGTCGCCGCCTTCCTCCAGCCAAACCAGACAGAGGGACACGCTTTGTAAAAAGAAACGGGAGAGCAAAGCCAGCATGAGCAAGACCTCCAAGCTGCTTTCTACCAGCGCCAAAAGGTACAAATAAAACCCCACATCGAAACAGTGATCAATCACTTATTATACCATAATAATTTGCGATTTGTCTTGGGAAGAAAGGCACGTGACCCCACATTGAGGTACTTCCGGTGCAGCTACATTGAAGTTGAATAGCAGAAGAATGAGCGCTAGGTTGTGTTACTTCCACCGTGCACCGTAATATAAAAGTTGTACAGGAAGAAATCCATTGTAAAAGAGGAACATGTGCTAAGTTCTCTTCAGTTCTCTTCAATTTCAACAGACCATAACGCGCACAGTCAACAGACGGGCTGTTTGGAGTGCAAAGCTTCCTTTTACCCCTCACTCACTTGCCGCCATATCGCAGCGTTCTTCCACAATCATTGATGGGTGTTAACACAAGAAACCAACAGCACAACTCCCATTACTTTCACAATGATAAAATAGAGATCATAAGCCATATTTTATGATAATGCACCAAAGATCTGAGATGTTGTGTCTTGGGAGTTTTTAATGATCATGTTTATACTGATCTGTGACTGATGTTGATTCCTGTTTGTGTGCAGGATTCAGAAAGAGCTGGCTGATATCACACTGGACCCTCCGCCAAACTGCAGGTGAGTTTCATTCTCTGCCTAAAGTCTGTTAGTGGTCTGTCAGCTGGTGTACTCGTTAGGTGTCTTCTGATCCCGCCATCTCTCTCCTGATACCAGTCGTGGTAAAAATCACAGTCGACATGTAGCTGGGTAACAACATCTCCGTCCAGATGAGAGTTTTTCTGCCACATAGTTTCCCAAAACGTCTGTTTCTGCTTGTCCAGACATAAACGCTGTAAAGTTTCTGAATGTCTGCACCCTGGAAGGAGTTTTCCAAAAGCTATAATCTGTTAAATCTATTCACCAAAGATCCCTTGCAGACATGTTTTTTTTTCAATGTAATACTCTCCTTTAAATAATACTTTCTGCTTTGGGTTTTCCACAAATCAGTTCAATTTCTTACATATTTCAAAGATTACATGCATCCCTTCTCTCTCATTGAACAACATATGAATGATCAAATGTTTTCCATTTCAAAAGTTAAACATCTTGACACAAGATGTCTCCTATTTCACCGACAAGTCCATTCACATTCCTCATCACACTCGTGTGAGCTGCGCTTTGGCCTCCAAACTAGCTGTGATGTCACAAAGTCCTGCTCATACAGACACGTGTTAAACTCAGATGTCAGCAGCTGAATGTGAAAACAGCCTTCAAGTGTCGCCTGCATCATTCTGCAGGAGGAAGGTCAAACATGTGAGTGAAATAACAACAAAGAAAGTGAATTTTTGACTGAAGGGGACATTTCAGAACTGAGCAAGACGACGACAACAACAACAAAAGAAAAATAAACCTGTCAGTGATGTTTTGACAACAGTGTTTCAGAATTACCTCAATTATCTCTTTTGGCGTTTGTGTAAATTTGTGGCAATATTTATACCAATATTTCTGTGATAAGCTGCAGTCGCCTGTCAGTCAGGGTCTCATAACTAGACATTATTTCTTAACAACCACAAAAGAAACCACAAAAAAAACAGCTGATTATTAGATAAGTCAGTGCCCATCAAGGGTATTAATAAGAGTCAGTTGTTTCCTTTTTAGTCCATTCAGAGCTGGTTAACAATAATGCACCATTACAGTTTCAAAACTATTTTGTTATAAAAAAAAAAAATTTAAAACACAAAATATTATTTTCACTTGATGTAAAACTCTTCTCTGTAAACGGATCTTTGCACGCTGCCTGGTTGTTAATGCTCATGTGCTGCTGTCAGCGGCGATGAAAAAGAAGTGAGATGTCTCACTTCAAAGCTGCTTCTGTTATCAGCTCCAGAGAATGATTTCTAATTCACAATGATATTGATTAAGACACGCAAGGGGAGAAAAAAACAGAAGAGAAACTTGAAAGAGAAGGAGAAAAGTCAACTGTTTGATTTTAAAAATAAATGGCTCTATAACCAAAAGTAACATCGTCAAAGCAAATGGAGCTGAAACGACTGACAGAAAAATAATCCCAACTATTTTGATAATCAGATCATCGTTCTAGTCGCTCTTTAAACAAAAATGCAGACATTTGATAGTTCCAACTTCTCAACTGAGACAATTTCCTTTCCTTTTGTCGCCTTGTATGATATTAACGGAGGTTTTGGGCTGTTCGTCAGGCAGCGTAATGTTGTGTTTTGGTTTCTGGGAAACCAGGACAACATTTTAAAGACAAAAAAACTTAGTTGGTTTCAGCCCTGAGTTTGCAGGCCTGCGGTGTGACTTACCCTTGAGCAGCTGGGTTTAATGCATCGTGATTTGAGAGATGTTCCGTAAAACTGGATGGTCTGGGTTAAAGCCCCGGTCGCAGCAGGCGTCCTCCCTCCTGCCGTGTCCTGAGGCGAATCACTAAAGCCCTCCCTGCTCCAGGCTGACGTTCAGCAGTCGAGCCTGACCTCTGACCTCCCTGTGAAAGTAGACAAGACAATCTGAGGCGTCTCTCACATCACAGCTCAGCAGATCAAACGCGACACCTCAGGCCACAGACCATCCCAAAACGAACACCGTCTGGATATTTTCTGCAAACGGGCAGAAAACAGTCGGGTTTTCTGTCGCATTCATTGAAACAGGCTGTTTCTACTTTGGGTTTTTGTTGTTGTTGCTGCCACTTTTCTTCATGTTGAAAACAACATGCTGTGTCTGGCTGGGAAACATGGCTGTTCCATACTCACTGACTACCTGCCACCCTACAGGCAACCAGGCTTCATTTAAAAGTCGGTCCGTTTATTAAATCAGACCATTAGTTTGCTCCAGGGAAGCATGTGGCACGTCCACATGTTTTACTTAACCGTAAAGCACAGAAGATTTGGAAAGTATGTTGAAGTTGTGGCAAATTAAAGGAAAAAAATGCGGCGAACTTTTATGTCAGCTGTCATTCAACATTCCCATTACTCTTGAAATAACTTTAGGCTCACAGATGATAAAAGTCGTTTTTATTGATAACTCCCACCCACAAAAATCTGTGTCTTGTTCTTGCAAGACAGGAAACGGAAACATTAGAAACATTAAAATTCCTCCTGTTCTTAGTACGCCTCGGCAGAAGCTTAGTGAATTTCCTCCTTGTATCCTGCGAGTTTTCAGTGAAGCATTGAGAGACATTAAGTGATGTGCGTCTCTGACTATATCATGACTGCAGTGATGATGCTCTGGGTTTAATAAACGGCTTTATATGGTGGATTAAGGATGGATGACTGAAGCTGGAAGTTGTGACGCTGAAGGACAGAAAGCAGGGGCAGATTTCAGCGACAGGCTTGTACCATTTAGGCTAATTCATAATGGACTACCTAATTACAACAATCAAGTGTGACAGCTTAAAATACAACCTGCCCCAGCACATGATGGATTAAAAGCCATGTTAAATTGAGTACATCGTATTATATGATAATGTATTTAGTAATAAGTGTTGAAAATGTGAAAAGACTCTCGAGCTTAACTTGTTATTGAAGGAGGAGGGAGTGTGTCTCCATGTCAGTGATATTAATGAAGCTGAAGTCGTGAGTTTTAATGAGTCCAGGCTAAGTTATAGTGCAGTTTATTTATTTAGCGGTTGAGTTTAAAGCCCAACCAGTTCTGTTTTTTCGTGGCCAATAATGATACAGAGCAGAAGAAAATTCCAACATCCATTTATCGGCTTAGATATAGAGACATACATACATAACAGAATATATGGATAAATACACATTGTTTGCAATAATCCCTGAAACTCCCCTAAGCATCTTTCTCCACAATTTTCTTATCGGCACGTATCATAAAACAAATATGGCGATACCTTTAATACCTGTCATAGGCCAATATTGGGCAAGAAGGTGCAAACAAAGAATGTTTGGTTTCAGCTGCAGTAAATTAAAAACAATTCTGTTTTTATTTAAAGTTGTACTGTATTTAGTTCTGCTGCTGCCACTCTGGAAAACTCTTTAAGTTCAAGCTGTGACTGTTTTTAAGTCTCCATCTTGAAAACGTTTCATATCGGCCGTCACGACTGCTGGCCAGCTGCGTTAACAATCTGCACCACACGGTTTTCTTTGTGCCAGTTGTTCCTGACTGTTTTTGATGTAGCCGAAACAACAAATATCTTAAATGATGTTGAAACTAATTGGTTCTGCATCAGATCCTTACATCCCTTAAAAGCTTATCATGACTTCAGATAAGAGTAAATTGATGTTTTGAGGCTGCGTGTCTTTGCGTTTGAAGAAACGCGTTCATATCATTAAAATCAACCACTTTGGAAGTCGAAGCCTTTCATGCAGTGGAAGTTTTCATCCTCCACATCTCCATCGTATCTTTAACACAGTTAATTAGCCCAATCTGTCCTCTCTGGATCGATTTTCTATGTCGTAGCTGCTGCTGAAAGTCAGCCAAGCGTCCACAGTTAACGTTGATCAAAAAGCACAGCGGAGCGCAACATCTGCCCCAACCCCCCCGAAGAGTTCTGGATCAATACTATTATGTCTAGTACTCAGGACCCCAAGGGGTTCAAGACCACATGTTCTGCATGTAGGAGGGATAAAGGCTGGGCTGCTTTGAGGGAAAATCAATACAGATTACAGATCATGACACATAGACACATCGCTGGGGATTTACTTTGAACCGAAGCATCTTCTGAACGATGCACGAGGGAAAAGGAACTTTCATCACCCGACGTTTTAAAGGGAAAATATACTGAAATGTTTATGAACATTAATCTGCCAAAGTCTATCTGCAGAAATGTATTAGTGTTACTGCGTTTTATTTTGGATTCATAATTATTAAAAGATCAGTGAATGTGACGTGTTAACATTTTCACACATTGCGTCTGCTTTCATCCATCACAGGGAATTCAGTTCTAAGATTTCCCATGATGCTTTTTTCCTTCATCCTTTGCGCTTCATAAATAATGGAAATCTGTTCTGTTTTGGTGGAGTTTCCCTTTATTGACACATGTTGAGCAGATCTTCAGTGGAAGGCAGCAGTTACGGTCCGTTTTAGTTCAATTCTTACAGAGGAAAGAAAGTGTGACGCCCACATACTCCAGCATGCTGCCAGTAAGCTTTAGATGTGTAATCATTCATCAGGTCGTACACACAGTACATGAATGACTCTGACTTTCTTACTGTATTATACAAACAACGCTGTAGATAATCTACAACCATATATTGACACGCTTCCTCAGTGTGTGGGTGCCTTTTTTTTTCCTCTCTCTATTTATTATTCTGTGTTTGCTGTGGGCCTTTTCTTTTTTTCTTTTTTTTTTCCTGTGTTGAGATGAGTGTTTGTTTTTCTTCCTCAGCATTAGCGATGACACAGTGTGATCTAAACTGGTAAATACTAATGACCAAGAGAGATGAGAACAAACATTGACTCGTTAAAATTTCAAATATGAGTCATGGTGTAATAGTCAGGCTGTAACAGTTCCAAGCTTCATTCAGAATGCTCACATTCAAATTCTTTATCAAGATTTAAATGCTATGCAGCGTTTCTCTTTTTTTTGCATGAGTCTGAGTCTCTATAAACACATTGCAGATAAAAGCAAAAAGACGCAGTAATATTCTTATCATTAGTGTGTTTATACTATTAGTAGAATTAAATTGTAGAGATGGCTGCGAAGGATTGGATGTTGATATCCAATCAAATATTTGTTTGAACCCATAGTTTTTGGTGTTTAGCCTTTAAAAAAACATTTTCTAATTGTCTTAATTGTGCTGACCAACGAACGAACCAGTGAAGTAAAGGTAATAACCTGCTTGTGGAGGTAAGAATGACAAAGGATAGGCTAATGATGTCGTACAACATGAGTAGAAATTTCGGATGTAAAACAAAAAAGCGACATCTAAAATGATTTGAAGGTTGTGGGACTCGGCAACATACATCAGCTCTATTATATTACTCTGTGCTTCAGTTTTTATATGTTTTGTTTCCCGCCTGCAGTGCTGGCCCAAAAGGAGACAACATCTATGAGTGGAGGTCGACCATCCTGGGACCACCGGGCTCCGTGTACGAGGGAGGCGTCTTCTTCCTGGACATCGCCTTCACACCCGACTACCCCTTCAAACCCCCCAAGGTACTGATGTTGGTACCACATCACTGACGGCACCGTTAGTCTGGTTCTACAGCTATAAGGCGACACAACAGTGTATTACACTTTAAGCTGTGTGCCGGGTTACTGTCAACTTACAAAACGACACAGGAATCCTTCAAACTGTGAGCTGAGTGACTGTGACTGATATGAAAGTAGTGTGACTGTGGCGTGGGCGGGTTTTGGTCAGCTGTCACAAATGGAGTTTTTTGCTATTTTTAGCTTTGAAAACTTTATTTAAAGGGCCAGTCTGCTGGGGATTTTTCTATAGATCTCATCAATTCCAAAGTCTAAATCAAGAAGTTCCTTAAAACGTTGTAAATCCTTGGCAGTCGGCCTTGAGCCTGCTGTTTATACTGAATGCATAAGTGTTTTTGATAGTGTAATGAATACATACTTCCATTTTTAGCTTGATTTTGTGAATGTTACTCTGACAGGAGTTGAGTACATTTGTTGTAGACTATTTTAACAAACAGATTTGGTTGAAAATCCAGCGAGAAGCAGCAGGATGGTTGATATGAGATCAACTCAAAGGGATGTAGAGTAGTTCTGTTAGTCGTAGTAAAGAGATCAACTGTGAGGCTGAATTATGTGACTTTGATCAATAACACAGAAATAACAATTAATTGTCAGTTTTTGTCTCTTCGTGGGAAGGACAGATACATACAAGACTTTCAAACAGAAAGTATGATGTACAAAGTTCTTTTTATTAATGATTAGCTTTTTGTCTTTGCACGGAGGCAGCGCTCCTCCTGCTCTGGTATACTAAAAACACACCAACACACTCACACACGAGAGGAGTCCGGTACAGGCACGTCAACAATACAGGATTTTCTGGAAAACCTACCATCAGATAATACACAGATTACATTCTTTGTGGGATCTTAACTGTGTGACCAGTAGAAGAGAAGAGAGTAGAATGTTGTTTGTCCTGATTTTTTGGCATCAGTCAGTTGTTGCACTAAATTTCTCCAGAAGGATTTTAGCATCTGTTGTCTACTGAATACACGCTCTGGATCTCAGCAGGCATGTAGGAGATGCCACATAAAGTCATTCACATGAGTGGTTTTATGGAGGTTAATTTGTTGGTCATATGGTCAACAACAATAAAAACAGCAGGAGGATTAAAGACCTGTCCTGGACAGATAGTAAAATCAAACAAACAAGGAACCATTTCACAACATTTTTGTAGGTTTTGTATTGTTTTTTTTTTCTGTTGGTTGTTTTTAGCTTGAGCAAGCTTATGTAAATATGTACTGTTTCTCTCAGCTCTCTAACAATTATATAAATACGTTCTTGATGGAATACATGTGTTGTTTTTATGGGTGTGTGAGTGTGAATGGAAAGTTTGGTTTACTGTGTAAGCGTCAGCAGGAAACACCCTTGTGAAATTAGTGAGACAAAGGTGAGCCTGAGATCTACAAAAATAACTACGCGCCACTTTTTATCTGAGAATCAAGGCTGCATGTGAAGTGTTGTCTCAGCTCAACATCTGACGTTTCCCACGGCTCACTTGTTCCAAAACAATTTAGTTTTCAGTGTTTCACCAGAACATTTACTGTAACTAAAATCCCTTGCTTTTACTGCTGGTCAGTGCTCTGATACCTTAATGACAAGTTGGTAGTTCTTTGTAATGTTTTCCTTTCATGATAGCAGGCTTGTTTGAGATGAGCCAGATCACCACAGGCCAGCTTCAGTTGCCATTGTGCTGAATATATTACATGATGGTTAGTAATTTTGTCTGACTCACTCTGGAGGCTCAACTGTATGAGACATGGAAATATCACGTGCCTAAGACACGCAGTTGAGTGCAGCAGTTTCTTTTTATGAGCTGCAGAAGCAGCCGATCATTTCCTGGCATGTAGTACCTCTCTCCTACCACCAGAGGGTGCAGTGCTCCATCCATTTAAGTGTTTTTTAAATCAGTAGATGTCGGTTTAATCCTGCAGGCCTGAGTTGTGTTTCTGTGTGAGTGAGCTACAGTCCAGTCTTTCCTTGAGTTCAGTCACATTCATAGACGATACTAGATTATTAAAACAATTAATCCATTTAATTTGAATTGTTCTTGTGCATGCAGGTAACATTTCGTACGAGGATCTATCACTGCAACATCAACAGTCAGGGTGTGATCTGTCTGGACATCCTGAAGGACAACTGGAGCCCAGCGCTCACCATCTCCAAGGTGCTGCTGTCCATCTGCTCCCTGCTCACAGACTGTAACCCAGGTAAGACTGAGTGTCTCGATGAAGCTCAGAAGTTTCAGCACCTTTACATGATCAGAGATGTTTGGAAACAACAGGCTGATGAGTTGTTGACTGTCTGATGTGGGCTTTACAAGAACTAAGTTAGATTTTGTGTGTTCAGCCAACTGCAACAATCAAGTTTGACTCTGTCATCAGAGTCGTTTATTAAAATACACAAACTGTTAATGTACTTTTCTTGTTTTGTTTTTATGGATCTCTTCATATATCACTGTCAGAGATCCTAGAAAAGTCTATCTTAGGAATGATTTAGGAACCTTCTTAGAGCATCTCTCTGATCACTGAAGGACAGAAATGTTTATCTTAGTGACTCCTTTTTAAAAGCTGTGACTGGTTGATCAGTAAAGAAATGAAAATGCACTCTGTGTGCTAATGAGCATAGAATGGTCAATGAAACTGTTAGACCTAATGATCGAATTTAGTCTCTATTTAAACACGATTGTAATTATGAAAATTATTTTGTGTAATAATGATGTTAAATTGTAAGTTATATTTCTCAAGATGGCCAGATCAAGATGTTAGAAAAACTGTGGACTTGTGTCTTCGACATGCATCATATTTATTTGCTTGCATGTATTCACGGTGCTGTTAGCTTTAGTCGGCCTGTCAGTCTGTTATATTATTATTAACAAGCGTGAAACCATTTCAAGAGGAATATTCAGTCTGGGTGTCAGCAGGCCTGGGAGAACATTCGCCTCATTCCCTGTGGTTGTGTGAAAAGAGGTGGTGGAAAAGGGCTTCCAAAAGTGGTGTAAGCCCTTTCATTTCTGGCATTATAGCTTCAATACATGATGTGGGACATGTGAGCACATCTCTAATGGATCCACAAACATGTCTGCCCAATCTGCACAACTGTAGTGTTTCATTAACTCACTGTTACCTTTTGGTTTTGCCTCCTCCGCTGCTTAAGAAACTCCTGAGACTCTTAAAAGTCCTCCTCCCTATTCCTTACAGTTTTTCACCTTATAAGCGCTCCTGAGGGTAATACGCTGTCTCAATAACATCATAATTCTAATTCTGAGGTTCTGACGTCACCAGGAAGCTTTATGAATGCAGGCTGAGCTACATGTACGTAAGGAGAGACAGGAGGAGGAAAAACAAATCATACTACTTCACTTCGTTTACAGAAATGTGAGACATTTTTCAAGTTCTTACCTCAAACTGCAATTTTCCCTCGCTCTACAAAAGAACAGGAATCTGAAACCCATGTGTGTTAATGCTGGTAAATGCAGCCACCTTGACAGGAAACCCTGCTTCATCTGGACATCCTATTCTGTTTTTTATAAAGCGAAAGCAGATGGGGGACTTCTGCTGTTCGCCTGTCAATGGAGCCAAAGACAATAGTTAGTCTGTGTGCAGCGGGCGACACAGTTGATTTGTTCTGACATCAGAATATTGCTTTATTACACTACAACGTAAAAGAAATGAAAAGAAACATTCCAATCAGTTCAACCCAGGTATGTCGAGGTAGGGGAATTAGTAATAAACTTTCCAAAAAGAAAAAGAACATTGACCCCCCGCCTGTTTATGCTCTGCTCCGAAAATGATTTCCTGTTTGTAGATAAAGGAAAATGAGAACAGCCAGATGTGATTTCAACAGAAGCAATGATAAGAAAAATAAGCAAAACTAATATCAGGGGACGAAAGTGTTTATAAGCCCTTCAGTGTCTTCTCTCTCTCTCTGTCTGTGTTCATCATTTCGATGTGCAGTTGATCTTAACTTAATGTTTTTCCATTCAGCCGATCCTCTGGTGGGAAGCATCGCCACCCAGTACACGACTAACAGAGCGGAACATGACCGAACAGCCAAACAGTGGACGAAGCGATACGCCACATAAACCCACAGAGGACGGCAGTGGGAGGAAGAGGAGGAGGAGGAGCAGGAGCAGGAGCAGGGGTGGGGGGGCTCTGGGTGGTTTGTGTTGGGGGGTTATTTGTATCTCAGATTTTTAGTACTTTATTGTCTGGTATATTTTTTGCTTCCTGATTAAGTTATCTCCGCAAATATGGTAATAAAGGAACACAATGGAAAGGAAGTCTTGTCTGCTTCTTTTGTTTTTCTTTTTACATTGTTAATTGAAGGGTGGAACCTGCATGCATACTGGTCTAATTACCAGTACGCACTGTTGGTAATGCTGGGAACGCATGGAAGCTAATTATACAGAATAAATATTTTTGTACTAACATGTTGAGGGCCATTTTGAGTCAATCTGGATTTTATTTAATCTCTTGTGAGTTCACAGCATTTATAATCAGTATTAAAAACATTTAGTAAATAGTCAGTAAAATACAGCTGTAATATCATAGAATGTCTTCCTGGGAGAAGCCATAATTGTTGACAAATACTGTATGTTATACTTTACATTCTACACATTTATATAGAGCACAGGTCAAAGCCTTTAAAAGCAGGAATGTTCTGTATCTGTTCATAAACACACCATTCAATGGTGCAGTGATCAATTTTGGATAACGATTGTTGATTGTGTTTCATTCCCAGGTTGTATAAATACTGATGCTTTGAGTTAGCGAGCCGCCAACGAACAGCAAGACAGGAAAACAAGGAAATGGGTCACTACTGATGCAGACACTGACACAAGTGGGTCAAATGATGATGGAAAGGGTTACTTTTGTAGCTCCATACATTGATTGTTTGGAATATTAAGTTACAAATATCTTTTTTTAATGAACTGTAGAATTATGTTCTATGTAATTCTCCCTTTTTTGACCAGGTAAAAGTCTTCATTTCAAGGTCTCGAGACAGACTTGAGACCTGTCATGCTGCAGAAGAGAGATTTAAACAAGTCCCAGTTTCTAAGTTGACACATCTGTGCTCTAAAATGGCATTTCAGTGCTCTTAAAATACCTCCGATGGATGGGGGCTGTTGAGGACCTTGTGTTCTGCCAAGAGGGAACCGTTCCACAGAACCCTGGACTCTGGCCAAACAGCTGAATGTGGAAAAAAAAACAGACACGGAGTACAAATGTTAGTAGTACAAATGGTTTATAAACTGCCGAAGGGTTTTTTACCTCCCTATTTCCTTTAATAGTATTATTATGAAAGTCTTTTCCAGAAGCTCAATATATTCTTCTCTAAAAAGAAAGTGGCCAAAGGTAATAAACTTATTTTCAAACTGCAGTTTTGGCGCAGGCAATAACAAATCTTAAACTTGATCAAACAATGACGACACTGACACAGTTGGTACAATAAATGTCGCATTACAACTAATAAACATGTCTGAAAACGAGTTGAGAGACACATGACAGCTGTGGAGAAAAAAACAAATTACATTTTAAACTGGGGAATAGTTTTCACATTACATTGCCTGTATTAATAATAGTGATAGTTCCTGGGCATATGAATTCACGCACACACACATTTTCATTTTGCCGCTTTCAGGATGTTAAGTTAAAAGTCCCGGTGCTGTGGGGAGTAAGGTGGGTGGACACAACTGGGTATCTTTGGGGGGTCATGACTCATAAAGGTTCTGAGCCACAGTTCAAACAGCTTTGGTTATTAAAAATAGATGAGTTAGATATCAACAGTTCTAGTGAAGCCCTGTTCTGACAGGCCACTGTGGTTCCATAAGTCGTCTGCCAAATGTTGGTCCAGATGTAAATGTTTTATTAGCCACTTGAGTTACAACTCATGTTTCAATGACTATATTTCAGGACAATCATTCATATACACAAAAATAAATAAACACTTTCTAAGCTCTAATCCTGGTTGCCTAGTTAGTCCATTATCTCTTAGTATATCTTCGATTTATGGTAAAAAATATTTTTGGCGTGTTTTTTGATCAAAACCTTTCCCTTCTTTATTTTGGTAAAACATTAAATTACTTCAAAAATGTATCCAGGCAATTGTGATTTGGGCCAACTACTGAACATGCCACTCATAAAAGAAGAGTATGATGGTGTGTAAGCACAGTAGTGTGTTGAGCTAAATGCTAACTTCAGCATTCATCAGTTTAGGTGCTGTCTGAGCCTGGTAAGTGTGACTGTGATGACCAATAATCTTAATATTTTTTCCCTTTGACAGCTGCACCTCCTCTGACCTGCAAATCAAAATGTTTACTGGGGGTGTTTGGGGACTTCCAAAGGCTGGACAAAATGACAAATAACGCAATTTCACTTTCACCACACTCCTTCCAAGTAAGCCCAACAACTGCACTCACAAACAGGAATGGTGTTTTTTTCTACAGATGTTACTCTGCGTAGGTGTCATGGAGAGACTCACATCAGCCCACAGTCTGACTGGCAAAGCTTTGGTCAAACACAGGAACATAATACAAAGCAAATCGATCGACACAGAGTCAGAGCAAGACGGCTGCTATGGAGTTCAATGTAAAAGAGGTCTGGAAAACTCACACGTGCTGAATGATTTGGAAAAAGCTGGCACAGACAGTTCCACCTAGTCGATGTACGTATGGGTCCATTCTGATTGGTTCTAAAGGAATACAAACAATATTAGAAGCCCAAGGTAATTCAACTCCACGGGGGTGTATTGATGGGGTCTCTGTGGTGATTTACTGGACTGCATTGTGTTCAGAGGAACCTTTTTATTGAGGGACCCAAACATGAACAACATAACCCCCTAACACATGGGTAGCAATACAATAATGCAGTACATTAGTACACCACGTCACAAGTAAAAGTCCTGCATTCAAAAGCTGTAGCAAAATGTACAGTTAATATACACATATACACACAAAGATGTACACATACTGCAGAATTGGATTATAAATATTGATGTATTCGTGTGTTCACAGCATTTTGCTGCTGGTAGTTTCTCTGCTGGGTTGCTTGTGAATTTGTTCTCAGGGATCAAAACAGATTTACCTTATTCTACAATATTACATCTATATTTTTTATTAGTATACTAAACCTGCAAAGTAGCCTAACTAGTAACATAAAGGTGTCAAATAAATGTAGTGGAGTTAAAAGTCAAATATTTCCCTTTGAGTTGTAGTAGAAACAGTATTACAGTGTAGTATTTGAGTAAATATACAAAACATCACCCTTTAGGACTAACAGTTAACACAAGTACAGCTGAGGCTGGTGGAATGTCAGATTATGTGTATTTGGACATAAGCCAGAGAATTGGACAAATACAAACATTGACTAGATGATGACACACTGCAGCAAACTAAACTGTGAAGACCACAAAGTGCTTTTTACAACTGCTGTGTGTAAAAACTTAAACCCAACTGCATCTCTTTTTCACAGTGACATCTGAGGGCCTGCACCTTTCTAACAAATGATTATGACCATTTCTGTACAAATACATGTTGTATGCATGAATGCATGAGTACATGTTTTAATGAGCATTAACTGTATATGTGTATGTAAACGTCTGTTAATAAATTTGCTTTTTACACTCGAAGTCAACTTGTATTTAGAGGTGCACAGTGTTATTTTGGAGAAAGAAATCCTCACTGACCTAAACAACCTAAACGAACAAACTCTAAACGTTTTCATGTCTGCATAAACTGAATAATCAAACTGACTTTAAAGCACAACACAATTTCATACTGTGTTACATGTGTTGACACGTGGTGGACCCTGCCACAGTTGTAGCTTCAAACAGTAAGTGTTATTCAGTTGTAAAAAATAATAATTAAAAAAAAAAATAATGACATGTATTTCTGAGTTTGTGTTATTGCCTCATGTATCTTGAATATTTTTTTATTTTTTTTTTTACCATTCTGAGTTTCACAGTGTGTCCCTGCAGTAAAGTGTCCTGCCTGATGTGTGTCAGTATAACGTGACTGCAGGAGAACAGCGAGGTTCAAAACAAGAACCAGAAGCCTCCTCATTCATGTTCAGGAGCCAGGACACGGACGCACGCGGCACCACCGTACTGTACCGCTCAGGGTACACCCTTCACGTTGTGCTCTGCAACGTGACTGCCGTGTTACCATTCCTCTGTTACGTCGACAGAACGCGCTTGGCTCCGCCCCCCCCGTGTCCTGAAAGTGTGTCACTGGGTTAAAGTGGCTCGAGCGGCCGGGCGGAGAGGCGTGGCCGAAAAAAAAAAAAAAAAAAAAAAAAAAGGTCACATGGGCGAGCCCACTATTGAGAACATTCAGTTCTCTTGACTAACCCGCAGTCACACACAACAAGGAAGGAGTTCCTGTGATTCAGACGTCCGAGCCCGACTCGTCCTCTCGTCTCTGTGAGCTGCACAGTTTACTGTCACCTCCCGGACCAGAATCCCGATGTGAGCTTCACCAACGTCGCAACAGAATCCGCAAGTTTTAGTCTCAGGTGTTTTCGTGACGGCGTCAGAAGTCGTGACAGTTGAGTTTAGTTGTTGGGAGATTTTATTCCCCGCTTTTCCTCGATCGGAGATGCCTGAGGACATCGGAACAGCCAAGCCAGGTAAGAGGACACTTAACACCAGCATTTAACACCAGAAGTGCATGTTTGCTGTGTTTTCATTGCATGCACCGAGCACACAAACTTGGGACACAACTGCAGTGATGTTGTCCTCCATACAAGTGTCATTCATCCGTGACACCTACTGAACACCCAAGTGCATAATATTTTAAAGATGCGTTTACTTGCTGTGATACTGGTGGAAACTCACTACAGTGACAGAGTTATGAAAATGCTATAAACCTGTGCGTATGCCTTGAATTCACTAAACGCACCATAATGATTGTTATTTACTGGACCCGGACGATAAGGAAGTGTTCTTGAGGAGGGCTGGGCTCGAATGAATGATCTCCTCAGACTCTTAAGTGTCCCTGTCGTGCAGCAGCATAATCTTTATTTCTGTGTCGGAGCAGAGTAACATATGCAGGAAAATGTTTAAGCAGCTTGTCGTGTGTTTAAAACCGTGTTGTAAACGTGTTACTGTGCTATAAAAGCGGGTTAGGAGTGCCAGTGCGCCGCCGCGTCGCTGCCTCCTTCTACATTTGACACAACAACAGTGTTTATCTTCCCCCGTCGCTCTCACATGGACAGCGTAGACTAGCCATGTGCCGCTGTGTGTACACGAGCGCAAGAACACTCCTCTGATTGGTCGGGGGGCGTTCCAGTCCCAGAGCACGCTTCAGCGGGCGCTCTCCTCTGATTGGACGAGCGGGCGGCCGTGACGCGGAGCATTTCATAATCCTGTCTGTACAGCAGCAGCCGTCGGCGCGAGGCTCCACTGCAAGATACACGTGAGGCCGACAGAGACAGCAGAGAGTGACCTAGATTTTTTTTTTTTTTTTTTTCACCTCCTCTCGCTTCGCTTTCACAGAAATCCATGACAGGTCCACGTGTGGGTGGGTCGCGAAAGAGAACAGTCATGGTTGTGGTTAGGTAATCATGTGCTGCTGTGCCTAAAACTCAGGGGCTTTTTTAACATTTCACGAAGAAAAAAAAAAACACATGAAAAAACTTTTTTTTTTTTTTTGCGCAGATCTTCCGGTAATGACGGATAAGAAGCTGCAGTGCGTTTTATTTTTAGACGGAAATTCACTGAGCACGTCTGGTATTTAAAAACTGCACTGGCCTACTTCAGATGACTCACTTTAACACGGTCGCACTGGGTAACAGCTTGATGTTAAAAAACCCCACTGCCTCACCAAGGACAGTTTTTATAAACTCATAAAAGCAAATGCTGTTTTAAGTTGTGTTCTTGGTGACCTCATTAACATATTTTATTAAATGCATTTAAAGTTATTAAATATTAAAGAGATTATAACTTTATTTAATTCATCACTTGTAATGCCCCACCTCTTGTTTAAATTATTTTCAAACATTTGCAAAAAAAAAAGAAAAAAGAAAACATTTTATTTTTATATTGTTGCTGCAATTTCTTGGTGTTCTATTTCTCCATCCAAAACTGCCACCAGGGCTGTTTTCTAAGCAAACGTGATTACATAACCTGGTGGTACATGTTTTCTGTGAACATTCTTCTGTGCCTACAACTGTTGTGTTGCTCCAGTGCTTCAGTGACCCTGTCTAGTTGCGGGTCAGCAGAGCACACTCCCATAGAGTCCCAGGCATGTTATGTAACATGTTACCCAATCAGCCAGCACTGGAGGTGATAAAGCAGGTCAATCACAGTGCTGAATAAACCAACCAGGAAACAGAGACGAAGGCGTGTCAGGGCCACCTGCTCTTATTGTGCTGCCCTGAGTTTGTGGCATACAACGCTATTTTTAGTACAGTTTGCACCTTAATGGCTGTTATCTTTGTGGCTCCAATTGACTTTGGCAAGCTTGATGTGTGGTAGAGATAAAAAAAACAAAAAAACGTTTTTGAAACGTGATGTTTTGTTTATCCATAGATTTACTTGAAAACATATTTCCAGAGATATATGTTTTTCTTAATTGAGCTGTTAATTCTCATATGTTTCCACATACCACCTCCTTGTCTTGGAAGTAATTTTACTACTATAACTCATCACTGTCATTGTCTCTCCACAGGAGGCGTCATTGCCTATATTTCCTCTGGCTCTGCCTCCAGCCCAGAGTCCTGTATGAGCACCAGCCCCAGCAGCGGCTACCTGTCGACATCGCCGCCGGTGTCCCGCCCCTCGCTGCCAAGCAGGGCGGTGGGCTTAGTGGTGGATATTTCTCCACCAGCCAAGAATGGCCACCCCCGAAGCCACGGCACGGAGAAGGCTGGTCGCTCCTCCACATCTGCCAAGAGCAGCATTACCAGTAAGAAGAAAGTCTTGGCATTACTGGAATACTACACTGTTTAGAACATTTCTTCTGAATCCAATCTGGTGCACATGAATCACCGCTGATCTTTGTTTATGCAGAAATCAACGGCATGGTGCTGTTGTGCAAGGTGTGCGGTGATGTGGCCTCTGGCTTCCATTATGGCGTCCATGCCTGTGAGGGCTGCAAGGTGAGACAAGTTCGTCTAATGAAGTTGTTCCCTCTCTGCTAGCTTGAGTCATGTCCTCTTGCTTACTGCACACGCTCACATGACTAATGCTCCTTGTGGTACCTCAGGGCTTCTTCAGGAGAAGCATCCAGCAGAACATCCAGTACAAGAAGTGTCTTAAGATGGAGAACTGCACCATCATGAGGATCAACAGGAACCGCTGCCAGCAGTGTCGGTTCAAGAAGTGTCTGGCTGTTGGCATGTCCAGAGATGGTGAGCAGGATATTTAGTTTAGCCTCAGTCAGCTGTTTGTCTTCGTTATCATATAGTTGAATTGATAAGTGAGATGAAGTAACCTAATTGCTTTAATTTTTACCCTCAGCTGTCCGATTTGGCCGCATACCAAAGCGGGAAAAGCAGAGGATGCTGCTGGAGATGCAGAACGCTATGAACAACATGATGAGCAACAACAGCCAGCTGCACAGCATGCTGCACGGTCACCAGAGCCCGTCACTGCCAATGGAGACCTTGACCAGCGATGCCAGCTCGTCGTCCTCCTCTTCCTCCTCCTCTGCTTCCGACTCTCCATCGTGCTCAAACCCCTCCTCCCCTCAGTGCCCCCAGGACTCGGAGTCCGTGGTGTCCATGGACACAAACTCCAGCTCTGCCTCCTCCTGCGGCTCAGACAGCGGCGAGGACGAGGCCGTCGTCTCGGTGAGCAGGCAGCACCAAGATGCCTTCGCCTTCAGCCAGCAGGGCCAGACCTCGCCCTCGCCAGTCGCCCAGGAGACGGGGAGCAACAGTCACATGGAGGAGCAGCAGGAGAGCTGGAACTGCTGGAACAACAACATGGTTGTTAGAGGTTATCAGCACAGTTCTTACAGTCACAGCCAACAGGTCTCCAACACTGCTTACAGGGAGGAGAGGGGAGTTTACCAGCAGCAGCAGAAGCCTCAACAGCAGCTCACCAGCACCCCTAGCTGTGAACCATCAGAAGACAGCCAAAGACAGCATGAATTTAACACACTAACTGCCTCAAGTGGTTACAATGGACCAACCAACTGCGTGAACAATAGAGCACACTTGGTGAGTAATTTGATCAACATTCCTGAAATTCATGTCACCATTCTAGAGCTAAAAGTCAAGCGAGGCTTCTGTTCACGCTCCCTGACTGACATTCTGTCTCCATGTTTTTTTTTTCTCAGGTCTGTCCGATGAACACCTCACCGTACGTGGACCCCCACAAGCCAAGCCAGGAGATCTGGGAGGAGTTCTCCATGAGCTTCACCCCCGCCGTGCGTGAGGTGGTCGACTTCGCCAAGAGGATCCCAGGATTCCGCGACCTCCCGGAGCACGATCAAGTCAGCCTGCTGAAAGCTGGAACTTTTGAGGTGAGGGAGCAAACGATCACAAAAAAAATAACAAACATTCAGCTCTTGTGTTTATTTTGTGCTCGCTTTGAAGTCAAACACAGCGGGCTCTTCAGACACTCAATATAAGGTCCACTGTTGATTTTTGAACACAGCAGACTGTCAGCTGTGTGTTCTGACTAATATTTGCTCTGATAACAGTTAGAAATGAAAGAACCTTCTGAAATTTTGCCTGGAGGAGCACTAAGATATACACACATTTAAGCTGAAAATGTAGACAGTTTGGATTTGGCAACAAGCCCTCAGGACATTTAGAATTCAGACAGTTGTTTCTTTCACTGCAAATTTTAAAAATGAGAATATAGATGGATAAAAAACAAATGTAAACCCTAATTCTATATGACTCAAGTTTCACAGTTATTATACATCACTTTTAAAGACTAGCTTTTCAGTCACTTTGGATCTAAGTTGTCTTAGTTAAATTCAAACAATAAACTAAAAACCCTCTCGTCTTTCCTCTCTTGACTCCCAGGTGCTTATGGTCCGATTCGCCTCTCTGTTCAACGTGGTCGAGCGGACAGTGACCTTCCTGAGCGGCAAGCGCTACAGCCTCGACACGCTACGGTCGCTGGGCGCCGGCGAGCTGCTCAACTCCATGTGCGAATTCAGTGAGAAGCTGGCAGCACTGCGTCTTGACCAGGATGAGATGAGCCTCTTCACTGCCGTGGTGCTCGTTTCAGCTGGTAAGAACACAAACCCTATTTAAATCATCGTCTTATGACAAATTCTCACTCTCAGATGAGTCAGAAACAATAACAAAAGCCCTGTTCTGACCTCCAGCATTAACGTTGTCCCCCTACTTGTTCATGCTCAGATCGCTCAGGGATCCAGGACCTGAACTCAGTGGAGGCCCTGCAGGACAAACTGATCCGGGCCCTGAGAAACCTGATAGTTCAGAACCACGGCGAGGAGTCGTCCACCACCTTCACCAAGCTGCTTCTCAAGCTTCCCGAGTTGCGTTCACTCAACAACATGCACTCTGAGGAGCTGCTCTCCTTCAAAGTTCACCCTTGAAAGCTTCCTGAGGGGCTGCGTCTGCGCCCTCCACCTTAATCCACACACCTCCACCTCCACCAGGACCTGCCTCTTACTGCCCCGCCGTCTCTGTACACGACCAACCCATTTGTGTGTTTGTTTCTAGAATGTACTGAAAGTTATTTTTTATTCTATTTTTGTTAAAGTAGACCATGTGGGGTCGGAAGAGAGAAGAATATGAAACTGTACTGTATTTATAGAAAAGGTAGCTTAACGCTTGTTGCACACAAACACACGCAAGTGCACGTGTGTCCGAGGTTCTTAGTTTTGGAGGCACTTTTCTATTTTGAGAGAAAGAAGATTACTTAACTGGCATTATTAAATGAAAAGCAGTAGAAACCAATTAGTTGATCCAAAAGCCATTTAATTCCAAAGTGTATTCTCTGAGTGGGTGATTGTGAGAGTCAGTATATACCGTACATACCGCATGTTCGTTTGGTCCAATATTTTTGACTGATGAGTCCGAGAAAGGCAAGCTATCAGAAAATGTATTGAAGAATGTGTGACGATCGCTGCTAATGCATGGCTGTACTTAATGCGAACAATTATTACTTGGATCTTCTCCCCTTGCCTCAAGATGCATCAGTTCATTGTTTCAGCATGTAGTGTTGTATTTTTTCTTTTTATTTAAGTTGTTTTTCAATGTGTTTCAAGTCCATGTCAAGCCACGCCTGCACGCTGACCGGAGTTTTTTTGGGGAGAGTCGATGACACAGTTTTTCAGCAACACTACATTTGCACATGTTCTGGTGCGGGGAAAAAAAAAAACATGTAACAGAAGATCCACAAGTGGTGTGATGCCATGTAAAGGCTACATGCAACCGAGTCACACACACACACACACTCAAGTGTTTTTGCTGTTTTCCTACTTTCTGGTTTTTATGACTTTTTTTTTTTTAATCAGACTTTGTGTGCTTTCAGCATAGCACTGAATTGACACTTGTTTTTGTTATCCTTTTTGTCAAAATATCATTTTCTTTGACTGGCAACACAGCCATTTGTAAATAACTATATAAATATATATATAAATATGAATATATGATGGACATAGAATATAAATATGGTATGGTATGAATAAATACAAGTAAAGAAGACTCTGCGTTGTTTGTGTTTTTATTGATATCCAATTATTTTTGACTAATTGAAGCCAACAGCTCAGCACAGGATAATCTACGGTGGACGTCATCTACCAGTAGGTGGAGCTGTTTGCCCAGAAGCTCTTGATTTCTACATGTTACCAGTTTGTCTTGCTTAACATTAATGACTTCAGAGAACAAAGATCCACAAGGACCCTGCAGAGGGACTGTCTAATTTACTTGCATACATTTCAAATGAGCTGAGCTCCCCCTAAATATATTTAGATAGATGAGTTTAGGGTTAGGGTACATGTTGGATTGAGCTCTTAGAATCTGTATAAGAGATAAGAGAAAAAAGGTTTATATTTTGCAGACAAAATTGTTATAGTCCTAAAACGTATAAATCACCCGTGATGGTCTTCTGAATACACCCACACGTGAATTTAAGGGGCACTATGTAGTTATGGGGGAGAAATTCTAACACAGAACTGTAATATTTACATAAACATGGCCTCATTAATATTAATGAGGCCATGTTTATGTTAATATTACAGTTGCCTCATTGCCTCATTAATATTAATGAGGCAATGATACGAACATAACTGAATAAACAAGCGGTTCTCGGAGGAAAATAAGGTCCCCAAACACTGTTTGAAGTTGGAAGGTGGCAGGGTCCGCCAAATACAAACAAAATAAAACAATGTGAGACTGTGTCGCAGTCCTGTTGTTTGAGACTTGCTTTCTTTCTTGTGTGTTGGGCTGATTTTCAGATTCCCTCTGGACTAATTGCAGTAGATTCAGATCACCTGTGTGCAGGGTAAGAAGGCTGACTCCTGACTGAGGAGTGGAAGCAGCTTGGAGTATTCCTCTCCCAGACAGTCATGGAGTGATGACGGCCTTTTTGTGAGGGCTTATAAGAGCTGGAGAATGGCCCCTGCTGGGCCTTTACACTCATTCTGAATCTGTCCCTTAAAGCCTGAACTCTCTCTGGTATAAAACTATAATCACTGTTATTTTATTTCTGTATTTCAAGGTAAGCACAGATTTGTTTTCCATGTCTCCATGTTAAAAAAAAAAAAAAAAAAAAAAGATTGTCTTTTCTATTCAAAGCTCTTTAAATGCAAATTGCTGCCAAACATAAATGAGGTTAGAGTCCAATGCTCCATTTCACTTGCAATTCATTTTAAATCAGGTTTGAGTTTCAAATAAATCCTGTTTTCTGTTACAGGGAGAATAAAGGAGACCTCAATCAAACACAACCAAAGTGAGAGCACGTGTAGCGGTACAACAAATCTTCCTATATAAACTAAAAAACAGCTAATATTGACAAGTGTTGACTGCAAAGATCTAAAAATGTCTTTATTTTAAAGTCAACCAAAGACTGTTACAGGCTAGAAAGGTGGCAGGGTCCACCAAATAGAAATAAACAAAAACAGAATTAAATTTTTGTTTTAGAGCAATTTTTGATTGTGCCAAAAAGTCTGATCAGATCAAAATGTAATTGTGCACCTGTTTTTTTTTGTTTGTTTGTTTTTTTTTTCATTTTGCATGTAGCAGAATTAGGCATGAGTTTGTGTTTTATATTACAGAGTTTGAGGGTTAATTGCAGCCATCTGAATGTAGAATAACATCTGTGGCACACACACTCTTAAATCAATGTTTTTCTTCTCCACAGGCATGACTGGATTGTCTTTGTATTCAAATCACTGTAACATTCAAATGCAAGTGGTCACACAACATTTACATCCATTGATGATAATGGACCTGTGTCATTCAAAAAGTACTACATTTGGTACCATTCATGTAGATTACATTTTTATAAATAGACATTTGAGCTCTGAACTAGGAAAACTTGAATGTGGCACTAAACTTTCTGAGAAAGAACAGGAAACAATACATGAAATCTCCTCCAGGATCTGACTTTTTTGTAGCAGATCTGTCAATTGTTTTTCCCCTGAAGGATCAATTATATTTTTTAAATTAAAGGGTGCTATGGGGAGTTTTCTCAAACACATCATGGGTATGTCAACATCACCAGGAACCTTTTAATTTCTTCTTTGTCTGATTTCTTTAAGTCAATTTTTCTTGAGCTTCTGACAGTATCACATTATTTGCATTTCAAAATGTTCTTGATGTTTCATTCAAATGTAACTGACCACATAATGACAACTTCATCCAGGTCTGATGATGATGATGTAAATGTGGTAAACAAAAAGAAGAGCACAGGCATGCGTGAATCTCCAGTCTGTGTCATTAAAACAAAAAAAGTTCACTCTATATTAAAACATTCAAGTATCAATAAAGTTTGATTTAACACTGACATCAGATCAGTGGCAGCTTATAGTTCTACACAGTAAAAACTGTTTTTGCTTAGAATTACATGAGAATATTGACAACTCTCACGATTGTATGTAAAATATGAAGCTACACAGGCAGCAGGTTAGCTTAGCATAAAGACGAGAGGACTCTAAAGCTCACTTATAGACGTGTTACATCTTGTTAAGCCTTACAGTCTTCATGCTAAGTTAAGTGGCTGCTAGCTTATCAAAATAAAATATTACCATGTTTAATGTAAACATATCTGGACTGGTGGATTATGAGGAAAATCATTTACCAACTAAGAGCAACAATTCATACTCGAGGACATTTGGAATCAACCTGTCACACACGGTGTTGATCTAAAAATATCTCATATGCAGATCAAACAAGGCTAAACTTGCTCTACTGGTATTAACTGGTAAGAAAAGGAAAATATTGTTTTTGCCAGCAAGGGTGTGTCACAGTTTTCTCAACCGATCTGTCCCATTCAAAGTTTATCATTCAACTGTAACTCATACAGTACTGATTTGCATTATAATATAAAAACAGCCTCAGACACAACAACCGTAGCAGTCAAACACTGAAGAGGACGACTCCAGAAATCTTAAGTCTGTAAGTGAAAGTTTTAAACTCTGATTTTTGTGATCCGTTCATTGCTATTCAGCTGTTTTTTTTTTTAACTTTATTTTATATTTGCAATGTGAATGAGATGAAAATAACTCTTTAAAGTAAGTGTTAAGTAAAATGGTTTTCTTTTTCATGCAGTTTGTCCGAATTTAGTCAATAAAGGATACAAAACTGGAATAAATGAATGAACTAAACATGTAATTGTTTGACTTTACAGATAGGGCACAAAATGTTTTTTTTAAATGATGCTCAGCCTCAAAGACGGTAATAAAAAGTCAAACACAGAGAAATTTATGATCAAAAGCAAACTGTATGCATTTGATCTCTTAGTTTTTATCTTCAGGTTCTGTGCTGCATTTGAGCCAAAAGCAGTTTCACTGTGTTTGGATTAAATTCTGGAAACACCTAGGAGGCCGATGTCGGCCGACAGTAATGAGTAAATGTGATATTTTAAGTATCTTTGTGCCGAATTTGTATTCACCTTTGTGAAGGCAGTCCAGAAGTCTCAGCAAGCAGCGGATCTTATGAAAATGTCTTTTTTAAATGTGTGAGCATCCTTCAGCTCTCATGTCGGGATCTTTTTTTGTCATCCACAGTTGATCAAAGTCAACATGGATGAGACTGTGATTGTATTACTCGCGCTTACAGGTGAGATGTGATTTATGTGATGATTGACCCATGATAGATTATTGGAACATGCCTTCATGTAGTCTGATTTTCCAGCTGCGGGGTTTATAGCAATGGTGGAAGAAGTATTCAGATCCTTTACTTAAGTAAAAATACAAAACTGAAGTACATGACCCATTCATGCATTAAATGGGGAAGAAGGATTGGAGCTTGAGCCGCACATTAATCCAAATTTGATGTATTAACAAACTAGCGTGCACAGCAGCAGGACCCTTTTTTTTTTCCTCATGTTATCATTTCACGTAGAATGCATAATGTGATCATTACTGACAAACACTTTATTATTACTCACACAGACATTCATGTTTCATCACCACCACCAAACAGACAAAACACAACCTCTAATGAAATACTTCTAACACACAAGCTATGATTACGGGCCAGCCTCATACATGCTGATAGAAATTTGACTGTATTAAAAACACTTGTCGGCTAACACGCTAATCAGTGCTTCTGCTGTTCTGCTTATTTTGGTACCAAAGACTCTTGGAGGACTACAATTTAGGGGGGTACTATTATTTTTGTAGAAATACACCCTTATTTCTTGGTGAAATATTTTTCATATTCAACATTCCTACAAATCTACTTTCCTCCTCAGGTTTCTGCATCCCATCCGCTTCCTCTTCACATGTCTACTACTTTGTCAACAAGAAGATGACTTGGTCTGACGCACAAGACTACTGCATCGACCATCACACCGACCTGGCCGAAATATATGACAAGGAAAACCAAACCACAATGATGAACAGTGCTGCTGGGGGATACAAATACAAGGCCTGGATAGGACTGTCCAGGAAGCTGATCTTCAGATGGGTGGATGGAAAAAAAGTCACATTTACCAACTGGCATATTGGTGAGCCGCACATTGTCAATACCATAGAGGTGTGTGTAGTCCTGACTAAAGATGGATACTGGAGGGATAACAGGTGCACCTTATTAAGACATCCCTTGTGTATTCGAGGTGGGTAAATCACAATTACCGTTAGTAATATCTATCCTTTTAGAAGACTGGTTAATTTCATACATTCGAGAAATTATTTTCATACTCCACCAGATTTATCTGACAGCTGTACATTGTTTTGAAGATGAAGTTGATGTTAAATTCAAAAACTTCTCCAAGATTTACATGGCCCTGATCCTAAACAAGTGTAATATTTTATTTAGCTAAACTGACAGTTTTGTCATCATTTCTGGAGTTTCGTAGCAACACAGTGATGCAGCATTCTCTCAAACTAGTAAAGTATCTTGGGACTAGAAAAACAAAACAAAACAAAACAAAAAAAAAAAAAGAAACATGAAATGGCTCCAACCACTTGTTGGCATGAACCAAGTCCCCAGAAGCTGAGATCTCAACCTGATTTGGAAAAAAAAAAAATTGTATTTACACCGTTTTCGAATGCTGAAATCTTTAGTGTAGCTGCTAAGCCAAAAGCACACACCCCATCAAGAATGTAAAAAACATCTTTCCAAATCAATTTGGGATCTGGGACTTTTAGTTTTTGGTGAATTTACAAAACCACACTGCCACATCCAAAATTATGCATAACTTCAAGCCTCAATATAATTTAAACAAGTGAGTTATCTTGAATCAATTTACTGTTGAGACCAAAACCATTTTTTGCCAACTGGATTAACCACAGCTTATTTTTCCCAAGCTGCTTGATCCAGATTTTGGAGGTTCTGATTGGAAACAATTACATTAAGATTAAATTATACAAGAAAAAGTTAATTTAGGATAATGTTAAACCGACTGATATTGATGTGATTCACTAACAATTTTACTTAAGTAGACTGTCATCAGTTTTCTCAAAGAATGAATGTCAAAACTGGCAACAGCTGTTTGGTTTTATTTATTCATGGTACACTGAACCCATGTTTCACTATTTCTTTCACTTCTTTTGAGGTGGACATTACCTGTTTGGTTCAACAAGACTAACTTGGGCAGATGCCCTTACCTACTGTAAAGATATAAGTGCCAGTCTGGCCACTTTCCTGGAAGGAGATTATGTCACCAAAGCCTGGCCGGTGGATGGTGATATGGTGTGGATTGGCCTCAGTGGACTTCGACACTGGCATTGGTCAAAAACCGGAAATTATCTCACATTCATGAACTGGACAACTTATGAATTTAGTGACCAGACCGGAGAAGAAAACTGTGCAGCTGTCGAGCTGCAAAATGGAACCTGGACTGATGAGCAGTGCAACGCAACATACCCTTTTTTCTGCTATGGAAGTATGAATCACTTTTACCTTGTATTAAAGCTTGAGTTAGATGCCAGACATGACATATGCAGCAGTGTTTTACTTGCACACGTCATGTTTTGATTGCTGAGGTAGAACCGGTTAGATAAGAAATGTAATTTTGTAGATTACATGCTGACTGCTTTATATTCCGGAAAGATTTTTGTTGCTAGTCAACCTACTACCCCTTTAACACTGGCCCAAAAAATACTTATACCCGTTTAACATCTGGCTTTTGTGTGCAATGTGAATGTATATTAACGGGACTAACTCCCGAGTCAACTGTGCAGTAGTCACAGCTTTTTATCCCCTCCAGCTCGGTTTGGCCTTGATTTGAACAAAACACCCAGGTGAACACACTGATTTTACTTTCCTTTTAGGCGGGTTAGTGTACAGTTTACTAGCACATGTGTTGAAGTTAAGGCCTTTGGCTTGTTGATGTCTTTCCATCTGTCTCTGTCAAGCAGCACTTGAACGTTGTTAGGTCATTGCTGAGTTTGAAAGACAGACTAAAGCTAGAGATATAATACTGAGGTTTCCGTGTGGTCTGAGCCTTGTCAGCTGCCTGATCAGTACTGTGCATGTGCAACTGATCAGAGATCAGAAATAAGTAAAATGTATCACTCCTTTGCAACATGTGTCTAATTCAGAATATTACTGATGAAGTTTAAAAACATCTGGATGTACATTTATATTTACATTCAGGGCATTTAGCAGACGCTTTTGTCCAGAGCGACTTACAATGGGTATATTACACACAAGAAAGAAAACACAACATATCACCAAGTAAGAATGAATCAAACAAAGCATTTTTAAGCCCTCGTCTGAGCTGCTATTTTAAACTTGTTACAAGTGCATATATGTTTTTTGGTGGGGGGTGAGAGGGAGTCATGCTATGCGGAGTCAAAGTGAAGTCTGAACAAGTGGGTAATTTACTGATGCTGGTTTACTAAAATTATTCCCCTATAGATGAATTTCAATATCATTTCCTTATTTAATCAATTAAGCATTTGGTCTATTAAATGTATAAAATGTAATTTCTCTATAGTCAAATGTGATGCGATCACATTTCCTTTGTTTCGTTTGTCCAACGATGCAAAATCCAAAATAAAGTGAATTTACTAAAAATAGCAGCATTGGAGTATTGCACGGGAGAAAGTTTGGGATTTATCAATTAAAAACAGCTTTAAGCAAAGCAAAAAATGATTTTTCTGTTTGTGACCCTGTCCAGTTAATAAATCACAGAAAACAGTGGTGAGGATGAAGATCAGGTCCAACGCAAACATGGAAGATCCTGCAATCATAGCTGATCTGCAGCAGCAGGTATAGTGTGTGTGTGTGTGTGTGTGTGTGTGTATTAGTGGACTTGTGTGGGCCCTTGAAATCCCACCTTTCTTGTGAGGACATTTTTACTTGTGAGGTCATTCTACCTGGTCCTCACAAAGAAAGTGTGTGTGGTAACACTTCTCTCCTTTATTTTTAGTTTCATGCAGAATTTGATAAACAGGGAGTGTATGAGGTGAAAGTGACCTGGACGAAACTGCCAGTAAAGGGGACAAATGATTAGAGGTAAGCACAATAACACACACACATCGCACACAATTGCACACAATGAATCTTCTCTAAATACCAACGTTTTTTGTCTTTTATCCATGTAGGTACTAGTTGACCCTATGAGAGCAACTCCCAGAAAGCTGAACCACAACGTTGCTCAAACAAATACGGTTTACTGTATACAGATCTACAAGTTACTGTAGAACGCATAGGATATGTTTGTCCCATATAAGTTAAAGACTGGACTCAGGAGCACTCAGCATGTACATATCTCTGTTAATACACATATAGCAGCATGTTTGAGACATCTTGTGTGATATATACTCAAATACTTGTTTTCCATTTAATTTCTCTGATTACTGTTGTCATTCAATTATTCAATTTCTTTTTAAAACTATCCTTGACTGTTGGTAGGTTTATTGATTATGGCTGCACTGGTTTAATAAATAAATCCAATTGTAAACAAACTTGTGAGACACTGACTCTACTTCTCACTTCTGTGCATTTGATTATATTTAAGACTTTGCATGACCTGCAGAAAGCTTGCAATTCCATTTGGAAGTCGGACACATACAAATACAAAATCCAACTTGAACACTTTAGTAGTTTACTATGACTAATTGCTATGTTACAGCCTAGTTCACTCACACATCATTTACATTGAAAGACTGTCTTACATTACACAGCTAGGGAGCTTCAACTGTAGTAAACAAAGAAAATGCAGCAGCAGAAACACCAAACAATTTACATCTAATCTGACTGGTTTGAATAAGAAATCACCAGTCAGAGATTTGCTTGCTCATTTCCTGCCTGTTGATGGTTTTGCACCCTTGTCCATTTGTTGGTTGGTTGATGTGTCAGCAAGATTATGGAAAGAAATTCCATGAAACTTGGATGGAGGATGGGTCTCAGCTCAGAACAGACCCCATTAATGCTGGTGTGAATCCAGATCGAGGGACAGAGATTTGTGTGAACTTTCTCAGCTATTAACATACTGATCTGCTGAGTTCCACTCTAGTTTTCACAATGTATCAGGGTTACTCGTACTGATGAAACAGAGAATTTCCAGCTATATCTGCACCTCCCCTCAGCTTTACAGAAGCTTTACACTGTGCGTTTCAGCTCATTGTTTGTAATTTTCCATCTGCCGCTTTCAAAAAAGGACCACTTCCCGGCTGCTTTTTCCAAGTGCAACTCTAAAAACCATCTGCACTTCCACACCAAAAAAAACAACTAGCTGATTAGCATAATGATGCATTTAGCAGCTAAGAGCCAATTATTTCCCTGGGGAGTTGATGGAGAGTAAAAGTGCATTAAAAGTAGAGAGTATTGGACTTTCTGGCCAGAGCACAACTCGAAATCAATGCTAGTGTTGGTCCACAACTGCTGGATTTAAAAGTGGGCGAGTGTTTACTATATCAAAGGTGATAATACAGTGTGTCATTGTTGGATTTGCTTCTTGTTTCTGCTGCCCTCACTTGTCCATAAAACATTACTGTTTCAGGTCTATAGTCCTCATGAATACAATCTAATGTTTCTACTGGCTTCCTATGTGTCAAATTATTTACTATAAAATACTCCTGTTGATTTATAAAGCATTGACTGGTTTAGGGTCAAAATACATTTCTGGCGTGCTGCTCTGTTATGAATCTGGTCTCGAACAGGTCAGTTTATTGTTGAAAGAATCACTTTAGCTGTAACAGATGTTGAGAACAATAAGAAACAAGGGACTTTATATCTGTTATGCTAAACTAATGATCTGCAAGGAGCAGTACATTTATAACCTAACCAACCCCCAACGACTTTTACAAGAGCCACGCTTTGCATATGGAAATAGTATCAAGTATTTAATGTTAAAAGCTTCTGTTTATCCTCAAATGCGCAGAAGTCTTGAACAAGTATTGCTGGAGGATCTCTTTGAACCACATTTGATGGCTTGATTTCAAACTTGTAAGTATACTTTTACATTTAAAGTGATTTAGTAAGATGTTTGAGAAAACCACTGTAACCTTCGCAATTAATAAGGAATGCAGAGGAATCATTACTGCTTTTGATTTGCTCCTGTTTTTTTTGTGTGTGTGTGTATTTTTTCCATTCCTTAATATTGAACGAAATTGTTGAAATTTTAAACTTGCTTTGATTGGGAAGTCCTAAACAATGATTTGATGATTTGCAGGTCAGAAGGTGTACCGATATCTAAACAGAAACATTTATAACTTTCATATGTTTCTCATATGAACATTTTTTTTAACAGCAACATGTTTAGGTCATCTTTTCAAACACATTTAATCCAGTTTTTATATGGACTTCCTGATTACTGGTAACCTCAAAATCCAATTAAAATAGTCCCAGAAATACAAAGCACACCACCAATATATCTATGTACTTCCTTTCTACATTCTTCTCAAGTTGCCTTGCATGTGCTACTGACCTATTGCCTTTTTGTTCAATCAGAAATCAGAAATGGATTGTTACGTGACTCTGAGTCTCCTCATCTTCGGTAAGGTCAAAGGTCATTTACATAATTTCATGTAGGTTCGTGGGTTTATGTTTTTAGTTTACATCACCCATGCCACAGCATTGTTAACTTGTTGATTCATACAGGCTATACCGTATAAAGGCCTGAAGGTAAAGACAAAGAATAAATGAACAGGGAAGAGATTTATGCATTGATAGAAGAATAAAATATTCTGAATACATCTGCCGGTTATTTTCTGCAGAATATATTAAATAAACAGGACTGAATACAGAAGTTATGGGTAGAGGTGTCACATTTCTCAAAATCTGCAATTCGATTCAATTTTATGTTGTTGTCATCACAGATGGTGTGACGGATGAAGGAGTAAAGATGGAAAGCCACTGTTAGATTTGCCACATTCGGATTGTATAGATTAACAGATTGATGGTTTAATGCCCCAACAAACCGTCATTTGCATTTTTAAAATCGGGGTCTTTTAGAACAACAGCTTGACTTTTTCCTGCTGTTTTTTTTGCAGGTTAAAATGATATTCACCACCCTTCAGGATTCAACAGTAAACCGCAAAAGACTGATGTTCAGTTTGTTTCAAGTTTCTGTTTCTTAACTCTATCACAAGTAAACCCTCCTACAAAACCAATTAAAAGACAACTTCTGAAAAAGAAAATAGGCCAAACGTCTCTGACACTGTCTGGATGCTAGAAAGATTCTTATATAATGTAATGATCAACGAAAGGTTACTGGTATTCGTGGAATGGGTCTTTTCATTAGTATACTCAGATGAGCAAAACTTCTTGAGTAACAATTTTAATCCCATTGTTAAGATGAGTATCAAAATCACCAACTCTTGAAAAGCTACATATGTAAATTCTGATTGCAAGTATGTAGTCTAAATGAAAATTCAATAATACCAAATAAAAAAAAAAAAAAGAAGATTGTAGGACGTTAGTTGTTTACTTAGTGATGATGTTGCTGTTTATATCCAGGCAGGAATTGCTTGGATTTAATGCTATTTTTTGTGTGTGTGTATCATCTCACTATTTATTTTCTTTAAAATTACAATATCATTTTAAATAGTGAAAACTGATGCAAGTGACTCATGTTGTCTAAATGCACGTTGTTTCATCAATCCTCAGGATTTAGCTTCAGCTCCTGCTCACAGTTTCCAATGCGAAAGTACTACTACATTAACACTTTAATGACCTGGAGTGATGCTCAGCATTACTGCAGAGAGAAGTACACTGACCTGGCGACCTTCGAAAGCATGGATGATATCAGCAGGCTCAAACCTGATTTTTCCTATTCATGGGCATGGATAGGATTGGAGGATGACCCAAAGTCCTGGAAAGGAGTTATGGGCAATGACACAAACTCCTGGAGATGGTCAGCAACTGGTAACACAAGCAAAACGGGCTACCAAAACTGGGAACTTGGACAGCCAAATAGTGCTAATGGAAAGGACAACTGCGTGACTATGGGCATTTCTGGAGGATGGTATGATGCGCCCTGTCAATTAATCAGGACTTTCATTTGTTACAATGGTGAGAAAAGATTTGAGTTCATGGATTTTACTTCCTGCTTTAAACTTAAACTCTGTTTGTTTGTTGCCATCTCAAACTGTTTCCAGACTCACTTTGTTTGTTCAAGTCAAAACTACAATTTAAATTAACTATTATTTTCACTGATCAATTTGATGATGATATATTGTTTGTTGATCTACAAAATGTCAGAAAACGGTGAAAAATACACATCACATTTTCAAGGCGGTAAACTCTCACAGACAGCTTCTTATGTTACATAGTGAAATCATAGTGTAGCTGTAGCCTCACTGCACAGAAGAGACACATGTGATGCAGCTGAAATCATTCAATTAACTGTTAAACTGGTTTCTTTTCTGTCCCCTGCAGCTACAAACCAAAATGAGAAAACCTACGTGTTCATCTCAGCTTCAAAAACATGGGCTTATGCTCAAGCATACTGCAGAGAACACTACACAGACCTGGCGACGATCGAGAACACAGAAGAAAAGAATCGCGCATATTCTGTAAAACCAGTTTATGTTGAAAGTTGGATTGGTCTGTACAGAGTGCCGTGGACTTGGTCCGACAAGACCCAGAGCTCTTTTAGATTTTGGAAAAGTGGCAGCCCAAATAACTACGGTGGGAATCAATTCTGTATGGCTGAGAATCCTGAACATGAGTGGGATGACGACGACTGTCTGTCCAAGTTTCCTTTCATCTGCCATCAAGGTGACCTGAGAAATTCTTCAGAGTTTTGACAATCAGATTTGTGTCACTTTGTTTAACGAAGCATCTTTATTGTACTGTTTAGTTTCAAGAGTGAAGACAACCGTCCAGATGATGATTCACACTGACGCCGACTTATCTGATCCAGCTACTAACACCGAAATCCTGCAGCAGGTAAAATTCATTGTTTTTCTTTCTTTCTTTCTTTCTTTCTTTCTTTCTTTTTTAAGAATAATAATTAAGAATGATAACATTATAAGAAACTCAAGTCTACAACTGATTAATATGGCCCTGTGATATTAAATCAGTATATTCATTTCATTCCTATTCAGCTTGGTGCAGAGCTAACAAGTCAAGGCTGGACTGACTTCAATCTGCAATGGAAGATTCAGCCCAGAAAACAGGAGGAAGAGAAACTCGGGGAATATTAATTCAGTTTACATTCTTGATATGTTTGTCTGCAAATCCACCAACAGACATAATGATGTTGTTAGTCACAATACTCAGTACAGTTACTCTAATTTGTGTATTTCATTATGATGCAGTATTGGCTTGGTATCCTGTCCATCAACATGAATCCCACTGCAAAATATTGGTGTTCAATTTGATTCGGAGCTCACATTAATCCCTCACGTCAACAAACTGGTCCAGTCCAGTTTCTACCACCTACGGTCCATTTCAAGAATCAAACACATGCTCTCACTCCCCAACCTGGAAAAAGTAATTCACGTATTCATCTTTTCAAGATTTTGATTTTTCTCCTACTGTTTGAAGTGATTATATTACATTTATTTGGTTTGTATAATTCACCTATTTGATTTATTCCATCTCTTTAATTTGCTAGTTGTATTCATTTTTATTGTTATTATTTATTTCGTTTGACCAATTTTTCACTCATATCTTTGTTCTACTTCCTTCTGCTTTGTTTAGTCAAGCACTTTGTAAACTGTGTTTTTAATAAGTGCTAGATAAATATAGTATAATTATTATTATATTACATAATTATGCAATACAATGATGTGTGGAACAACAGACACCAGCAATGAATCTGAGGGTGGAGTGATAAATCACGTCTAGTTCAGTAAGAGCGGACAGATAAAAAGTTTGTCAAAAGTTTACTGGAGAATTTCAAAGGCCTTATGTGCTGTTTTTGCACAGCAGTAGAGGACTGTATCATCAGCATAAAGATGGCTGTTACAATTTATTATAGAGGATCTACTCTTGTTAACATAGGCTGTGGATAAGAAAGGACCCAGTACTGAACCTTGCAGAACCCCTTTAATCAATGGTAAAAACACGGAAAGATCATTTTCTACAGTCACACACTGTATGTGTATGAGAGAGGTAGTCCTTGAACCAGTTATGAATTATAATCAAAACCAACATCACTTAACCTCTGTATGACCAAAGCATGGTCAACAGTATCAAAACCTTTTGTTAGATCCACAAAGAGGGCAGCATAGTACTTCCCTTTATCAACAGCAGACACACACACACACACACACACTCAAACAAATACTCTTAAGAATAATGTGTTTCTGATATGGTCTCTGTTGTCTATTATCTAATTGACACTTGCAAACTTCCAATAAAATATATTTTCTGATAAATAATTTGGTAACATTATATTCTAGGTGAACCTAAACTAAATCATGTCTGTATATAATCCATTATAAATCTGTGCAGCTAGTCAACTTGTCAATACATCCATATTGGAAGGTATTAAGGCTTTGAAAGGCTTCATATACACATGAACCACCAGAGACAACCTTTAACAAGGTCATGATTTGCATATGAAAATCAAAAGCACTTCACACTGTGCTCCTTGTGTCAAAGGCATCAACGATGTCTGTATGTGTGGAAGATTTACTGAAAAGAGTTCAAATCCCAATGATCAACAGCTGAACTTTGAATTTGTAAGTATGTCTTTTATTATGTCTTATGTGGAATAAGTAAGATGATCAGAATCATATTTTTTATCCCGTAGCTAAAGTCTGAAACTTTGAAGTATAGCTCTATAAAAAGCTGTCGTGTTTTTATTCATTTCATCTCATATTATCCATTTTCAGTATTTAAAAATAGTAGTAGATGTAGTCGAGGTGGAGTTACACATTGAACTACAACTATTTTTTCACATTACTTCATACTGCAAGAAAGTTGTTGGGAACGCTTATTGATCAGGAAAAGTATTGGTGTGCAGCTCAAAACAAATTGAATTGAATCCAGTTTGATTTCCAACTTGTATGGACAAGCAAATCACCAAAATCATGATAACCAGCCACCTAATAAAGTGGTCCAAGAAATACAAAGTCACCACCAATGTATCTTTGTACTGACTTTGTTGTGTTTTAACATGCCTCTAACCAAGCAGTGGATTCATTCATTTTCTAAGAACTTTTCTCAAGAGTCACATTTCTCCTATTCATTTAGCTGCATTTCTTAGGACATGAATCTTCATAAGAACTGTTCAGTTATGACGTCTGGTGACCTAACATGCATCTAATACTGACAGATTGCCTTCTTCATTGCAGTGGGATCAGAAATGGATTGTTACGTGACTCTGGTTCTCTTCTTCTTCGGTAAGTTAAGAGTATCATTTAGTTTGTCACAAATAATAATAAAGCTCAACCTCTTGAGTAGAACAAGAAAAGGGACTCTGATCCTTTTATTTAAATAAATACTAATGTGCCAACTATGTATTCTCAGGCAAAGCATGTGGTCTGTGAGGAAATGACCCATACCAAATTTAACCAAATGCTAGATGCAGAATCCCAGCAAATATTGAGATGATGAGTGACCGAGTGAACGTCAAATCAAGACGTCCCGTTGTGTTCAAAAGTTGTTCTAAAAGTTTTGCCAGCATGCAGACATTACCTGTACACCTGCTGTATGTGCTCCCAGCGCGCACACCATGAAAACCATTCTGCTCATTTCTAGTTCAGGTATACAGTTTGATCTTACCCACGGAAATAAAATGTAGTGTTAAAGACACAAAGACACACCTTACTCAAATTTAATGGAAAATGAGACCAATATATCCCTATTTGTTTTTATTAGTGGGAGACCAATTATCAGCCCTGGCCGATAATCTGCATTTTGTGAATATCGGTATCATGGACTTTTCAAGTGAATTTAAAAATGTGATATCATCACCCCAATGCAACATTCCCTGACACAATGTCCCGCACACAACAATGTCTGATTGGTAAAACATCACAATTATTTGTCTATAAAAAGGAATAAAATAGCAGAACTACATAAGAACAGTTTTTGAGTAAATCGTACTTTATTCCACCACTGGTTGTTTAAAATTTTGATACTAAGAACTCAATTATTACTGTAAATTAATAGCGGTCAACAGTATAAATTTTCAGTCTTCTTGATTTCTAATTATTGGTACCGGCCTTGATGAATCCATATCAGTCGACCCCTAGCCAGGGACATGACGTCACCACTCAACAAATATTTGCTGGGATGTTAGTTATCTGCTATTTAATAATACTAATAACACTTGTGCTTAATATACATTCTATCATCAATCCTCAGGATTTAGCTTCAGCTCCTGCTCACAGTTCCCACTGCGAAAGTACTACTACATTAACACTTTAATGACCTGGAGCGATGCTCAGCATTACTGCAGAGAGAAGTACACTGACCTGGCGACCTTCGAAAGCATGGATGATATCAGCAGGCTCAAACCTGATTTTTCCTATTCATGGGCATGGATAGGATTGGAGGATGACCCAAAGTCCTGGAAGGAATTTATGGGCAATGACACAAATTCCTGGAGATGGTCAGCAACTGGTAACACAAGCAAAACTGGTTACCACAACTGGGGTGGCATAGAACCAAATAGTGACAGAGGAAATGAAAACTGCGTAATTATGGGCAGTACTGGACAATGGAATGATGCGCCCTGTCAATCACTTGGGAGTTTTGTTTGTTACAAAGGTAAGAAAATATCTGAGTTTATGGATTTTACTTATTGTCTTAAACTTAAACTTCTCTTTCTTTGTTGCAATCTCAGACGATTTTCAGAATGGGTTTCTTTGTTGGAGTCCAAACTACAGTTTAAATTGACAAGTTTTCCATTGATTCATCTAGTATTTTTTTCATGAATACATACATTCTTTGTTGATCTACAAAATGCCAATCACACTTTCAAGGCCAACATGACAGAGCAGTAAACTCCCACACACAGACGTTAGATAGTGAAATCATAGTGTGGCTGTAGCCTAATTGCACAGAAGAGACAACTGTGACGCAACCGGAATCATTTAATTAACTGTTAAACTGGCTTAATTTCTGTCCACTGCAGCTACAAACCAAAATGAGAAAACCTACGTGTTCATCTCAGATTCAAAAACATGGCATTCTGCTCAAGCATACTGCAGAGAACACTACACAGACCTGCCGACGATCGAGAACTTCGAGGAAAACAATCACGTGTATTCTGCAAAACCAGGCAGTGCTCAAGCTTGGATTGGTCTGTACAGAGTGCCGTGGACTTGGTCCGACAAGACCCAGAGCTCTTTTAGATTTTGGAGAAGTACCTGCCCAGATAACTACGGTGGGAATCAATTCTGTGTGGTTGAGAATCCTCAACATGAGTGGAATGACGGCTACTGTCTGGACAAGTATCCTTTCATCTGCCATCAAGGTGACCTTTTAACAGTTCAAATTTCAGCACATGGGCTCCTTTGTTATATGACACACATAACTGTTTATTGTACTGTTCAGTTTTACGATTGAAGAGGATGATCAAGATGAAGATTCAGACTGATGCCGACTTAACTGATCCAGCTACTAACAGCCAAATCCTGAAGCAGGTAAAATTCTTTCTCCTCCTGTAGTGTAAATTACACATGATGAAGAAACTGACATTGAGTATGGCCTGTGATATTTAATCAGTGTAGTTATTTTTTTCCTCTTCAGGTTGGTGCCGAGCTAACAAGTCATGGGTGGACTGACTTCAATCTGCAATGGAAGATTCAGCCCAGAAAACAGGAGGAAGAGAAACTCGGGGAATATTCATGCAATTTACATTCTTGATTTTTTATCTGCTTTTTGGCTTTTTGTGTATGTAAAGGAAGAGCTGAAACGATAGATCGTGATTGATCAGTTAATTTCTTATGTTAATTTCCAAGCAAGAGGATAATGGCTAGAGGTGTTAATCTTCACTAGCCTCACGATTCGATTTGATTACAATTCAGCTGTCATCGATTTGAATTCTCAATGCAACTCAGTGTATGGCATCCTCAGTGATCTATATTACTGCACATGGCTACTCTGTCATCGATTAAATATCACTTTTATTCAGAAACTCCTTCCCAATAATCAGACTACAGCAGTCTATGATACAACAGCTTCATCTTATCAGTACATAAACATAACAAAAACAAAACATTTATCCATCTGCAGTACGTTACACATTTGTTGTAATCCACAATAATATTGTTTTCATATGGCAGCTTTATGATAAGGCATCTATTGACTTTGTTGCACATAACGCTCTCAAAATTGAAGCAAAGTTGACAGTGCCACTTCAGATTTGCTGATTAGCTGGGTCTGCTGAAAAAGTTATCATTTATGACTGCAGACATTAGCTTCAGGTGAAAATGGCTAACGTGATTAATAACTGTTGTGAGGCAGAAATCTTGTCCAGTTTGTGCTTCCCAGCAAGTTAATAAAAATTGACATGTGCCCCAAAATGTCTGCTTTCAGAAGTACTAGGTGAGTTTTTAATCATAAGCAGATGATCTTTGCCTCCTCCCACATAAGTCATGTGAACTTAATGTCTGCATGCAATTCAGAAGAGTATTTCTGAGGATGAATTTAGAGAAATTTCTACACCTCTAATAATTTTAATAGTTCCAGCTTCTCAAATGTCAAGATCAGCTTGATTTGGTCCTGTGTGTTCAGACATAACCTTGGATTGAAGACATTATAAACATCATAAACAGAATTTAGAGTTTTATCATACTATAAGCACTTTTCTGTCTGTTTTCCATTGTACTTAAAATTCCATGTGTATGATACTGGGTGAATAAAAAAAGCTTCTTACGAAATGATTTGACTTATTACTGTCAACACCCACTTGTTCATTTCAACTCACTCATGGCATGAAGGATACATAAGGATACTCTGCTTTGAGTGGTAATTCCCTGACATCAGTGATGATTTCTGATAGTGTTTGGTAAAGAGTTATCCTTTTTGCCACTTTCAAATTTCGAAGAAATTATATCTAGTTCCAATTAATTTATAACATTTATAACATTTGTAACATTTATTTAAATTTTGTACCATTAATTTTGTTTAAAGTGACCTAAGTTTCACGTGTGTACAAGCCATTATGAATGAAACTAGTCAACCAGTCAATTCATCCATATTCGAAGCAAATAAGGTTGGTTTAAATATGTAAACATGAGCACCAAATATGTTAACCTTCACCAAAGTCATGATTTACATATGAAAATAGAGGCAAAAGCATATTTTACTGTGCACTATGTAGTATCAAAACGCATGGACAGAAGTCTCTACGTTTGAGTCGCTTCAGAACCCAACTAGGACAACAAAATAGACATGAATTAATGTAATCCATATAAGACCTGATTGTTGGCTGAGTTACAATGTTAGTATAATGCACAAGTATAACAGAAACTAACTAGCTTTAAATATGTATTCATTATGTGGCTGTGTGTCTTCTTTCCTGAAAACCACTTTCTTGCTCCATTTGTTTATTTTGCCTATGAATCAAGTGAAGGCAGAAAATGTGGATTATATTTCAAATGGAAAGCCAGACATTTTACTTTCCAGTTCATGATGTAAACAACACTATAAGGTGACCTTTGTCAGATTCCTCATTTTCATATGGAAATATGAGCTTTTCAGAAGTTTGCCTGCAGATGCATGAGTTCCCTGTACTGTAAATAGTAAAGTGCCCTTTGTCAAATTCGTCATTTGCCTATTTTCAAAACTTTTGTTAGATTTCATTTTTTAAAATAATGAAATGTGTGAATAAATTAGACCTTGGAGCATTATACAATCTCTAGAGCATGCTGAATAGTGATTTCGTCACCAGTTTAATAAAGAGCTGATATAAGTTGGCATGATCAAGGCTTAAATAAAGAAACAGGAATCACTGGCTGTCACGTCTTACTGTTTAAGGTGCCCTTACAACTTTTTCATATAGAATATAATGATGTGTGGAACAACAGACACCAGCAATGAAAGAAGAGTTTTGTTTCTGTGTAAATAACCTTTTTTGTTTTAGCTTGGTAACAAGTGTGTTAAAATGAAATTTAAATGTGAATGTCTGATCCAACCAGATACTCAAATATTTTTATTCAAAAAAAACATTCAAAATTGTGTACTGACAGAGTGGTAACATGCAGACAAATGTCTGCGATATCTCTGGCCCTTGACAATATCATACATTTGGTTTTGTTTGCATTGAGGACTTATTTCAGGCTAAAAATATATTATATATTCTAGGTGAACCTAAACTAAATTATGTCTGTATATAATCCATTTTAAATCTTGAGGGCAGCTAGTCAACTTATCAACACATCCATATTGGAAGGTATTAAGAGGCTTTGAAAGGCTTCATGTACACATGAACCACCAGAGACAACTTTTAACAAGGTCATGATTTACATATGAAAATAGTATCAAAAGCACTTCACACTGTGCTCCTTGTGTCAAAGGCATCAACGATGTCTGTATGTGTGGAAGATTTACTGAAAAGAGCTCAAATCCCAATGATCAACAGCTGAACTTTGAATTTGTAAGTATGTCTTTTATTATGTCTTTATTATGTGGAATAAGTAAGATGATCAGAATCATATTTTTTTATCCCGTGGCTATAGTCTGAAACTTTGAAGTTGTTTTCATAAGAAAATATCTTTATAAAAAGCTGTCGTGTTGTCATTCATTTCATCTCATATTATCAATTTTCAGTATTTAAAAGAAGTTTAAAAGGTAGTAGAGGTAGTCGAGGTGGAGCTACACATTGAACTGTTTTGAAGTTGCTCATTGGGAACATTTATGGATCAGGAAAAGTATTGCTTTGTAATTTGAAAAAGTGTCTTAACTGTAACCAGGATTACTTTGCATTATATATGAACATCACTGTAAACCCATTTCAATGATCTCAGTGTGGGGTGAGCTGTGATCACAATCAATGTGGATATGAACATTTTTCATCTTTTCTTCCCAAACAAATCAAGTTGAATCCAGTTTGAATTCCAACTTGTATGGACAAGCAAATCACCAAAATCATGATAACCAGCCACCTAATAAAGTGGTCCCAGAAATACAAAGTCACCATCAATGTATCTTTGTACTGACTTTGTTGTGTTTTAACATGCCTCTATGCAAAACTTTTAAAACCAAGCAGTGGATTCACTCATTTTCTAAGAACTTTTCTCAAGAGTCACATTTCTCCTATTCATTTTGCTGCATTTCTTAGGACATGAATCTTTATAAGAACTGTTCAGTTATGACGTCTGGTGACCTAACATGCATCTAATACTGACAGATTGCCTTCTTCATTGCAGTGGGATCAGAAATGGATTGTTACGTGATTCTGATTCTCCTCTTCTTCGGTAAGTTAAGAGTATCATTTAGTTTGTCACAAATAATAATAAAGCTCAACCTCTTGAGTAGAACAAGAAAAGGGACTCTGATCCGTTTATTTAAATAAATACTAATGTGCCAACTATGTATTCTCAGGCAAAGCATGTGGTCTGAGAGGAAATGACCCATACCAAATTTAACCAAATGTTAGATGCAGCCTCCCAGCAAATATTGAGATGATGAGTGACAGAGTGAACGTCAAATCAAGACGTCCCGTTGTGTTTAAAAGTTGTTCTAAAAGTTTTGCCAGCATGCAGACATTACCTGTACACCTGCTGTATGTGCTCCCAGCGCGCACCCCATGAAAACTATTCTGCTCATTTCTAGTTCAGGTATACAGTTTGATACTTTATACATCTTAAACCCGGAAATAAAAAATAGCATTAAAGACATAAAGACACACCTTATCCAAATGTAATGGAAACATTTTACCAATATATCCCTATTTGTTTTTATTAGTGGTAGGCCAATTATCAGCCCCGGCCGGTATCGTGGATTTTTCAAAGGAATTTAAAAATATGCTATTATTGCCCTAATGCAACATTCTCTGACACAATGTCCCACACACAACAATATCAGACTGGTAAAACGTCACAATCAACAGCCTATAAGAAGAAGAATAAAATAGCAGAACATGGAAATACTCCAGTAAAATACCTTAAAATTGTACTTAATAACAGTACTTAATCGTACTTTATTCCATCACTGGTTGTTTAAAAATTCGATACTTCAAATATTATTCATTTTTACTGCAAATTAATAGCGGTCAACAATATACATTTTCAGTCCTCTTGATTTCTAATAATTGGTACCGGCCCTGATGAATCCATATCAGTCGACCCCTAGCCAGGGACATGACGTCACCACTCAACAAATATTTGCTGGGATGTTAGTTATCTGCTATTTAATAATACTAATAACACTTGTGCTTAATATGCATTCTATCATCAATCCTCAGGATTTAGCTTCAGCTCCTGCTCACAGTTCCCACTGCGAAAGTACTACTACATTAACACTTTAATGACCTGGAGCGATGCTCAGCATTACTGCAGAGAGAAGTACACTGACCTGGCGACCTTCGAAAGCATGGATGATATCAGCAGGCTCAAACCTGATTTTTCCTATTCATGGGCATGGATAGGATTGGAGGATGACCCAAAATCCTGGAAGGGAGTTATGGGCAATGACACAAACTCCTGGAGATGGTCAGTGACTGGTAAAACAAGCAAAACTGGTTACAACAACTGGGATGGTGGAGACCCAAATAGTGGAGGAGGAAAAGAAAACTGCGTAATTATGGGCAGTACCGGAGGATGGCATGATGTGTCCTGTCAATCACTCAGGAGTTTTGTTTGTTACACTGGTAAGAAAAGATCTGAGTTTATGGATTTTACTTTCTGGCTTAAACTTAAACTCTCTTTGTTTGTTCGAGTCCAAACTACAGTTGACACTATTCTTTTCATTGATTAATCTAATGGTGTTTTTTTGTTGTTGTTGTTTTTTTACAAATACCTAAATTGTTAGTTAATCTATGAAGTGTCAGAAAACAGTAAAAAATGTCCATCACATTTTTAAGGCCAACATGTCAGAGCGGGAAACTCACACACAGCTGCCACTGTTATTTATTAAAATCATAGTGTAGCTGTAGCCTCATTACACAGAAGAGACAACTGTGACACAGCTGAAATCATTTAACTGTTAAACTGGTTTCTTTTCTGTCCCCTGCAGCTACAAGCCAAAATGAGAAAACCTATGAGTTCATCTCAGATTCAAAAACATGGGATTCTGCTCAAGCATACTGCAGAGAACACTACACAGACCTGCCGACGATCGAGAACTTCGAGGAAAACAATCACGTGTATTCTGCAAAACCAGGCAGTGCTCAAGCTTGGATTGGTCTGTACAGAGTGCCGTGGACTTGGTCCGACAAGACCCAGAGCTCTTTTAGATTTTGGAGAAGTACCTGCCCAGATAACTATGGTGGGAATCAATTCTGTGTGGTTGAGAATCCTCAACATGAGTGGAATGATATCTACTGTTCGGACAAGTATCCTTTCATCTGCCATCAAGGTGACCTTTTAACAGTTCAAATTTCAGCACATGGGCTCCTTTGTTATATGACACACATAACTGTTTATTGTACTGTTCAGTTTTACGATTGAAGAGGATGATCAAGATGAAGATTCAGACTGATGCCGACTTAACTGATCCAGCTACTAACAGCCAAATCCTGAAGCAGGTAAAATTCTTTCTCCTCCTGTAGTGTAAATTACACATGATGAAGAAACTGACATTGAGTATGGCCTGTGATATTTAATCAGTGTAGTTATTTTTTTCCTCTTCAGGTTGGTGCCGAGCTAACAAGTCAAGGGTGGACTGACTTCAATCTGCAATGGAAGATTCAGCCCAGAAAACAGGAGGAAGAGAAACTCGGGGAATATTCATGCAATTTACATTCTTGATTTTTTTATCTGCTTTTGGCTTTTTGTGTTGTAATCCACAATACTATTGTTTTCATATGGCAGCTTTATGATAAGGCATCTATTGACTCTGTGGCACACAACTCCCTCAAAATTGAAGCAAAGTTGACAGTGCCACATCAGATTTGTTGATTAGCTGGGTCTGCTGAAAAAGTTATCATTTATGGCTGCAGACATTAGCTTCAGGTGAAAATGGCTAACGTGATTAATAACTGTTGTGAGAAATCTCGTCCAGTTTGTGCTTCCCAGCAAGTTCATGAAAACTGACGTGCCCCGAAATGTCTGCTTTCAAAAATACTAGGTGATTTTTTAATCACGGACAGATGATCTTTGCTTCTCCGACACACCTCCTACTACGTAACATGAACTTAATGTCTGCCCACAATTCAGAAGAGTATTTCTGAGGATAAATTCAGAGAAATTTCCACACCTCTAATAATCTAATTAGTTACAGCTTCTCAAATGTCAAGATTAGTTGCTTGCTTTGGTCTTATGTGTTCAGACATAACTTTGGATTGAAGACATTATAAACATCAGAAACATAGAATACATCGTTTTATCATACTATAAACACTTTTTTTATATTCAGTAAATTAAATGTATTCTGTTTTTCTGTCTTTTTCCATTATCCTTAAAATTCCTTGTGTATGATACTGGGTGAATTTTGTTGGTGCATCTTAGTTTCCCTATAGCAGCATCATTCGGTGACATCTTGGCTGTTCAGACATATGTTGGGTTAGGTTATTAGACTTGATTGAGAACTCTCAAGAAAACAAAAAAGTCTATGTGGCAAAACAAGGCAAAGGTGAGGTTTGGATTGGTCTGTACCGAGTGCCAGGAACTTGGTCTGATAACAGCGAGTGCTTATTTAGAAACTGGCGAAAGAGCCAAGTGGTAATAACCAGCACTGTGTGGCTGAGAACAATCTACACACATGGCTTGTTGCCAACTGTAACTACGAGTACACTTTCATCTGCCATGAAGGTGACTGTTTACTACAACACAAGGCTTTTTTGTGTTATAGTTCAATATGTGTCTCATTTGGTTGTGATTTTTTGTTGATCTTACTGCCCAGATCCAAAATTGAAGATGACAATGGTGGTGACAATGATTCAATGATTGCATGAGGCTATGTAGAGTTCATTTGAGGAAATGGTAAAGAAAATAGAACGCCTTTTTAAATTTCTTCCTTTTTTTTGGCGTGTGTGCGCTAAAGCTACATTGCATGTTATGGAGGGAATCATTCACGATAACATAGGCAGTGACAGTGATTCTCTTCAGAACCCACCTGGGATAACAAAATAGTCATAAATTAATGTAATCCCTACAAGACCTGGTTGTTTGCTGAGTAACAATGTTAGTATAATGCACAAGTATAACAGAAACTAACTACCTTTATATTTTCATTATGTGGCTCTGTGTCCTTTTTTCCTGAAAACAGCATTTTGCCTGTGACTTAAGTGAAGGCAGAAAATATGGATATATTTCAAATGGGAAGCCAGACATTTTACATTCCAATTCATGATGTAAACAACACTATAAGGTGACCTTTGTCAGATTCCTCATTTTCATATGGAAATATGAGCTTTTCAGAAGTTTGCCTGCAGATGCATGAGTTCCCTGTACTGTAAATAGTAAAGTGCCCTTTGTCAAATTCTTCATTTGCCTATTTTTTTCAGATGAAAATAATGAAATGTGCAAATAAACTAGTTTTAGTTTTTTGCTGCTCTTTTTATGCTCTAATATCTGCATGTGTAAGCCCAAGGCACTGTGGATTTTTATTGCTTATATCAGTGTTGCAGCTTATATGCAAGTGCTGCAACAGAAAGTTGAGAAGACTGTTTCAAAATTTAGGCCACCTACATCAAATTATTGAAGTAGAGACAAAACCTTTTCATTTTCAACACAAACAAACATCACTGTTTGGTTGATTATTATCATGTAAGAACCAAAATGACCTTGACACAAACCATATTTGTATATTAAAATGTAAACCTGCCAAAGATCTACAGCACTGACACTGCCTCTCTGAGGTAAGTAGATGCTGACCTGCAGAGCTGAGTGGTTGCAACTTTGGGCACTGAAGAGTTGAATATACTATAAGAGCTGTAGCTGAGATTTTGAAAGATTCTTCATCTTGATGTTAATGTAAGTATTTTCTCAACAACCTTACGGGAATGAGTTATTTTGAACATAACTGTGCTTTGAGAATGATGATACAATTCCTGGACTGTTGAAAGAAAAACAGCCTTTTCAGTCGAATTATTTGATCATCATAATATGAAATAAGTGTGGAAGCTACACTTTGTTTTCTCTTTAAAATGTTCTCTGAACAGGCTTTTTTTGTTTGTTTGTTTTTTAAGTATATTTGAATATCTAAAACATATATATATATATATATATATATATATATATATATATATATATATATATATATATATATATATATATATATATATATATATATATATATAAAAAGTCTTTTCCTTTTGTGGATTTGTTAGAGCAATGGATATATAGAGTGCCATACTGAATATTGTGTTATTTCTCATTTCTTTTCTTCAGTAAATGCACACATGGATCTTAAATTGTTTGTGGTGTTTTTCCATTTCGGTAAGTCAAGGGTTTAATTACATTTTTGGTGGTAGTGTGTATCAGCACGTACACATTAATAATTCAGTACTGCTGACTTAAGTATTATTTTTCTGACATTCAAGCAGTCTTTATTTTTACATAGACTTTAAAAAGATTTGCATAAGTTTAATCTATTACGTTGAACATCATGCGTGCCTTCAGTGTTGTCACAGCTACATTAGTATGATTGACAAGCTAAGTGCACATTTATTCAAAAAGTCTGCAACTAGATACCACAAGATTATAGCACAGCAGAACACATGCAAAAGGTGATTTTCGTAATAAAACCAGGGGCTGCTTGAAGAAAATACGTCAGCCTAAAACACCATACGGTTTTTTTTTGTATTGTTATCTTTTTAACGAATCATGCATATGTCATACTGTATTTGATGGTGGACAAAAGCATAGAATAGATAGTATTTAAACAGCTTTAATTTAGTTTAATCATTTCCTGTCCATCTGTCCACAAGTTTTTTTGAAAGTCTCAACTGAATTGAATCACTGACTGAATATAATTGGATGTACTGTCTGGTGTCCTAAAAATAACCATAATGGAATACAAAAGTGTTCCTAAGTATTAGAGTCATGTAACCTACACTTTTCATTTTTCATTCACGTGGAGCGCAAATTTTTCACCAAATTTCCAGAAAATTGGTAGAAGAAAATTCAAATCAATATTTGTTTCAACCCGCTACTGTTCTGGGATTAAACAGCCCAGTCTCTTTAATGAATGTATTGCCCACTCTGAGTCTGTGTGAAAGTGGAATTTTTCAGTCTCCAACCACAAGTCCTGAAGATGGGTATGATATAGCCATTAATGTACCGCAAATATTTAACGTATATACAATGTTATATCAAGATTTACAAGAGAGTTTGCACCACAGTAATGTACATTCATAAATATGCTCTCTATCATTTACCTTCAGGATTTGGCCTCACTTCCTGCTATCACCTCCTCCTTCGGGAGTACCACTATGTCAATGTGAAACTGAGCTGGGCCGACGCTCAGCAATACTGCAGAGACAAATACACCGACCTGGCGACTATTGTAAGCACCGATGACATCAGGAGGTTAAACAGACCTAACACAGACAGCTCACCAGCGTGGATTGGCCTGAGTGATCACCCCAAATCCTGGAAGGGAGTTATGGGCAATGATCCCAACTCCTGGAGATGGTCAGTGACTGGTAATACAAGCACAACTGGTTACCACAACTGGGGTAGTACCCTGATAAATAATGCAGGTGGAAACCAGGACTGTGCGCTGGTGGAAAAGACTGGACAATGGAATGACTTCAGCTGTCTCACAGAAAGAAGATTTGTTTGTTACACTGGTGAGACAAGATTTGCATGATTTCAAAGTATTATCAACTGCTGCCATCTTGAATAGATAATGAAAATGAAAAGAAAATATCATGTGCAATTAAAAGAAAATTCAAGCTCTTGTGACCTTTGTTTTTAGATTGTCTGAAACACTCATTCTTTGTGAAATATGTTCCCAGTAAATTTATTCATTTGGCATATGTATTCATCTCTTCATAAACAGGTTTTTACATTTTTAGAATTACAACCATTGTCTCACAGCTAATACTGTGGTGCATCACAACACTTGTTTTCTTTTTTCTATTCTAGCTACAAATCCTGCAGGCCAGAAAACGTACACTCTAATTGACAACAACCTGAACTGGGAGGATGCTCGGTCTTACTGCAGAACACACTACACAGACCTGGCTATGATCGAGAATGCTCAGGAACAAGCAGACTTGGAGTCAGCAGTAATGTCAATAGGTATAGTGTGGATTGGCTTGTACCGAGTACCATGGACATGGTCTGACAAGAGCAGCAGCTCCTTCAGAAACTGGAAAAGTTCAAAGCCAGATAACTATGGAGGTTCAGAGCATTGTGCATTTGAGGACTCAAACCATCTTTGGGAAGACACTAGCTGTGGTGCCGAACTTCCATTTTTCTGCCATGGTAAAACACATTTATAAATACAATCAACATGCACAATTTAGTTTGTTTGAGCAAAGTTAAAATATTTCTCCCCTTGATTTGTTGTCACATTGGACTCTCTAGTTCTAACAATAAAACTGACCATTGTGCGGATGAAGATTCAGACTGATGGTGACCTTTCAGATCCAGCTACTAACGCCCAGATCCTACAACAGGTATGTCCAATGTTAGTTATCTTTAGAGGAGAAGAACTGCACCAAACTTACATATCAAAGTATGTTTACAGGTCTTGGGAAGACTACCGCAGATGTGAAAAAAACTTCTATTTTACTTTATTTTACTTTTATTCCATCACAGCTACTCGCAGTGCTAAAGAGCAAGACTTTACAGACTGACATCAACCTAAGGATTCAACCCATAAAACAAGATGAAGACAGTGAGGCCAATGGATAAGATGCCCCTGTTAACTGATGTTTCTTCTACTAGCTGCATAAGCAGAATATATCATGTATCTCAATGTCTTTTCTAACCAAAGCCAATAGATCAGCTGTAAAAAAGCTGTAAAATAAAACATGTTACTTGCTCTCATACTGACTTTATCTGATTACAAGTTAAATATTCAGAACACCTCATTATGTAGTATTGCTTATTCTTTGGTGTCAAAGTTATCATGTCAAGTAGCAATCATGTCTGTTTATTTTGGGTACTTTTTTTGTGTTCTAAATATGTAATTTTGTCTTTGACAGGTATGACAAAATAATATCCTTAAATTGTAATCAATTGCTGTCTGTTAATGTCTACTTAATAAAGTCAATATGCTGCATACAACTGATTAATCATCTCCTCTTATTCTATGTAACACATGCATTTACCTTTCTCCATGTATTATTCTTCAGGCTTCTAGAATGTATTATCTTCTCTTTACTGTTAAATTATAAACCCCACAGGCACAGTACAAAAGATCTCTGTAAATGTAATTTGAAGGCTGGATTACTTTACTGTTCCACAATGTGTTTTTCTGTAATGATGGCCAGCAGACAAACATTGCCTCGAGCCTATTCTGAAATGGAATAAGAATCACTGATACTCTGATTGGTGAAATCAAAATCCTCAACTGTTCAACTATGACAAACTGATTTACATTAATTTGTGGAGAAAGTATTTAAAGGGACCTGTATAGTTCTGCTTTCACTACTGATTGAAAGCCTGCTTTTACATTTTCATACAGTGATTTAAACAATTTAGACAAAGGCAGGGGTCTCATCAGGGGTCAGAAGCAGTGTGTATGTTTTCTCCATAATTTTACTAGGTGTGGCTTTTAAGTTTAGGTCTAAATAATGTGTATATATAACTTAACTGCAAGTTGAATTCTACTAATTTATTTTGTTTTAGATAATACTATCAATGCTGATTACAGATGGATCAGTTTGACTGTGCCATTGTAGCATGCTACTGATAAAGTTAAGTTGGAGCAGTCATTTGTATAAACGTCACAAAATCCCCACAAGGTCAGAGTTACAGTTTGGTGGCAGGCCAGAGAATACAGCCGCCATGTCCCAAATAACTTATTAGCCCCCGATGTTCCAAATAAAAAAATCATGGCAACAACTTTCAGCAAGAATGGTGTTGTTTTTCAGCTGTTTAATGGGCCAGGCGTGAGCCTTTAGAAACTCAACTTCAAAGAGGAGTTTGACTCACGGAGAGCCCTTTTAAACCTGTCCAGTCCCTGTCATCCCTTTCCTGCTTGTGTGACAGTAAAAATAAAGAGATATATTGCGCTAATAAATAACTCCTCAATGGTGCCAGGCTCTGAGTAAAAGTTTACAACTGGTTGTAAAAAAGCAAAAGGAAGGCTGAGAATCTGTTAGGTTGTTGGTCATTCTACTTCTAGTAAAGCATTTGGTGCAATGCCAGATTTGGACAAAATGCTGGGGAAATGCACAAAATGTAGATATGATGAGAAGATTTTAAGACATTGTTTCTGTGATCATATCATATTGAGTATTTATATTGGGTATTTATGAGGTACTTTAAAATAATTTGAAATTGGAACAAAATTGTGCTGCTATGACATTTTATGAATAGACATGAGAAAGAAAATGTATAAAGATGCATTAATAATGGTAGCAACACCAGTGGCAGTCAATCTGGCACATTGGTCCAGAGTAAAACAACTTGTAAAGTACTTGCTATGAAGTGACTTTGGGCATCTTCTGACTGTTCATTTAGTGCCATCACTATGTCAAAATTTGCTCTTGCCCAGCAAAACATAATCATCACATAATAAAACTATTAAAGGGACACTGATCAACCTCAACTGTACTGTACGGTTAATGTCAATGCTAAAAACATGCTAAAAGTTGGCGATGTTCAAAGTATTTATTTCAAGATCTAACATGCTAACATTAACAGGCTTTTATATAAATATTACACATGAATGTAAGAATAATAACATTTCATAGTTACTTCATGCATGCTTACTGTAATGCTAATGTTAGGATTCAGCTCAAAGCAAAGATAGGTCAGTTTACAAATAAGGATGATGGATATTGGATGATGTCACATCCATTGCATGGCAGACAATTCCAGAAGCTTCCAGCAGAAAAGATTAGAAAAGCAGTCTTGTGCTGCACTTTGTTGGAGGTGAGAGGGATAATCAGATACATTTGATTTTTATTAATTTATTTATTTAGATTTAATGTGTATCATACTATTTCCTGTACATTGAGTCAAAGTTAACAAGAGTCAAATTCTTTCTTTGTAAACACATACTTGGCCAATCAAGCTGATGATTCTGATCTGACAGTTTTGGATGGCACAATCATTTTAGCATGTTGGCATTAGTGTATTTCAGATCACAGCTGTGCCTCAGTAAAGCCTTACAGACTTGGTTGCATGGCCGCAGACTCCTAGTCTTGTTTAATCTGAAAGACTGAGTATATTCCAACCCCCTGCCAAAAAAGATTATAGTAAATGGGACAGAGGGAAGAAGAGGACGATTTGGAGCCGGGGGAGGATGGATGAAGGAGGAGAAAAGGAGGACAGGGGAAGACTGAACTGGGAGGGAGGTCCAGCAGCAGCAGCAGGCTGCAGGAATGTTTCACATGCCTGTCCTCTGGATGACCTGGCCTCCCTGGAGTGTGGGAGATACTGGGAGTAATTAGCCTCTTTTAACATTGGATCTGTGCTGCCTCTACGCCTCAATGGGGTTAGCAGTGGCATTGAAGGAGCTCAAGTGTATTTATATTTTCAAACAAAACAGCTTGGGCATTCTAGTTTGGCACCAACCGCCCAAATCCCTCTGTGTCTCTAACTGTTAATTTTAACGTGGAGCATTAAAATAATTTTCTATGTATATGTTTTGTGTTTTAAGGTTTTAAGGCGGAAAAGTGTTTCCAGTTTGAAGAATGCTGTAAATTAGGTCCTTTATTTTGAAGTGGAACAGATTTCCTCCCCCCACACACTAACCCATCTTGCAGCTGACCTACTTCATCTTCCAGAAGATTTAATTATGGATCCTCCCAACTGCAAATATTTCTAACTTAAAGTCAAGGATCCAGAATCGAAGTGGACGTGAATGAAGAGAAACAGTGTCTAAAAAGTATTGATTTTGTAAAAGGCCATATGGTTTCAATCAAGAAATGCCAATACTGGAACACCAGTGTGTCTGCTTTGCTTAGAATGCCCTTTATCTAAAACAGACAAGTGTCCCTTTATGGCATACCATAAATCCAGAGCTAAAAACCTAGATATTTCATTAAAAAGCTATTATCTCCAAGCTTAAAGCAAAGTGCATAATGCTCTTCTGCTGCATGAAAAAAAAGATGTTGCAGCTACGCTGTGTTCCTTCAGTAGACAGTGACAATATTTTAGCATAACATGAGGTGAAAAACTACAATTAGGACAAAAAGGGAGTTAAAATGAATAAATTACTGTAAAAAACAAACAATGGATGCACACATTTGATTTCACTATGATAAAAATAACAACATACTTGTAGTTTTAAAGGGATTTTCTTAACCTGCACTGGTGCATCTTGTATCCTGATCAGAAGAAATCAGCACTGATGTATACCAGCTGATTAATATTTTAACAGTGACTCTTTTTCTTTTGATATTTATGCTTGTTTACAATTTCACGTTCAAGCAACAGTTCTACATTTTGGGAAACAGTTACTAACCCTGCATTCACGTGCTCCTTGGGTGGTCCTATTTCCAGTATTGGGAAGTCTTTCTTTCAACTGCAAAGAAAAAAGGCAATCAGAGGATATGCTGTTTGAACTTTGATGCTGTATATTAGAAAGTGATTTTGTCCCAGACTTCTTGTTGTAAAGGTCTATCCCCTACAACCACTTGTCCAACCAAACTGTTGCTTGATTTCAGGGATAATGCCCATAAATAACTTTTCTAACTAGTCAAGATCACTTTACAATGACTGCAACTAAAGGTTACATGTGTTAGCTTTATTGGCTAGCTTTATAACTTTCTGAACTTTGAGCAGAGCCACGCTAGTTGTTTCCCCCTGCTTCAAATCTGTATGCTAAGCTATGCTAACTGTCTCCTAGCACTCTACTGTAGCTCCAAAACTAATGTAAAGATAAGACAATGTTACACATCAATAGATGGGTTTCCATCTACCTGTTTTTAATCTGCATTTTCTATTTTTGCATAAATACCTGTGCTACCCATGCTTTGGGGTATATATCACGAAATATTATTTCGCTTGGGGCAGGTGGAAAGGTTGGTGTGGCTTAAAAGTGCAATGGAAACTGATGTGGCCACTAAATCATGGTACACTGACTGTGTGGAGCATTAAGAAAAAAACACTATAATGTTTTCTATTTGTTGGATGGATGGATGGATTTGTTTGTTGTTGGTTTTTTTTTCACAATTTAACGTTTGACTGGCACCTGACTACTTTATTTAATTGTCACTGTTTCTACTGGTATACTGGAGAATTAGCACCACCCACTGGTTATTTGAATGAGCCAACTTCTAATATTTGCGCAACAAAAACACTTAATGGGTGTAAAAGTGCCTGAATTCATATTTTTCTTGGCAACTTCTAATTAAAATTTGGTTAAACTGCATTTAAACAGGAACCTGGTTAATGTCTGTTAGCTAACTTAACAGTTTTTGGTGACGGTTAACTAGTGGTTAGGAACTGTTAATTTTGCAATGTCTGGTCACATAACTTCATTGGAGACTAACAAAACCAGTATGAAAATGTAAATAAATAGGTTGGTGTGGATAAAAAAAAAAAAGCTTACCAGACAATCTTTAACCAAATCATTTCTATCCAGGGACAGCTCTTCCAGGCAAAACTAGCCGCTAGCAGCAGAACAAACCAACGGAATCTCCAACCGTCGACGGTTAGATGCCGCGTTGCATTGTGGGTAACGTAGGCGCCAGGATCGACGGAGGGGGGAAGAGAAGATAAAATGTGATATTTCTGCCTATGCTGTACCAATTTCGACACTTTTTCAAGGTGAACTTTAATCGAGGCACGCCACCTTCCCTTGTATTGACACTTTCACTCGAGTGCGGGACTTCAGTGGTCGTTTTCCACCGCTGCTCGTGATGTCAGACGGCGGCTGGGTCATGTGAAGGTCAGTAGCGGAGGAGGAGGTTCACGGAGAGTTCACTCGCATACATTAGGTAACACCATCGCTCGCTTCTGACATAACTAGTATGAAGCAGGTTGAGTTGAGACATTCGTCAATAAAGACGAGATAAGGAGAAGGAAGAAGAAGAAGAAGGAGAAGGAAGAAGTCCCGGGACAAACTTTGTTATGCTTAAACTGCCTCTGGATCTGGATGTGTTTACTCGCCGCTTCCTCCCCGCTGGAGGACCACAGTCCGCCGCTGACATGCAGTTTCTGAGCGTCTATCGGAAATCTAGTTCGTGTTCCTGAGCGCACACGATGCCTTTGACCACAGACATGTTTTACTCTTAAAAAAAAACTTCGTTCACGTCAAGTATAAACCTGCAAATAGAGGAGAAACCCGCCCTGCTTGCGAAGGAAGGAAGGGCTCCAGATCCACACACTTCGCCACCATGTTCGACTATCTGGAATTTCAAGCTTTCGGTCCAGAAGAATTCGTGGACTTCTACACCACATCCAGCCCGGCCTGCGTGCTCCAGGACCAGGAGCAGGACCAGGACCAGGATCTGTCAGCCTTCTTCCCCGAGCTGATGGAGGCGGTGGACTGGCAGCAGCACCGGTGCTCACAATGTAGGTGGAATAATAAAAAAAAATTAATAAAAAATGAGTCAGTGATGTTTTGGTAAATCTGCGCAGATTATTATCAAAACAGAAAGCATGTTAGGCCAGGATAGTTGTAGCGATGTGGCCCAGAAACAACGAATGAGTACAGGAAACCCTCCATCCTTACACATACTTTAGAGTGATATTAGGGAGGTTTACTCACCAATATGTCAACATTTTTTGTACTAATGTTATGATTTCAAGGGATATATCTAACAGGCCTGCACAATTAATCAAAATATAATCAAAACACAGTATGGCCAAAATGCAATATCCAAATCACAGAGGCTACATCTATATTTACATAAAGGTCAAATGTTTAGCTTTATGATGAAGTTCTACAGTGCTGCAGATGTTCTGGTATATAAATAGTGTTACTGTATTTTGGTACAGACCTCAGCAAATGCCACAACAAATTGATTTTTTGAAACTGTGATGCAGAAATAATCATTTCCACTAATCATGGATCATTTTGTGAGCATATGCATCTGTCAAAATAATCACAGTACGATTTATGCATCATATATAAAATGTCTTGTGTCGTGGATTATTCTTATGATGTACATAAAAATAATCCTGACATCACGATAACATTTTAAAACATTAGATCACACTGATGGGTAGATGGATATTTACAACGTATGGACATGGAAACATGGGGGCAAATCCACTGTATTGTTGTATTGCCTTTTCCTGTTGTGACTTTTCTACAGCTTGGTTTAATCAATGAGTCAAATGATTAATTAATTTGTGTTGAACATTTTGTACAAGGTGCTGCAGTTCAGACAAGCCGATAACAAGACGGAGCAGCTGTGAAAAGTGTGAAACGATTTGACACAGATGCACAGAAGAAATGAAAACGACGAGAATTAATTAATAAGACGATAGAATAGATTAAAAATAACTGTAAAATAAACCCAAGAAGCCAACAAATTATAATACATAGAGGAAATAAAGACCATTTAGAGCATGAATGCAATAAAATAAGTGACCATATGACCATTAAACAGTCGACTAAGGAGTTAGGTTAGGTTTACTTTTAAAGAGGACTGATAGGCCAACAGGGAACTATGAAAATCTAAGGACTTCTGTACTGTATCTCTGTCCTCATCCCAGATATGTTGATTTGATATTAATATAAATGATGCTGGTATCATTTTTACTAGGAATTTTAGATTTAATCATGTCTTATTCATGTCTGGAGGACTTTACTTTGTCATTAAATAGTTTAAATTAACATTAATGTAGTTGTAAACAGATGTAGAATTAAAGCCATAATTGGAGGCTGTATAATACATAACTAATGACGGTTGTGACCGTAAAATGTCTTCTTCTCAAATGCAGTCATTGCTGAATACTCAACATGTGTTATGGCGATTCATTAAATGTTTAACATGCTGCTTATAAATACCAAATGAGTTGGACGGGTTTAAAGGAAAGTGTTACTCGTTCTACTTTAATGCAGCCTTGATCTATGAATTGTGATGCTTTTCGTGAGAACTTTCCTATTGGAGGAGCTTTTCTTTAACAGAAATGGGGAGCAGATGAAAACAGGGTACTGTATGCGAGCACAGAGCGGTTCATGACAGTGTGGTGGTCTGTGTTTTGGGACGGGCGGCAGGGCCGGTCAGGTTGGGGTCGCCGCGGGTTCACCGGACGGTCACTGGCTCAGGAGGTCAGAGGAGAGTCAGACTGTTGCTCCTCAGATGCTTTTCTGTAGTAAAAGTATCACAACAATAAATGTAAAAAATATGCCATTACAAGTCAGTCACCAAAGTATAGAAGCAACATTTTATTGTATCTGACAGTTTAAGATTGTTTGATGTATGTGTCACAAGTTAAAAATGTTACTTTTAAATAAAATATTCACCTGACTTCACTGCAGCGCTCAGAGAAATGCAGTGGAAGTATCTCAAAATTATACTTAAACAGTTTTTAAGTAAATGTTCTTTGTTACGTTCCACCAAAGACCGATGCTGCTTTTACATCTCAGATGCCAAAACACAAAACATTTCAGGGAAGAAAATCTGCGTAAATGAATTGAACTCTGAAGTCTTTTTAACCAGGAAAAAATAATAAAGCAAGTGTACTTTCAATAAACTTTATTTATGCTTCCAAAACTTCAAGAAGATCATATAAAAATGCCACTGTGGAGATAAAAGATTGTGCACATCGAAAAAAATGACGTGAGATAAATTACCAAATAACCTGGAACTGAAACAATTCGGTGATTTAATTGATTCTTCGGTTGAAAGAAAGTGAATCAAAACAATTTTGAAAATCAGTAAACAGTTTCAGTAATTTTTCAAGCTCAAATGCAGCAAATTTGCCTCTCAAATCTGAGAGTTTGATGCTTTTTTTGGTCGTATACAACAGAGTTTCTTTGGGTTTTGGACAGTCACTCAGACAGAGCAAACAATTTCATGACATAACTTTGGGCTCTGGGTCATTTTGTTGTTTGTTGTTACTTCTTGATATTTAATAGAATAAACAAAGCATTCATTTATTCAGAAAAATATGCAGTGAATTAATTGTTAGCTGCTCGGGCTGCAACACAAAAATGCATCCATTGATCTTTGATTCAAGGATTCAAAGGTTTTATTGTAGAGATATCCAGCGTGTCAGTGCAATGACATTCTTAGTTCACTGTGTCCCTACATAGTGTCTAATCTAACCTATTATTTAAAAAAGAAAGGATGAAACATTTAAAACTCTAATTCAAATACTCTCACATGCACTGAGGTTTAATTTATGGGTGCTGTATATAGCTAGACATGAAATGAGGTAATTCACCAGGAAGATTCCAGTTCCTCTTTGTCAGTGTCAGTATGACCAAGAATAACATTTAGCAGTATTTAACATTTATTATTAAGTTTATACACTGATGGATATTTTTAGTATTTTACCCAACCACATCATGCAGGTTCCTCCTTCCTGTAATCGACTGAAGTACACTTCATAAGTCACTACCTTATCTTTCCTGCTCGTAAATACTAGCACTACAATGATTCATTGTGAACTAGTTTAATAATTGATTCATCACTTTGGATATTTTTTTTTTATTGTGAATGATTTAAAAAAAAAAAAAAAAAAAAAGTGAATATTTTCCAGTTTATTTCCTGCTCTGTGACAGTAAACTGAATATCTTTGTGGACAAAACGAGACATTTGAGGTCGTCGTCTTGGACTTTCGGAAACACTGATCAGCATTTTATACAAATTGGTTAATCGAGAAAATAATTGTGCGTTGCAGCCCTTCAAAATAACTTAAACCCTTAACATTTGTCTTGATTTAAGTACAACTGAATGCATTGTTCCATACGTCAAGTAACACCAGCTAAATTGGGGTGGTGGGGGACCTCTTTCCCCCGACCAAATCACTTACATGCCCCACCACACACACTTTCTGTCCGTCTCCCGCCCTCTCGCTGCCTCTCATCAGTCAGCTGGGCTTGTGGCATGCTCCTGCATTGTTTTGTGTTGGGGGAGCGCTCGGGCTGATTGTGGGGGGGGTGCGTCCTCGTTTGACCCGCTGATTCCAGGTTCAACCAGAGGCCACGGGTTCAAGGGGATGTAGATGAGCAATTTTTCTCGTTTTGTCCCCTTTTGAAAAAGTCTTTCTTCGTTTTCTGTCAGCGTCGGAGTGGTGGAGGTGATCAGAGAGTCGGCGGGGAGGCCAGAGTGAGACAGGAGCGATTCTCCTCTCAGAAGTGGGTCTAAAGTGGGAGGGTGGACTGTTGTGATTGATGAAGTGAAATGATTCAACACTGAACTGGGAAAATGGAGGGTAATGTTGTGCTACAATAGGTGCAGCTGTATACATTGGGGCCAGTCTGTGACGTAAATGGAAATCAAAGACTGAGTACAGCTCTCTCTGGATGGAGCGTGCACTGTCCAGTTTCTGAGACTCTTTGGGTTTCACTCCATAGTTTTGTGTTCCTAGTTCCTGAAGGGCACATTCAGATATGCAACCACATGTGTCAGTGTGTGTGTGTGTATATATATATATATATATATAATATATTTGCATTATTGTGGGGAGGAATTTGTTTCTTTGTCCCTCAGAGTCTGATAAAGGCTGATAAGATCGTTGTAGATTTACAGAAAAGTCCTGCCAGAAGACTAAAGTACACACTAATCCTGAAATCCTATAGAAGCTTTCTGAAACTGAACTGCCTGAGCATTCAGAAGAGTATCTGCCTTTCCGCAGTTCGATTTCATCTCAATTGAAACAACTTTTAACATCCATTTACTCAAAACATCTTACTATAAATATCTGATTTCATAGAGGCTACAACAACATGTGTACTCTTGGCACAAATCTTGCTTTTTCAGAGGAACACTGAAGCCACGCTTGCAGCTCCTCGCAGCTCTAATCCAAGAGGCCATTTATTGATGCTTTTGACTAGAGCTGCAGCAGGTTTTCTCCCTCTGTCAGCAGGATCAAACAACACCTATTGAACAGATTTCCACAAAACTTGGACGGAGGATGTGTTTTAACCCAGAATGGCCCCCTGTACATTTTTGGGGCAGATCCTGATAAGGTGACGGAAGCAGGAATTTTTTTCTTACTGTTCTTAACATCTGGCGGTTTTGGACATTTTTGTCAGTTTCTCAAGAAATAATGCATGATGGAAAAATCAGGTATATTGAGGAAGCTGGTATCTATGGGTGAGTACATTTTGATGCAGATCCACATTTGAATACGTTTTATTTGACATTGGATTAGACTTGATTGAATTAAAGGGAACTGTTGAGCATTTGCAGACATCAAGACATCACTTTGGGCTATAAAGAATTGTGGTGACCATTTTGCAAATCCTGAAAATTAGATATTAATTGGCAGATTAACTGATTCTGAAAATAATCATTTGTACACTTCTGCTTTTGACCTCACATGCTTTGGATTAAAAATTGCTTAGCTGAGAAATGTATTCTTATTATTATCATTTATATCTATGATTATTATGGTTATCTTTTTTTTTTGGTTTGTTTGCCTTTCATTAGTGGCTAATTTTTCTTTTTATGATATACACTTGAAAGCGGGAGCTCTTGTTCCTCCTCAGGTAGGGCAAAGAGTGTTGATAAGGAAAACGGTTCATGTGATCACTACATTTCATTACAATGTGGTTTTAATTATTCCGTATTTCTGTAAAAGTTGACCTGATGTGGGGTCACCAGACAAATGGGGTTCATCTCCTGGTGTAGTCTTAAAATTTTCTGACACTGTGGGACATCTGAATCACTTGGGTTGCAGCGAGTTCTCAGATTTGTTGTGATTGTGGCTCAGCTTTGCTTGCTGGTTTCCAATTTTTTTTTTGCATTAGTTTACTTAAATCAAGAATTTTAAGGGTACCCTTTGCTGGATGATGAAGCTAATTACTGCAACTCTTTTTAAGTTGAACAGCTCATTAGACAGTTTGAATATTTGATTATTTTCCTCCTCTCTGAACAAAAGTTATTTTTCTAAATTTCAAACCTACAGTCCAAAACCCAAAGGTGTTCTGTTTCCTATCGTACTACCATGCTGCTGTCATGGACTCACGTGCTTAGTTTAGATGTGTCACTGACAGTATGTTATGTGCTCACTTCTCCCTCCTTGTGTGTTCGCAGCAGTTGGAAGCCAGAGCTCCAGCTCCAGTTCCGGCTCAGATGACCTGTTCGCCAGCCCGTCCTCCCCGCCGCCCCCTCCTCGCACTTACAAGCCCTGTTTTGTGTGTCAAGACAAGTCCTCGGGCTACCATTATGGCGTCAGCGCCTGCGAGGGCTGCAAGGTAAAAATGGCAGGCGAGCTCCTCTCTCAAAAGCTCACTTATGCACCAAGAGGATTCCACAAAGCGGTATTCTCTCAGTGGTCATTGTATAAATGTGTGTCATGCTGTTTTGTGATGAAACCTTTGAATTGACTCCAAAACCCACAAAGAAATAAACAAAATAGATATATAGAACCATTTATTTTGTAACACACTTTTGCAGGATGTTTTGGTACAGTCATCAGTTATTAACCTGTCTTTACTTGGAAACCATCGACATCACTACAGGTCCTGAACTTTGTCTTGATCGACAACATGTGTGAAGCAACACGGTTTTCTGTCAATATTGCAGCCGCAGTGACATTATC